>NC_041737.1:42165312-42470449 GCF_004115215.2 Ornithorhynchus anatinus | reverse complement strand
CTCTTTCCCTCTTCAAAACCTTACTTAAAAATCACCTCCTCCAAGAGGCGTTCCCAGACTGAGCTCCTCTTCCCCCTCTACTCCCTCTGCCATCCCCCCTTTACCTCTCCGCAGCTAAAGCCTCATTTTCCCCTTTTCCCTCTGCTCCTCCACCTCTCCCTTCCCATCCCCACAGCACTGTACCCGTCCGCTCAACTGTATATATTTTCGTTACCCTATTTATTTTGTTAATGAATTGTACATCGCCTTGATTCTATTTAGTTGCCATTGTTTTTATGAGATGTTCTTCCCCTTGACGCTGTTTAGTGCCATTGTTCTTGTCTGTCCGTCTCCCCCGATTAGACTGTAAGCCCGTCAAACGGCAGGGACTGTCTCTATCTGTTGCCGACTTGTTCATCCCAAGCGCTTAGTACAGTGCTCTGCACATAGTAAGCGCTCAATAAATACTATTGAATGAATGAATGAAAACCATGTGTGAACAAGTGGAGTTAGCAACACTACACATTAGATGATACTCTTAGCAGGGGAATCTCAACCCACCAAGTGTGTGAAGCTGAAAATGGGTGAGCCGCTACCCATTCCACATTGGGTGGCCACGAAAAGGATTCCTGTTGCTCCGATCTATTTGCCTCTTGTCACTGTATGAGGACCTGGGTTCTAATCCTGATCCACCACCTGTCCACTGTGTGACCTTGGGCAGAGAAGCAGCGTGGCTCAGTGGAAAGAGCACGGGCTGGGGACTCAGAGTTCATGGGTTCAAATCCCAGCTCCGCCGCTTGTCAGCTGTGTGACTTTCGGCAAGTCACTTCACTTCTCTGTGCCTCAGTTCCCTCAACTGTATAATGGGGATTAAGACTGTGAGCCCCACGTGGGACAACCTGATTACCTTGTATCCTCCCCAGCGCTTAGAAGAGTGCTTTGCATAGAGTAAGCACTTAACAAATGCCATCATTATTATTAAGTCACTTAATTTCTCTGGGACTCAGTGATCTCATCTGTAAAATGGGGATTGAGACTGTGAGCCCCATGTGGGAAAGGGACTGTGTCCAACCAGATTAGCTTGTACCTACCCCAGTGCTTAGAACAGTGCCTGGTACCTAGTAAACCCTTAACGAATACCATTTAAAAAAAAATCGACCTCTTGATCTCCCAATCTTCCCAAAACTTCGAGCTACCATTCACCCGAGGGACTGCCTGCCAACTTCCTCCTGTTGTCTCCCTGTTATTTCTACTCCTTTGTTTTAAAATTGAGATTCGCCCAACTTTAAAGGGCTTCATTCTATATTTAGTTGCACATGACTAATTTGCATACCTTTCAGTTGGAGTCTGTAAACAAGTAGAGTCGTGATTAGCTGGTCGTATTGGAAAGTGTGTGTTTAGGTGCATGTGTAATTGAATGCACAATTTTTGTACATTTACAAAAATAAAATCTTTTGAAGCCCCTCTACTTCAGCCACAAACAGTGGGGCAGAATTATAGTTCTTCTCCTAGCCAGCAATTTCTTACTCTAAGTTAAAATATTCATAGTTGTCACAATTGTTCATAATATGGATAATTTCCCCTAATGCATAATTATAGCTTATTTGAAGGATGGTTTTGAGACAAGAAAAAGGAGAAATTTACTTTCTTAAATTAAACTAGCAGGCCACTTGCTAATCACCAACTGTATCTACAACTGCAAATTCTACAGATGATTCAGGTCTGTAAAACATGCTTCAGCCTCAATTGTCTGGCTATTTCAGGTGAAAGTTTGTAAGCCTAAAGCATCTAGATATTCGAGGCCAAGTTATAATTTTAAAGCTACAATTGTCTGGATTATCTATGTGTGCAGATTAATGCATGGTGACAATTTGATCACATGATCACACAACAGAAATGTATTTAAATGCCAAATGAACCTGTGGGCAAAGGATTTCCCATCCCCGAGGAAGTTCATTAGAGTGGAGCAACTTGGGGCTGAGGAATTCCTTTTTCCTCCTCTCCTTTTAAATTTTCCCCAAGACCAGAGGGTGAGTCCCTTGGTCCAGGTCCCATTTGCTCTCTTCCATTAGTTCACTTTTACAGTCTCTCTTTTGGAGCTGGGCAACAAAGCAGAAGGTGTTGGACCCTGGTCAGGGTCCTCTCACCAGCACCACCCCCTGACCTCAGGGAATAATAATAATTAGTAAATTATGGTATTTGTTAGCTTCTATTTGCATAGCACTATTCAAAGCACTGGGGGAGATACAAGTTAATGGTGCTGGGCACAGTCTCTGTCTCATTTGGGGTTCACAATCTTAATCCCCATTTTACAGATGAGGTAACTGAGGCCCAGACAAGCGAGGTGACTTGCCCAGGGTTACACAGCGGACAGGTGGCACAGTCAGGATTAGAACCCAGGGAAGTCCCTACGGAGAACGGTGGGGTGCATCTATTTGCATGGGTGGGGAAATTGGAGTGGTCCCAATCATCTTTATCCCTCTCAGTGTAATAAATGTAGATATGGACAAAACTTAATGCCCTGGCCCCCAAATAGTTGAATATTCTTGGTAACTTTTAATACCAAGACTTTGTCTCAATCTGCTAATATTTACAGTGGTGAACAGATTAAGATGACTCATTCCCTTCACAGCTCCCAAAGATCTATGAGCATCTACATTCAAAAAACATTAAAGCATCAATTATGCCACACATTGGCAGTGACTAACACCAAGGATGTGAAGCCCGTTTAAGAAATTGATATAAGCGAAATAATTCACCATCTTTGCTGATTATTTACATGGACAAACCCAGCAGCGTGCAATTGGCATTCTATATTCTAGCTTCATTGTGAAGATTTTGGAATGCAGAATAATGCAAAATAATTCACCCAGGGAAAAATAATCCAAACTTCAACTACACGATGATGGGCTCTGAACTATCAGTCATGACTTGTGAAAAATCTTCGGGTAATTGTCAGTAGGTAAAGGTAAGCAAAAAGGTCAACAAAATGCTAGCTTCATGAACAGTGGTGCAATCATTATAAGAAGGAAAAGTACAATTCTGCCATTGGATAGAACCATGAAAAAGTCTGAGAGAAAGGCAGCCAAGATTATAGCAAGGGATGGAGCAGCTTTGGTATGATCAATGAATGGTATTTATTAAGTGCATATTGTGTGTAAAGCACTGTACTGAGCACATACATGAAGAGACAGAGGATTAGCACTAGAAAGATAAAGATGACATGACAAGTTTACACAATCATGAAGCAAGCATAGGGACAGGGGTGAATACAGAATTGTTGTTTACCAAATCTTAAAGTCACTAGGTTTAAAACAAGGGAAAAAAAAAATCAAAGAACAGATAAGCATCAGAAATTTGTTAACCCTGGAAATTGTGCAGGCTAAAAATATAAGGAAGGTTTGGGATCAATCTGGGGATGAGAGGTCCATAACAAGTTATTAAGAAGAAAAGTTGGGGATGATAGATGATACAAGACTAACCACGTAGGTGTAGTCAAGGACAATCCTACATTGCTCCTCTGAGCATCTTGTTGCCATTATTGGAGGTGGAATAATGGGCTAAATGAAACTGTTCCAATAGTGAAATTGCACGTGCTTTGTATATTGTGATCCTCTAGTGGAAATCTTTCAGAGACTTATTATTAGACGAGAGCTCTCATCTAACAAGGGATTCCTACAGATATTATGGTATATTATTTTGCTCTAAACAAATACTTTTATTGTTTCCTGGGAGAGTATAATTGAGTAAAAGTCATAGCCCCTGCCCTTAAAGAGCTTACAACCTAATAGGGAGGTAATATCTTTGGGTTTAAAATACAACTACTGTGAGAGTATTCTTGTTTTCTGTCATCAGTCATCAGTTGTATAAACCAGTTAGGAGGCTCACTCACCCAGTGATGGTTCCATCATTAAGCAACTAGGAATCAAATGAAATCTCTCCACCCATTTTTCTTTTATTCTTTTATAAACTAGGCATAAATTACCTTCCATTTAGTTACCTTGGTGGGATGATGTGAGAACCAATTAGAGACTACTCTCTTGTCTCCACTAATATGACTTTATAGCTTGTGCCACTAGGCTAGTCAATGTGGTCAGCTTGAAATCATTCCCAGCCTGGTTTGCACATGTGAGTAGTATCTCTGGATAACAATGCGTATCAAGATGGGAATTAAAGATCAGCTACTATGAGTTCCTAAGGAGCAAGAGATTTTCAACTCATAGATATTAGAAACTTGGAATCACCCCATCATGGCCTGAGTCAGAAGCACAGGTCAGGGTTGTGTGAGGTGAGACATAAGTAGTAATAATAATAACCATAATGATGGCATATATTAACCGCTTACTATGTGCCAGATACTGTACTAAATTCTGGGGTAGATACAGGCAAATCAGGTTGGACACAGCCCCTGTCCCACATGGGGATCATAGTCTTAATCCCCTTTTACAGACGAGGGCCCAAAGAAATTAAGGAACTTGCTCAAAGTCACACAGCAGAGAAGCGGAAATGCAAGTAGAACATAGGTCCTACTGACTCCCAGGCCCAGGTTCTTTCCACTAGGCCATGTTGCTTCCAAAGTAGGAAAGAAAGAATCTTATACCTGAGCATGTCTGGCTTGAAGAGAGGGAAATACCTAGAGCTGAAGAGGGGACCACCAGCAATGAGAAAGTAAAGGTGGGAAAACAAGTGTCGGAAGCAGGAGGGATGGGAAACACAAGACCCAGGAAGGCTGAAAGGATGAGAAGAGATAGGGGATTTTAAGAGGGTAGATAGGCCAACAACTTACGATGAAACAAATGAACAAAGACAGGAAATAGAGAAGTCCAAGTGACTACTAGCACTGATCAGTCAATCAACAGTATTCATTGAGCATTACAGGGTGCACAGCACTGAACTGAGAGCTTGTTAGTAGAGAGCTTAGCACTTAGTACAGTTCCTGGAACATAGTAAGCACTTACATGCCATCATCATTATTATTATAGAGCATGTTAGTAGACACAATCTCTGGTGTTAAGGAGCTTACAGTCTAGTGGGTTATACTGATAATTAAATAAAAATACAAGTAGAGGAAACAACTGAGTGTAAAGATACACACACACACACACACACACACACATATCTATGCATGCTGTGGGGATGGGGTGAATGTCTAAGTACCTAGAGGTACACACAATCATGGGTGATGCAGTAGGGAGGGAAAATAGGATGGGGAGATAGATTAATGAAGAAAGATTTTCTGAAGATGTGAGCACTCAGGACAATGCTCCTCACATAGTAAGTGCTCAATAAATACAATTAATTGATTAACAGGGCTTTGAAAATGGGAAGGAAAATGGGAAGAAAAATGGTCTGTCAGATGTCAGGGAAGAGTTCTTGATACATTGCCTTACATTTTTCTGTTTTCTTATCTGGAAAATGGGGATTCAATAGCTATTCTCCCCACTATTTAGCCTGTGATCCCCATGTGGTATAAGAACGAGGGTTGACCTCATTATGGTCTATCAACTCTAGTGTTTAGTCCATAGTAAGCACTTAAATACTAAAATTATTATTATTTGTACTACTTGCTGTTATAGCCTTGGTTTTCCTCCTGTTTCCACAGTTTGTACATTATCCTTGTCTTTCTGTGCTCCCCATTTGATGATACACTCCCGGAGGGCAATGATCACTTCACATACTAAGCGCTCAATAAATGTCACTGAGGATGATGATCATATATCTTGCTTCTGTGGTGTACTCTCTCAATGACTCAGTACATACTTTATATCAGCAGGTGCTCAATAAATATTACTGAGGATGATGAATATGACCATCTTCCAGTTCCCTCTTCTGAGATGATTTTGATGCACTGGCCTGAAAAACATACCTGGCCATAGTTCCAATTGGTCAGGTCACCTGCCCCTGTAGAACATATCTGATTGATTCAACTGATGTCCAACCCACCCATCTGAATGAGCTATAACTAGCCAACTAATTCATTTCCCAATGGTGACTGAGAGCAATTGGAGAGTAGTCAGTTACTGAGCTACACTGAATTCAATCTAGAAACCTCAGGTGATTACTATCTTCTCCAAAGCCCATTTTACTCCTACCCTGTCTTGCCAATCAATTCAAACCTCCAATAATAAAGAGTCTATATGATTTTGCATTATTTTCTATGCTCCCTGCCCAATTTCTTCATCCTTAGTTCAGCTCTGTCCAGTGCGATTCAACAAAACAATTGGAGACAGAAGTCATAATTGAAATTAATCCTACCCAATTTTGGGTTAACTCCAAATTTCAAATTGCCTATGTCAACTTGGCTAGCTCATCTAATGGCAGTTATCCAATATATTACTACTAGGATTAAGTTCTCATCTATTTTAAGGTATTTTGCCCTTCCCAGTCATCTATATGCCAAGAGAGTTAAAGAAAAAAAGGGAAATTAATTTTCACATTTACCTATGTTTCTAGTATGTGCAAATGAGAAGCAGCTTAGCTTGATGGAAAGAACACAGGACCGGGAGGTAAGGCACCTGTGTTCTAATCCAGGCACCACCACCTGCCTGGAAAGTCACTTAACTTCTCTGTGACTCAGTATCCACAACTCTAAAATGGGTGCCTGTTCTTCCTCGCTCTCCACTTAAGACTGTGAGCCCTGGTGGAACAGGGACTGCATCGGGTCTGAGTGTTTTCTATCTACCCCAAGGCCTAACACACAGTAAGAGTTTAAGACCACAATTTATCATTTGATGATCCTTAATTCATGCGATTCATCAAAATTATTGTAAAACCCACTGATATAATTACAGGATTTGCTTTTCATCTTAGATAAGGGCAATATTGGGAGAAATAATGTTGTTTAAAGGGATCTTTATTCTGATTTTACAACTTTTTCTTCTTTCTGTGTAGTGTATCAAATCAAACCACAAAATGAATCAATGACCTTGACTGGTCAACTAAGGATTTTCAGTCCAAACTGAATACATCTATATTCAACAGGGTCTTTCTTTTTCAACTAGCATTTCAGTGACTTTAATTCAAAAGTTAGCGGGTTTTCTTTGCATGAAGAACTGGAAAAGGTAATTGACACTACTACAATGTTGTTCAACTGCAAACTGTCAGCGGCCAAAAACATAGTTTAAAAATGGCTTCCCAAATCCTAATCCAAATTCTCACTGCTCCATGCGTACCCTGAACGCGACCAGTCTTCCATATCCAAAAGAATCAAGCACAAGAACTTCAACTTAGCAATCCAAATGGAACCCATCAAACCCAAGTCTTTCTACTGAGTGCACCCCATCCCTAAGATACAAACAGCCTTTTCAATTACTCTCATCTCAGATACCAGGAGACCAGAGAACAAGCTACCTAGAGTGTCCAGATGACATCAAGCCAGCAGTCTCGCTTGCTTTGCAAAGTTCTAAACTACTGCCAATTCCCATGACCCTATCCAAGACCTTCCCTTGAAGCCCATGAAAAACCAGAAGCCTCAAAGCCAACCTCGACCCCTGAAAACTGAATGCTGGATCCATCACCAAAAAGACAAAGCACAATCCCCAATTTGATTTGACATCACCACATCTGCCTTGCCAACAGCTAGTTGGAAGGCATGCTGGATCAAACACAAGCTCTCCCTAGCGGATCCCAAGAGCCTCTTGGTGAAACCCATGATTGGAGGGGATTGATGAGTCATGTCAGCACCATCTGACCTCTCTAAATGGAGTGATGCAAATGTAACCATCTATTCAGTGTTCCCTTCGGCACTCAGGAATCTACAGTTAAATTCAACTCTTGTTTAACTAGATTTGAGGGAGAAGGTATCAGCAGGCATAAGTCTAATTCCTTAGTCCAGAATGAGTAACACAAATCAACAAATAAAAATGCAAACCAGAGGAGGTGGCTTGGGTTCCATCCTGTCTGAAAGAGAGGAAGTCCTGTTGCCATGGGTATTGCCACAGTTTTATCTTTCACCAAGGCTATAAACCTTGGAATAATCTTCAATGCGGAGGCAATGGCCAAAAACAATCCAAAGTTTTACTGCTGAATGGGCCTTAATCTCTTCCCATCAACCCTGACCTTCACCTTTTCCCCCTATTCCAAAGCATTCTGGATAGGGCACCAGAGGTGATCCTTTCTGCCTGCCATTTTGAATTTTGCCTATGCTCTTCTGTTACTAGGGACCCTCCCTTTGGATCTAATGCAAGCTATGAAAGTCTCCATCGGTTTGGTCCTATTCAATCTGTTAACTCATCTTCCAACATATCTCAGTCCAACCTGCCCACCCCAGTCAAGCTTGCCTTCTTGAAGCTTGACCCCCTCAATCAGGGCTACCTCCTTTACCTTCAAACTTGGCTCAAGGGGTCCTTAAAGGGGCAACCTCTTTATTCTTCCTGCCTTAGCATCTCCTTCCCTTCCTTTAAATCACAGCTCAAGGCCCAACTCTTCCACTATGCTTTTTCTGATTACTCTCACACATTCTTCAATCTCAAAATGTGAAATATGACCCACTCTATGTAGGCACAACATGCAACAAGAATTGAGGGGAAAGTATAAGGAGAAACACCCCCCCCCCCAACACACACACATATGAACAGATAAAGGGACAAACATGAATATATGCATGTTCATTTAAGCACATACGGACACCTGTAATTTGGACAAACACATGCAAATATATATATACCGACATCAGTTCTACATGTATGTTTTCCCTGCCCATTTTGGTTAGAATGAGACAGAAAAACTACAGCACATTTTCTGACAACACAACAGTTTTCTATACCACTGTAAGAACATGATCCCACTTTTATGATAGATTTAAGATAATCACATCCCACATGGGGTTCACAGAATAAGTAGGAGGAAGAACAGATACTGAATCCCCACTTTCCAAATGAGAGAACTGAGGCACAGAAAAGTTAAGTGACTTGCCCAAAGACACAAAGCGGGTAAGTAGAGGATCCGGGATTAGAACCCAGGTCCTCTAACGCCCAGGCCTGTGCTCTTTCTACTAGGCAACACTGCTGTCTTGTCTCCCTTATTAGAGTTTAAACTATTTAAGGGCAGGGACTGTCATCTTTAGCCTATCAGCTAAATGAATGTTTTGCCCTCTAAAGGTGCTCAAATAAATGGCATGGCAGCTGTAGCTCCAGCAGGAGAGCCTAGTGAAAGCTGGTGATGTGGACTCTGGGTAACATAGCATGTGAAAAAGTTGGCACGAAAACAGACCCACTAGCAAGAGCTTACAAAAAGAACTCTGCAGTGGATAATCCACCAAAATGAACGAACCACCCAGGTATAAACCAGAGACAATGGAGTAGCTTTAGCTTATTTTAAAGTTCATAAAGTAGGAGCCATGCCAAGCAGGCCATTTCACAGGGATGTTGACACTCCTTCTTTGGAACAAAAATGAATTTATAGTTACAGGGTTTGTTTTCCAATATATGCATGTCCTGTTCTCCTCCTTCTTTAAGACTGTAAAACAGGTATTACTACCTAGTATGCAGAAGTTTAATTGCGCACATAGCATGAAATCTTGCTTCTGTGCTGTTCTCCTCCCGTATTTCGTTTCTCTTCTGCTTTCATTCACATACTCAGGCTGACAAGAAACAACTGGAGTATTTCCCTTCAAATTACTGGCCATCTTATCCTTAATGATGTCCAGATTTCTAACTTTAAACTTCAGAGGGGTTTTTTTTCCTCACCTTAAAGACTTCATAACCCCTATTCCCACCTCCTGTGAGCTAGGAGTTAAATCTTAATTTCTCACAAATGAAAGTAATAGTCATTTCCTCACTGAAGGGACTGAAGAAATAAAGTTCTGGAACATGGGCGAGTTGGACTTCTTTCAACAAAAAAGGAAGAAGTATGGGATTTGATACTTCTGTTCCAAGACCCGGAAGAAGGTAGCACTCTTATTCCCGGAAATCATGTCACTGGATAGTAATATTCCTCATAGATTTAACTAGCTTGACCTCCTAGTTCTATAGGAGTTAGCAGAGAAATAATCTTGAGATCCATTCAGCAAATCCTTACTTTTTAAATATATGAAAGAATGGGCCATAAAAATATATTTGTTAAGCAATTACTATGTGCCAAGCATTGTACTAAATGCTGGGAAAGACATAGGTCAGATGCAGGCCCTGTTCCACATGAGCTCACAGTCTAAGTAGGAGGGAGAAGAGACAATGACTCCCCAATTCACAGATGAGAAAACTGAGGCCCAGGGAAGTTGAGTGACTTGCCCAGAATCACACAGGAGGCAAGAGGCACAGTCAGGATTGGAACTCAGGACTTCTGCCTCCCAACCCCATGCTCTTTCCACTAGGTCATGCAGCTTCTTAAAGTCACGGATTGGTCTTGACTCTTTCTTCAATAGCAAAAACACAGTTTAAAACCCTGGATAACCGAAATGATTCGGTGTATTCAGTTAAAGAATTTGAAAGTGAATTTCAAGGGTTTGAATTTGCCCTTAGAAAACTGTCAAAATACTTAATGATATTTTACTGACTTCTGCCTCAGGATGTGTTCTTTCCTTTAATTTCCCTGAAGTTTTTGAAACAGTGGCTCATTTTCCTTTGAGTAAAAGAATTAATACCTCATATTCTTTCATTTTTCAACTGGTTTAATAAACCATCTCAAAGAATTCTGTGGGTTGAATTTTGAAAAGAAAAATCAAATATTTCCAGGCACAAGATGCATATGGGATTCAATCCAATGCTATCTTCCTTCTACTATTAATAGTAATGAATTCAGTCTTCTTTGTAGGCAAATGACACTGCTTACTACTTTTACTTACCCTTGGAAAGTCTGTGGTACAAAAGTCTAATAACAATAACTATGGTATTTGTTAAGCTTTTATTTTATGTGAAGCACTGTACTAAGCAGTGAGGTAGACCTATATTAGATCAGATACAGTCCCTGTACTACATGGGTCTCACAGTTTAAAGCGGGGGGAGAACAGGCATTGAATCTTCAAAACCCTACTTAAAACTCACCTCCTCCAAGAGGCCTTCCCAGACTGAGCTCCCCCCTTTTTCCCTCTGCTCCCTCTACTCCCCCTTCACCTCTCCGCAGCTAAACCCTCTTTTCCCCCTTTCCCTCTGCTCCTCCCCCTCTCCCTTCCCATCCCCTCGGCACTGTACTCGTCCGCTCAACTGTATATATCTCCATTACCCTATTTATTTTGTTAATGAAATGTACATCGCCTTGATTCTATTTTGTTGCCATTGTTTTTATGAGATGTTCTTCCCCTTGACTCTATTTATTGCCATTGTTCTTGTCTGTCCATCTCCCCCGATTAGACTGTAAGCCCGTCAAACGGCAGGGACTGTCTCTATCTGTTGCCGACTTGTTCATTCCAAGCGCTTAGTACAGTGCTCTGCACATAGTAAGCGCTCAATAAATACTATTGAATGAATCTCCATTTTACAGATGAGGAACCTGAGGCAGAGAGAAATTAAGAGATTTGCCCAAGGTCACATAACAGGAAAGAATCCAGGTCCTCAGACTCCCAAGCCTTTGCTCTCTCTATTAAGCCATGTCACTTGTAACAAACATCCTGGCCCAACCAGTCCAATTTTCCTTAGGGAAAGTAGGGTCCACTAGGCATGGAGGAAAGAGGAGGCTCCTATGACTCTGCCCAATCTTCTGTTCTACCCAGAAACAGCATTCCCAGCACAGTAAGTGCCTGGCAGGGATTGTCTCTATCTGTTGCCCAATTGTACTTTCCAAGTGCTTAGGACAGTGCTCTGCACATAGTAAGCAGTCAATAAATACGATTGAATGAATGAATGAGTGAATGGCACGACTGACTTATGAGCACACACAAGTGTGTAGGGGAAAGGATGTGGAGGGGGGCACTGGGCAGTTCCATAGTTCATTCCAGAGTGGATGGGCCACCCCTACTCTGATCTTACCCCTTCACCCCCATCACCCCTCTTTTTCAGATCTGTGGGTTCAGATATGCAGATACTATCTCTCCCTAAAGAAACTGCTTCAGGGTCCACAGCTCTCAGGCGGGAAAGTCAAAGGGAAAGAATTGAACAAAAAACCAACTAGATTTCCCTTTATAAAATGCACCCAAGCCAAAGGCACTACATTATTGAACAATAAGAAAAAAAAACACACAGAGAGATCACTTGCAGAAAAATGTAGTCACCAAATTTACATGAATTGCTTATTCTGACAGACTTGGAGATTTAGGAAACAGGAGAAACACTGATAAACCATTAGAGATCTGTAAATCAGATCGAGACGTACTATGCCCAAACTCTTGGGGAGTAGGCTTAGAAATTACTGTCACCTGAATTTATGGATACATTCCTAGGCCTGACTACAGTTTAATGTAATCAGTTTGTAGTGATACACACTCTAGAAGTCCTCTCAGGATTCTGAGTGAAAGTTTTTAACTACTACTTCAGAATATTCACTTGGTCATCACCAAATCTTAAAAGCAAATGTGACCCAAAGAGACCTAGGGACTCTTTCTTTAAAATGGTATTTGTTATGCACTTTACTATGTGCCAGGCACTGGTGGTAGATACAAACTAATCAGGTTGGACACAGTCCATGTTTCACATGGGGTTCATAGTCTTGATCCGCATTTTACATATGAGACCCCCAAAAACTGCATGGCCTACTGGAAAGAACATGAGCCTGGTAGTCTAAAGGATTTGGGTGCTAATCCTGGATCCTCCACTTGTCTGCTGCATAACTCGGACAGGTCACTTAATTTCTCTGTATCTCAGTTACCTCATCTGTTTAATGGGGATTAAAACTGTGAGCCCCATGTGGGACAGGGACTGTGTCCAACCTGATTAGCTTGCATCTACCCCAACTCTTAGTACAGTGCCTGGCACTTAGTAAGTGCTCACGTACCATTAAAAAAACTTAAGTGACTTGCCTAAAGTCACTCAGGAGGCAAGAGGTGGAGCCAGGTTTAGAAACCAGGTCTTTCGGACTTCCAGGCCCTTGCTCTATTCATTAAGTGGTGCAGCTTTTCCTGTGGTTACCTCCCAGCCCCATCACAGCTCCAGGGCCCTCAGCATCCTCCTTTGCTGGAGTACCATGCCACCTTCCCGGGGATCCCACACTGCTCTCCTCCATGTCACCCTGAAGCCACCATCCCTAATTGCCTTCCACAACACTAGTGGGACAGAGAAAAGCCACCACAGCCTGGTGCTGCCTCCACAAAAATCTCGGGGATATTGTGGTGGTGGCTGCTGTAGCAATCACCTTGACTGCAGTTATGGATATGGACCCTAAACCATGAGGACCCTGAAATTCTGCTCCTCTAGCCACAGTTCCCTACATGTTTTGTTTTTGTCTTGATGTGGTCCCATTAATCAAATTTGCTGAGCGCTTACTGTGTGAAGAGCAATGTACTAAACACTTGGGAGAGCACAATATAATAGACTTAGTAGACGGGTTCCCTTACCAAAATGAACTTACAGTCTAGATGGGGGGCATATATCAATATAAATTATATTATATTATAAATTATATACATACATACATACGTGCTGTGGGGCTGAGGGAGAGGTAAAAAAGGGATATAAATCCAAATGCAAGAGCGAAGCAGAAGGGAGTGGGGGAAAACAAAATGAGGGCTCAGTCAGGGAAGGCCTCTTGGAGATGTGCTTTTGATAAAGATTTGAAAGAGGGCAGAATGATCATCTATTGGATATGGAGAGTGAGGAAGTTCCACACCAGAAGCAGGATGAGAGGTTGGCAGAAAGATAGATGAGATTAAGGAACCATGGGTAGATTAACATTAGAGGAGCGATGGGCATGGGCTGGGTTGTAGTAGGAATCAGGGAGGTAATGTAAGAGGAGGTAAGGTGATTGAGTGCTTTAAAGCCTATGGTAAGTAGTTTCCATTTGATACAGAGATGGCTGGGCAACCACGGGAGGTTCTGGAGGAGTGGGGAAGCATGGACTGAAGGGTTTTGTAGAAAAATAATCAGGGGGGCAGAGTAAAGTAAAGACTCATGTGGGGAGAGACCGGAAGCAAATAGAGATATGATAAGTGCGGTATCAGCAGAGTAGCAGTTTGGGTGGGGAAAAAAGGGTGAATTTTAGCAATGCTGTGAAGAAAAGACTAACAGAAGTTGGTTATGGATTGAATATGCAGTGTGAATGAGATTGATTCATTCATTCAACTGTATTTATTGAGCACTTAACTGTGTGCAGAGCACTGTACTGATGAGTCAAGGATAATGTTAAGGATACAGGCTTGTGAGATAGAAAGGATGGTAGTATTGTGTACAATGATGGGAAACACAGGGTTTGGGTGGGAAGATGAGGAGTTCTGTTTTGGACATGTTATATTTGAGGTGTTGGTGAAATATCTCTACTTTTAGGATAGGGGAGTCTTGAGCATATCTGAAAGCAGTGGGGAAGAAGGCATTGGAGAGTGAACAGTTGAGGTTGATTTCATGAAGGGGAAAAAGGAGGGGGCATTTTGATGAGGTACCAAGGGATGAGGTCAGAGGTGCAGGTAGTGGATTTTGGGAAGGCAGGAAATCTCCTGAGATACTGCTGGGAAAGATGGGAGAGTTGAAGAAAGGGCAGCAGAAGGGAGGGACTGGAGAGATCTTAGGGTGATCGCACCTGATGGTTTCAATTTTCTCAATAAAGAATATGACCAAGTCATTGGGGACAAGAGATGGGAGAGTCCCTTCTCCCGTTTTTATTTTTAGATGGAGAGCCCCTCCTCACTCCCTGAGGGACAGGATTCCTGTCTAATTCCCACTTGTTTATTCTTTCCCAGATCTGCATATCGAAAGCATTTAATAATTATTATTATTACTGCTGGATTGTTAAATGCTTACTGTGTGCCAAGCACTCTAAGGGCTGGGGGAGATATAAAATTATCAACTCATACAGTCCCTGTCCCACACAGGGCTGACAGGCTAATGAGGAGGGAGAATTTAATTTCCATTATCAGATGAGGAAACTGAGGCACACAGAGTTAAGTGACTTGTCCAAAGTCACACAGCGGGCAACGTGATGGAGCTGGGATTAGAACTCAGGTCTCTTGAATCCTAAGCCTGTGCTCTTTTACTAGGCAGTGCTGCTTGTCTATTACTACTCCTACTACTACTATTCATTCATTCATTCATTCATTCAATACTATTTATTGAGCGCTTACTATGTGCAGAGCACTGTACTAAGCGCTTGGAATGAACAAGTCGGCAACAGATAGAGACAGTCCCTGCCCTTTGACGGGCTTACGGTCTAATCGGGGGAGACGGACAGACGAGAACAATGGCGATAAATAGAGTCAAGGGGAAGAACATCTCGTAAAAACAGTGGCAACTAAATAGAATCAAGGCGATGTACATTTCATTAACAAAATGAATAGGGTAATGAAAATATATACAGTTGAGCAGACGAGTACAGTGCCGAGGGGATGGGAAGGGAGAGGGGGAGGAGCAGAGGGAAATGGGGGGAAAAGAGGGTTAAGCTGCGGAGAGGTGAAGGGAGGGCGGTAGAGGGAGTAGAGGGAGAAGGGGAGCTCAGTCTGGGAAGGCCTCTTGGAGGAGGTGAGTTTTAAGTAGGGTTTTGAAGAGGGGAAGAGAATCAGTTTGGCAGAGGTGAGGAGGGAGGGTGTTCCAGGACCGCAGGAGGACGTGGCCCGGGGGTCGACGGCGGGATAGGCGAGACCGAGGGACGGTGAGGAGGTGGGCGGCGGAGGAGCGGAGCGTGCGGGGTGGGCGGTAGAAAGAGACAAGGGAGGAGAGGTAGGAAGGGGCAAGGTGATGGAGAGCCTTGAAGCCTAGAGTGAGGAGTTTTTGTTTGGAGTGGAGGTTGATAGGCAACCACTGGAGGTGTTTAAGAAGGGGAGTGACATGCCCAGATCGTTTCCTCAGGAAGATGAGCCGGGCAGCGGAGTGAAGAATAGACTGGAGCGGGGCGAGAGAGGAGGAAAGGAGGTCAGAGAGAAGGCTGACACAGTAGTCTAGCTGGGAAATAACGAGAGCCCGTAGCAGTAAGGGAGCCGTTTGGGTGGAGAGGAAAGGGCGGATCTTGGCGATATTGTAGAGGTGAAACCGGCAGGTCTTGGTAACAGATGGGATGTGTGGGGTGAACGAGAGAGACGAGTCAAGGATGACACCGAGATTGCGGGCCCGAGAGACGGGAAGGATGGTCGTGCCATCCACGGTGATAGTGAAGTCTGGGAGAGGACCGGGCTTGGGAAGGAAGATGAGGAGCTCAGTCTCGCTCATGTTGAGTTTTAGGTGGTGGGCCGACATCCAGGTGGAGACATCCCGGAGGCAGGAGGAGATGCGAGCCTGAAGGGAGGGGGAGAGGACAGGGGCGGAGATGTAGATCTGCGTGTCATCTGCGTAGAGATGGTAGTCAAAGCCGTGAGAGCGAATGAGTTCACCGAGGGAGTGAGTGTAAATGGAGAACAGAAGAGGGCCAAGAACTGACCCTTGAGGAACTCCAACAGTTAAAGGATGGGAGGGGGAGGAGGCGCCTGCGAAGGAGACCGAGAATGACCGGCCAGAGAGATAAGAGGAGAACCAGGAGAGGACGGAGTCCGTGAAGCCAAGGTGAGATAAGGTATGGAGGAGGAGGGGATGGTCAACAGTGTCAAAGGCAGCAGAGAGGTCAAGGAGGATTAGAATGGAGTAGGAGCCATTGGATTTGGCAAGAAGGAGGTCATGGGTGACCTTAGAGAGAGCAGTCTCGGTAGAGTGGAGGGGACGGAAGCCAGATTGGAGGCGGTCCAGGAGAGAATGGGAGTTAAGGAATTCTAAGCGGCGATTGTAGACGACTCGTTCTAAGATTTTGGAAAGGAAGGGTAGTAGGGAGATAGGGCGATAACTGGAGGGGGAAGTGGGGTCAAGAGCGGGTTTTTTTAGGATGGGGGAGACGTGGGCATGTTTGAAGGCAGAGGGGGGGAGCCATTGGAGATTGAGTGGCTAAAAATAGAAGTTAAAGAAGGGAGGAGGGCAGGGGCGATGGTTTTAATAAGGTGAGAGGGAATGGGGTCCGAGGCGCAGGTGGAGGGGGTGGCACTTGCGAGGAGGGAGGAGATCTCCTCTGAGGATACTGCAGGGAAGGATAGAAATGTAGGGGAGAGGGTTGGTGGGGGGGAGGGGAGAGGCGGAGGGGTGACTTCGGGGAGCTCAGACCTGATTGTGTTGATTTTTGTGATGAAGTAGGTGGCCAGATCATTGGGGGTGAGAGATGGGGGAGGAACAGGGGGCCTACTACTGAAGTTGGTTAATTCTTGTCCTTCATGGCTACTGGAGCCCAAGAATTAAATAGAGCTCAGGATGAAGGTGCTGAGGCTACTTTACTCAATTGGCTAAAACTCTAGGCACTGTGGTGAGGTCGAGTAATCAAGCTGTATACCAGGTTGAAGTTCTATAAGGCTATGTCCAACCTTATCTTGTGTCTATCCTAGCGCTTAGTATAGGGCATGTCACACAGTAAATACTTAAATAGCATTATTATTATTATTTGCAGTTCCCCTACTGCAACTCACCATCTGGCAACTCGTTGGGCCTCTCTCATCATCCCTTCTCATATGCCCCACCCAGTTCTTAATGACATTTCTTACAAAGATGACAGGAACCGTTCAGAAACTCTTTAGATGTGAGCAGAGAACTACATGTGTGGTTGGGTACTGGGTGGACTACAAAATACACACACTCACACACACACGGGCTTGAGCTTTCCACCTGCTTTGCCCTTAGCGCTAAAACAAAGGTGCTTGCAAAACATTCTCAATTATTTATAATGTGTAAATAATGCCAAGAGCAGCTGTTTTGTTCTGTGCCAAACTTAGTGCCCATTTGTATTTATTAGCTGAGTCTGTATCAGGCAAAATAAACACGCTCTGATGGAAAAAGCACCCTCGTTACGTTGTTCTTAGAGGAAATTGCTGCTGTTTACCCTGCTGCACTTTATAAGGAGTCCTTGGAAGTGTCTCCTGATTGGCTGGAGATGCCCATGCAGGGGGATTGAAGCCTCATTAGGGAAGCAGTTGGATGAGAGGAAGGGGCTGGGCGGAAAAGTCTGGAATGCAACCTGTCAATCAAGTTAATCCCTGATTAATCTCATCTCCCCAACCTGGATCCAACACCCAAGTGCCACTTCAGCACTTCCACATCACTTAGATACTCACGCCCACCTCCCCCACATACCACTTAGGCACATATCTTTATCTTCTATTTTTTGTTTGGATTTGTAATTTATTTTATTGTCTGTCTCCCCTGCTTGACTGCCAACTCCTAAAAGGTCGGGAATAAAGTCTACTAATTCTATTGTACTCTCCCAAGTGTTTCATACAGTGCTGTGCACACAGTAGGTGTAGATTGAGTGACTGGATAGGCTGAAAGGGATCTGAGGTGCGGGCAATGGTTCTTGGCTCTAAAATAATTCCCCTTCTATACTTAAGGCCAGGATTTACTTAATAAAAGAATCATATTCACCTCTGTGACTCTCCTCTGAGTCTTCTCACTTATCACTCACTTCCTCAGTAGTAGTAATAGTAATACTATAATGCTATTTATTAAGAGCTCTCCCTCTTATCTTATTTCTACTGAACATGCCCCTCGTGCCCACTGCAAAGCCACAACACCAGGTTGGCACTCAATCGACACTGCTGACACAACTATACAGGAGGGAGACCCTTCCATTTTAGTGCCAAATATTAAAGCAATGTGCAACACATGGTACTTTAACTTTAATCAACGTAAAAGTAAATGGACCTGGTTCCCTCCCTGGTTTTTGTGTGAACCCATCCTGGAAAGAATAGTGTAGGGAGGATGTGGGAGGAGAGCAGAGAGTGTGAAAGAGAGAGAACTGTAATGAGGGTGAACTCTGAAGACAGAAAGGGCTGGGAAGAGGTGGGTGGGAGAATTGAAGCAGCTTTGGCCAGGCTGTTCCATATCAAATTGGACATAAAAGGGGATTTGCCAAAAGTTTTCAAAGACCACTGGGTCTGCAAATATCTCTCCGGCTTCCACAATTTACACTGACCTCACATATAGCACGGTAATGCTCTGAGAACATTTACACCCACAGAACCTACATTCAGCTTTCTCCCCAAAACACTCAGTTCCCTCAAGAGCCAAACCAAAAAGAAATAGAAAGAAGAAGCAAAGTATATTGTATTTCTCAAGAGGCCTGCTGCCTCAACTGTCTTCCTCTCTAGGCTTGTGGGTCAGGACATATCTCCATGCACGCCATAAAATAATCAGTGGTATCTACTGAGTACCTATTGTGTGAAGAGCAGTGAGAAGAAGCACATGGCTTAGTGGATAGAGCATGGGCCTGGGAATCAGAAGGACCTGGTTTCTAATGTCTACTCTACCACCTACATGTCTGCTGTGTGACCTTGGGCAAATCACTTCACTTCTCTGGGCCTCAGTTACCTCATCTGTAAAATGGGAATTGAGCCTCATGTGGGGCAGGGACAATATCCAACCTGATTAACTTGTATCTACCACAGTGCTTAGAGCAGCACTTGGCAAATAATCAGCACTTAAGTACCATAATTATGATTATTACTAAGCCCTTGGGAGATTACAACAGAGTTGGTAGACACATTCCCTGACCACTAGGAACTTATAGTCTAGAGGACAGAATGTCCCATTGGCAGAACTGTGGCATGTAGGCAGCAGCTTTTTTGAACCTGGGCATGGGAAGGGAGCAGGGATTTTAGAGGGTGGAGGGCGGGGATAAGAATGGGAAGGGGAAGTCTTCATAGAACACAAAGATCAGTAAGCCAGACTTGGGGGTCTTTCCATCCTTGAATGAAAATTCTCAGGTGTGGTTAGAGATTGGAGGTGAGCCAGGCTGGGAAACCAGGTCAACAAGCTGTGATGATAATAATAATAACAAAAACTGTGGTATTTGTTAGCACTTACTATGTGCCAGGCACTGTACTAAACTCTGGGGTGGATATAAGCAAATCATACTGGACATAGTCCCTGACCCACGTGGGGCTCATAGTCTCAATCCCCATTTTACAGATAGGTAACTGAGGCCCAGATAAGTGAAGTGACTTGCCCAAGGTCACACAGAAAAGTAGCAGAGCCGGAAGTAGAACACATGATCCTCTGACTCCCAGGTCCGAGTTCTGTCCACTACATCACACTGCTGGATCAAGGTACAGTGAGTAGATTGGCATTGAAGAAGCAAAGCATGACAGCTGGGTAGTAATAAGAAATCAGCGAATTAAGGTAGGAGGGTACGAGCTCATTGAGTGCTTTAAATTTGAAGGTAAGGAGTTTCTGTTTGATGCAGAGGTGGATGGGCAACTACAGGAGACTCTTGAAGAGTGGGGATGAATAGACTAAACTTATTTTTAGAAAAGCGATCTGGGCAGCAGAATGAAGTATAGACTGAAGAGGGGAGAGGCAGAAGGCAGGAAGGCCAAGGAGGGATACAAGTGCTTGAATCAGCATATTAGAAGTTTTGATGGAGAATAAAGGGTAAATTTTAGCAATGTTGTGAAGATAGAATGACAGGAATTGGTGACAGATTGAATATGTGGGTTGAATGAGAGAGATGAATTGAGGATAATGCCAAGGATACAGGCTTGTGAGACAGGAAAGAGTAATGGTGTTGCCTACAAAGATGGAAAAGACAGAGGGAGGACAGGGTTTGGGTGGGAAGATAAGAGGTTCTGTTTTGGCCACGTGATTTTTGAAGTATCTGCAGGACATCTAGAGGTAGAGATATCCTGAAGGCAGGAGGAAATGTGAGGTTGCAGAGCAAGAGAGGAAGGGTTGGAGAGGTAGGTTTGGGAATCATCTGTGTAGAGATGGTAGTGGAACGAATTCTCCAAGGAAGTGGGTAAAGGTAAAAGACTAGAAGGGGAGCCAGAACAGAGCACTGAGGGACTTCCACAGTTAGGGGGTGGGAGTCAGAGGAGGAGCCTGCAAAAGGGAATGAGAAGGAGCAGCCAGAGAGATAGAAGGAGACCCAGAAAAAAGAGGACAATGTCAGCGAAGCCATGGTTATATAATGTTTCCAAGAGAAGGGGGTGGTCCACATTGGCAGAGGTTGTTTTCTTGGGAGAGCCACAAAATAATTAGCCATAGCAACTGATCTCCCTTCAATGCTATTTCCAAGTCAAGAAAACACCTTCCTTTCTTTTTTTGATCTAGGTCACCCCAGGGCTCTGTGTGCTCCTTCCCCATCTCCCCCAGAATCACTAGTCCCTACTCTCCTCTGCTGCATGGTTGCATATTAATCTACGCCTATGTGCTATAAAACTTTTTTGTCTTTTAGGATTGTCCAGGCTGCTCATGCTCAGCATCTCAGGCCTTTGCAAAAACACTTACGACAAGATTTTGGAGCAAAATACTGAAAGAATCAAAGGACCGTTACTCCTCACAAGAGAATGTCCAATTTAACCATCTAATGTGGGCTCAACAGGAACCCAATTCTCCATTTCATTAGATGGAAATCTCTAACCCAGTGACTGGAGACATTTTGGAATGAGAGTGCATTCCAGATTGGGGTGGGGAGGACGGAATATGGGTAGGAGGCAGGATGGGTTGGCAGACCACCTCAAATCCTTGCTGGAATGAATGAGAGTTAAAAGTTCCCTTTCAATATGTTCCGAACATTCTCCATGTGTGATGCTAGAATATCACAAGGATAATTTATATCTTCATTCCTTTTGTACATAGAACAGAACATTCATCTGATCAGATTCAGTACTTTATATTGACTTAAGTTCATTATATTTTGAATGTGCCCTTATTCTGAATGTCCTTTTTTGATCACAGCTGAAACAAAACCTGATGATAATTTACTCTATTTAGAATCAAAATGATTTATTAGCCATTTTTCCCCCTATTTGATTCTTGGACTCATCTCATGAGGCAGTGCAAGAAACTAATTGTTTCGGAAATTTCATTTACAAACCAAATACAAGTGCAGGTAGATAAAATGCCTCTATTAACCAAAGAGCTGTAGGACATTCATTTTTATAAATTATTACTCTGTCTCCTGGCACAAATGCATGTTTTACAAGTTGTACTTATTTGTGAATGTCATTGCCTTAAATAAGACAGGTAACACAAGCAATGAATTGTAACTTGCATTACAATGTGCCAAACATGGCCCTGTATAGATAGGTGCAATGAAAATCAGGAGGGACATTTTTGCCTTCAAGTGGCTCAAAATCTAAAAAAGTGGGAAGGAGGAGACAGAACCCATAGAAAATTTCTAACTCCTTAAAAATTACTAATAATTATGGTACTTGTTAAGCACTTACTTTGAACAAAGCATTGTTCTAATCGCTGGGGTAGATATGAATTAATCAGGTTGGTCTCAGTCCCTCTCCCACATGGGACTCACATTCTTAATCCCCATTTTACAGGTGAGGTAACTGAGGCCAGGAGTTCATTCATTCATTCATTCAATAGTATTTATTGAGCGCTTACTATGTGCAGAGCACTGTACTAAGCGCTTGGAATGAACAAGTCGGCAACAGATAGAGACAGTCCCTGCCGTTTGACGGGCTTACAGTCTAATCGGGGGAGACGGACAGACAAGAACAATGGCAATAAACAGAGTCAAGAAGTGACTTCCCCAAGGTCTCTTATGTAACAGATCTGGGATTAGAACCCAGGTCTTCCGACTCCCAGGCCCATGCTCTATCCACTAAGCCATGCTGCTTCTCTCTGAGCCAAGCTACAACTCTAGTCCAAAGGATTCAAAACAGCTACACTTCTGGAACAAACTTACTTCCTGAAGTAAAGTAATTCTGTTGATAAGATCAGGAAGGTTTCTTTGTATGTATTCTTTTTACTGTCCTCAGAGCTAAGTAATTAGACAGACTGTACATCCTTGCTTAGGTGAGGCAGTTGGAGGCATGTTTTGGATGATGATGGGCACTTTTCAGATGATATACGCATGTTCTAGTAAAAAGACAGTTCAACATACCATGTCCCAACCCCCACCAACCCTTGTTCATTTTCACTTACAGTCTTTAGGGGAAAACAAACATTAACATAAACACTTTACAGACATGTATATGTTTTGTGAGGCTGGTGGTGGGGTGAGAAATCTTAAAGAGCCCTCATGACTTCCCCTGAAGGATATTCCACTGTAGGATATTCCACTGTACACATCCAATTCAGAGGATGTTTCTTCAATTATTCCCGACTACAGGGACAATGTTTCTAAAATCCTGAATAGAGCCTCCAATCCTCCCAAGGATTATATGCACACTAGCTGAATTTGGTGCAAGATCCACAATCTTGAGCAGGACCTCTATTGGGCTGATGACCTTGTTTAGAAAAAGCAACCCACCGATTGATTACAGTTTTCTCCAAGATACAAAGCAATTATCGACCAACTGATATGCAAATAGAGGTGCAGCTGGCTTCCTCTCTGCCCTCATCATCCTTACACTTCAGACGCTTCTGGACTTCCTCATGGACAAGAATAACTACAATTTTTTTTTAAATGAGCCCCACTAACATTTTAATCTTTGGTTTTGGCCTTTATTAGAGGCTCTTCAACTAATCTGAATCTTCTTGTTTGAGCATCTTCTATCAGAAGTATGATTATCTCTCTTCTCAGCGATAATCAGATATTTTCTCTCACATCGCTGTTACTCTCTAATGGCATACCACCAAATGCCTCCTTAGTACAGCCCCAGTGAAGTTATTATGGACTAACATTTTCATATGAAATTTGTTATGATTGCCTCAACTGGTTGGCTGGTAGTGCATTGAAAGATGATTTGAAACCATGGCATAAATTGATTTTTAATATGGCAAATCATTTGAATCATCTGGAAAGAAGAGTCACCCAACCTGCCTCCTTGGATAGGCCAAGCAAAAAATGTACATTTATTGAGCAGAGACCATGTTTTATTTGATCCCTTCTGCATTTCTAATTCCACCGCCTCTTTTGTATGGTTTCTCTATTGTCACTGTTGTTCACAGCCTTGCCGGCTTTTAGAGCATTCCCCATTTAACTAATATGCCATTTCTCCTCCCTTCTGCTCTTGTGTGCAATACTGAATTAAGTTATTCATGCCGAACCTAACGCTGTCACCCATCACATCCCGCTAAATACTTGCCCCCTCATCACAATAGACATGTGTGACTCTCCTTTCTCTGTGACCTTCTCAAGAGCTTTCCAACAACAAGGCAGGCAATGCTTTTATCTAAAGCAATTTGACTTCATTCTTCAAGGAAGAGTTTTCAGTGTTACTCTTTCATCTCCTTTATTAAAAAAATCAAGGCAGACTGCATCTCTAGAACGGCTTTCCTTTCATCTGCTAATTTGGTAACCATCGACTAAGGAAGCGTTGCTTCATTAAGGAGCCAGCTATGGAGCCAAGTGACAAGCTGCACATATTTCCTTTAGGCACCAACTGCCAAAGACCGTGGGCCCCTAGTTCCTCCCCCACTCTCATACTGGACCGACGGTGGTGGGACGGGGAATTTATGTGCTGGCTCTGAGACTCTCTCGGGGACCCTTAGTCCTGAAAGATGGAAAGGGAGACGGTGCTGGAGTAAACAGCGTTCAACTCCTTCACTTCTCTATGCTCTATGAGCTCCCTGCCCAAGGCGGTGGGAGGAAGCAGAGTTCCAAACAAGCAGGAGAGATCTGGGGTCAGGCTAAAGAGGAAGCCAAGTATAATTGGACACAGTCTCCTACCCCCTGCCCTATGGCCACTCCCTCCCTAATAATAATAATGATTGTGGTATTTGTAAAGCACTTACTACGTGTCAGGCACTGTCCTAAGCGCTAGGGTGGATACAAGCGAATGGGGTTAGACACAGTCCCTGTCCCATGTTGGGTTCACAGCCTCGATCCCCATTTTACAGATGAGGTAACTGAGACACAGAGAAGTGAAGTGACTTACCCAAGGTCACACAGCAGACAAGTGGTGGAGCTGGGATTAGAAACACCCACGACCTTGTGACTCCCAGGCCTGTGCTCTATCCACTATACTATGTTGCTTCTTCCTCCTTCCTTTCCCCTCTCTGCCCTTGGCACAGAGGCAGGAACCCTCCAGCAGTGGGTGGGGTGGGGAGGAAGAGGCCTGGGATTTTGAGGAAAGACGAGGTACAGACAAGGGAGGGGATGCTGGCTGCTTGGGATAGGATGATACCACCCCTAGTTCAGCAGGGGGCAGGGAGAGGCTGCAGACATTGGTGAAGAACAACCTCGAAGAAGAGGTTAAAGAATCAGAATATAAGGTTATAAGAATAACAAGAAGCAGAGTAGCCTAGTGGATAAAGCATGGGCCTGGAAGTCAGAAGGACCTGGGTTCTAATTCTGCCTCCATCATTTGTCTGCTGGATGACCTTGGGCAAATCACTTCACTTCTCTGGGCCTCAGTTACCTCATCCATAAAATGGGGATAAAGACTGTGAGCCCCACTGGGGACAGGGACTGTCTCAAACCTGATTACTCTGAATCTAACCCAGCACTCAGAACAGTTACTGGCACACAGTAAGCACTTAAATACCATAAAAAAGCCACAACAACAAAAAAAACCTCAGTTGAAGGGGAAGAGGAGGTTTGGAGGGGTGCTGTGCCCACTCTGCACCTCCAACCACCCTTTGCTCAGGACAGTATCCCCACCTGGCCCTCACTAATTCCATAAGTCTGGCATTGTTATTTGCAAACTGGTGAGTCTTCAGAAGCCGTGTTGCCTAGTGGGAAGATCGAGGGTCCGGGAGTCAGAGGATCAGGGTTCTAATCCTAGCTCTATCACTTCCCAGCTGTGTGGCCTCAAGAAAGACATACCTTCTCTGAGCTTTAGTTTCCTCATCTGTAAAATGGGGATTATATATCATTTCTCCCCCTCCTCTATGACTGTGAGCTCCATGTGGGATCCAGGATGTGTCTACTCTAATTATAGGCCATCTATCCCAGAGCATAGTATTATTCACTTTCCATGTGAATAAGGAAAGTGAATAACAATAACAGTAATAATAATAATAATAATTGCATGTGTTATTAGCATAGCCTGGTGGAAAGATCTCCAGGCCAGAGGTTAGAAGACATAAGTTTGACTCCAACTTGGCCGACCCTGAATAAGTCAATTAACCTGTTCAGACCTCAGTTTTCCTCATCTATAAATTTGGGGGTGGGGGGAATGATGCATTCTTGTCTATTTCCACAGAAAAGAGGATAGAATAAGAGAAAATTATGGGTGTGAACACACTATGGAATTAAAGGCCCTAGATGTATTTAGGCAGTGTTCAATACTATCCCAATCCTTCCATGTGATTTTTTTTAAAAGTTGGTTATCCATACCCTTAATTACCTAATCCCCACACTCTCTGAAGAAAAGTGTGACTTGGATAGAATCCATTTAATCAGAATTTTAAAAAACCCCTTCAGCAAGATTAATCCTGCTCATCTCTGGCTTTGTAGGTGAGCTTTAAACTCCTGCGTTTGTGTTTGATTTTTTTTTCAAGCCCCATGAAAACTGCTGCTGTTAGTATTGAGCTAAAATAGTTACAACTTTATCTGGACCTAAAGATTTCCATTGCCCTACTATACGCTAAGGTTCAGACACCCACAAATGCAGATGGTCTCAGATCTTTCCATGGAGGATGCAACACAGACTCACACAACTAGGAACTCCATTGAAAGCAGTCATCAGAAATTTATGAGCAGGAATGTTACTGTTGCTGTTATGCAGTGAAACATGGAGCAGGCTATAGAGTGGGAAGTGGGGAAGATAAGTATATGCCAGGCTCAGCCCATGACTTGTTTTAGCTCTCATAGTGTAGGGGGAAACCTTGAGAATTGGCCCCAATTACTAATAGTCTGCCATTTCCCCTCTCTGTAATTTACTTTAGGGTCAGTCTCCCCACACTAGATTACAGGCTCCTTGTGAGAAGGGAATGTGTCTACCAACTCCATTGTCTTCCACTCTCCCAAGTGCTTAGTACAGTGCTCTTCATACAGTAAGCACTCAAATACCACTGATTGATCCAGTGCCATCTAGAACCTGAGCTTCTGCCCTAAGCAGCAGAATCAGCAAGGGGGAAATTCCACCTTCTACCCTCTCCCTCCCAGTCCAGGAGACTACCTGAACAGCAGATTCCAAGATCCCTCCTTTTTATAAGTTTCCTCAGCCATGTGTCTTTCCTTGCCCTGTCTCTCCCATCACTTACTGGCTTTTCTCTATTCACTTCAGGCACACACTTTCCACTTCTCCACTTTCAAGGGTCAACAGGGCTGGTGGGGGTGGGGTGATGTGTGTGTGTGTGTGTGTGTGCGTGTGTGTGTGTGTGTGTGTGTGTTGGTAGAGAGAGAGAGCTGTGAAGATGGCAGCTGGGGAAGGGGGAAGAAGCTGGGCAAGGCAGGGAAGAGAAGTAAGTCACCTACTGCTCAAACCTTGTTCCAAGATCCACAAATATCCTCTACTACTATTCTTGTATAGAGACGCACTGTGGTCCAGTGGAAAGAGCATGGACCTCAGAGTGAGAAGACCTGGGTTCTAATGCCGGCTCCATCACGTATGTGCTGTGTGACCTTGGGGGAGTTACTTAAGTTCTCTGGGCCTTAATTCTCTTATCTGCAAATTGGGGATCCAATTCCTGTTCTCCCTCCTAGATTGTGAGCCCCATGTACAACCTGATTATCTTGTATTTTCCCCAGTACTTAGCATAGCTCTTGGCATGTAGTAAGTGCTTATGAATACCGCTATTATTATTATTACTATTTTATGCAAAATCGTGACTACAACGATCTTTTCCACCCTCCAAAAGAATCCACAGGTGCCCTTTTGCACAACCAAAAGCTCTCTTACTTAGTAAGTTCTAAAGAGGGGAGAGTTTGGCAACAAGATTTCAATCATATAGTTATTAAGCGTTGCCCATGCTCTTAGTGATCCATGTTTTAGGCAGAGCTTAAAACAGAGAGGTTACCACTGACCTTGGTTTAGAAGGGGTAAAAAGACCAGACAAAGTACTCTGGGCTAGGGTTGGCAGAAAGGGGAGATGCGATGGAATGAGATTCTGCAGCCCTCTGTTACTCATCAGCCAAGACTGCACAGGGCAGGAAAGTTTGTAAATGCTTTATTTCCAAAAGGGGAGATGAATCCATGGAAATGGTGCCTTCTTCAATCAAACAGCAGCATGGCTTAGTAGATAGGGCACAGGCCTGGGAATCAGAAGAACCTGGGTTCTAATCCTGATTCTCCCACTTGTCTGCTGTGTGATCTTGGGTAAATCACTTCACTTCTCTGTGCCTCAGATACCTTATCAGTAAAATGGGGATTAAGACTGCCAGCCCTATGTGGGACAGGGACTGTGTCCAACCTGATAACCTTGTATCTACTCCAGTGCTTAGTAGAGTGCCTGGCATGTTGTAAGAGCTTAACAAATACCAGTGAAAAAACAAAAAAAATCCAGCAACCAAAAAGTCATCATTTCATCAAACCCTTCAACTTAAATTTGGGGGACTTCTTCCACTGATGAATTCTGAATCCTTCCATAAGCGCTCTAGAGTTTTGTCTCCCTTCTTATCTCACCTGACTCTTTCTCGTTCCCATTAATTATTTTCAATTGAGTACTACGGGGAAAACCTGAGAGACAGACTCATCAATGGCTTGCCAATTCAGTCACAATCTACAAAAGTTCTTGGCCCTAAATGACTACCTCATTTTGAAAAAAAAAACACATTAGTGCATCGGAGGGGTGGGGTGAATTCCAATTTCCAAATGCTAGAGATTAGGCTCAGGGATAGCTGAAGGTTATTACTGTGGGGGCCTCCCTTTTATGATGCTATCTTGGCTGGGGAGCAGGAATGGGCGGGACTGAATTTGACAGGTTCTGCTTTATCCCTCAGGGTACTGAGCAACTGGACCTGCCCATGCTATTTATCACTGCAGAGAGGCCCAGCAGAATGGATCAGAGGCTTGGTGAGGAGAGGGAAGAGCTTCTTCACTGTCCAGTGGATAAAATCCTTTGGAGGAGAGATGAGATCTTGAACTTCAATCCCAATATATGTATTTTTTAAAATGGTACTCATTAAGTGCTAGTTAAGTTAGAACCTGGGTCTTCCGACTCCCTGGCTCAGGCTTTTTCCAGTATACCACACTGCTTCTCTTTTCAGGATGGATTGAAAAGTAAGGCTCAGGAAAGAGCTTCATGTTTGACATGCTCAGTGATCCCTCTCCCATATATTCCAAGTGCCAGGAACATTTGGGCCTTTTTCTCCCCTCTCTCAGACTTGTACCACAGTGCCTCACGAAGGATGCTGGAAAGGGCCCACAAAGAAGTTCCAACCCACTATACAATTGCTGCAGCCTTGCAAATAACCACAAGGTAAGCAGCAATCGATGCCAGGTGAATGTGGATGTCTTTTTTTTCCAGTAGAAGGGGAATGGAAAAGCATTTGTCAAGATGGTTATATTTCTGGATCTTGTTTGTAAAATTACCAATAAAATGCCATATAGCATTTCAATCAGTCAATGGCATTTACTGAGCAGTTACTGTGTGCAGAGTACCGTATTAAACGTTTGGGAGAATACAATAAAGTTGGTGGAAATGTTCTCTGTCCACAATGAGCTTACTGTCTAGAGGGGCAGACGTTAATATAAATCATTTATAATATATAATTTATGTTGTCTTTCATTCTCTACATCTTGATTTCCATATATCTTGCTGTTATTTTGGTTTGGTTAATCCCTAGTGAGTAACCTCAGGGAAGACATACACTGAGTTAGTACCTCTACATGCGATTTTGATTCTTTTCATCCTTGCTGACTTCAAAACCGGGAGGATTAATGGAAGGGTCTAGATGAACTTCGGTTTACAAATCTCCAATTACCCGTTTCAAGCACAGCCGTATGATTTATAAATGTTTTAAAAATCCTTATTGGAATTGTGCAGTCCAATACACTGATTGTATCCTTTACCTCCACTAAATTGCATGCTCTTTTAAGGCAGGGATCATGTTTTGCCAACTCTTTATTATTGTATTCTCTCAAGCACTTAGTACATTGCTATGCATGGAGTAAGCACTCAATAAATACTGTTGATCGCTACACTAATTCTAGCTGAGGACAAGAAACAAGACACAATCTCGGCCAAAGACTTACAGGTCAACTGTTGCTTACGATGCACACTCAGAAATTATCTGTGGACAGGGAATGTGTCTACCAACTCTGTTATAACTGTACTCTTCCAAGCACTCAGTATAGTGGTCTGCACACAATAAGCTCTCAAATACCATTGATGATGATGATATGGAAAGATGTAACCTCTCAAATTGCTCTCTGGGAGATTATTTCCTGATCCCTCAATCAAGCGCTTAGTATAGGGTTTTGCATACAGTAAGTGCTCAATAAATTCAATTGAATGAAAGAAGGTATTTATCTTTTTTATTGTATTTTTTAAGCACTTACCTTGTGCCATACACTGTACTAAAAGCTGGGGTAGATACAAGTTAATCAGGTTGGACACAGTCCATGTCCCACATGGGGCTCACTGTCTTAATCCTCATTTTACAGATAAAATAACTGAGGCACAGAGAAGTTAAGTGACCTGCTCAAGATAACACAGCAGACAAGTGGCATGTCCTTCTGCCTCCCAGGCCCATGCTCTATCCACTGGGCCAGGCTGCTCCTGAGCACTTATTGTGCAGAGCTTTGTATTACGTGCTTGAGAGAGTAGTTGGCAGACACAATTCCTCCCCTCATGGAATTTACAGTTTAGTGGGAGGTTACAGTCCAATGCACGTCATCCACACTTTCTGTGGAGCTAGAAAAAGACCTCTTCTCCAGAGAGCTTTATTTTCCCTTCACACCAAGCTTTGGCATCAGCAGAACAATTCAGCAAAGACAAACTGCCTCACAGCCAAGGGAGAACCTTCCCAACCTTTGTACACAGGCAATTTATTAATGGATGAAGAGAATCACCCTTCCATTAAGTGGCTTCTTATTGGCCCTGAAAGGAAATCTTTGGACTCTATTAAGATCTACTCATTGTATGCGGTCAGATACAAAAATCTTTTCAAACCGGCAGAATCCATCCACTGTAAACCAAAAGACAAAGGGACAAGATTAAAAAGCCACAGTTGAGGGTATTTAAATCCTTTTTCATTCATGGATGCATATGAAACAATGTGGTTTTTGATTATTTTTACATACCTCAGTTACATACTTATACATTTGTTTCCAAGACACACACGGGAAAGAAAAGAAAAAGGGAAGATATGAGATGGCTCAACCAGGATTTCCAAAGTGGTTTCAGGGTGATATACTTATTTTAAATCCCAACAAATAATCGTATTGCCTCTCTTTTGTTGGATGTCAGGGTCTATTTTTTTAATTCTGAGGAAAAACTCTTCACTTGGACAAAGTTTTCTAAGTCTGTGTGATTTTTGCTATGTAATTACTGATCTATTATCTTTAAGAACTAGCAAGTTAAAATCTATATATGCCTAGAAAATGCAATATCACCTTCCTGGAGTCTTATGAATAAAATAATGGATAGAAATAACTATTCTAATACATTTTGAATGATTTATGATACAAGATAACCAGGCCAACCATAAACTAGGCACATTGCAGTACCGCTTAACGATCTTTTAGCAAAATGTAAATGAGCTAACAGCTGTGTCTGAAATTCAATTAGTGGTGGCACAGAAACCCAGTTCTTCATTCACTAAGATGAATTCAGTTCATTCTATAGAGATGTGGCATCTTGCAGGTCGTTTTGACTGGGTATAGTTTCTTTTATGTTGCAACGGAACCCTGCACACTTGAATTTTGAAAGGAGAAAGCTGGGTGTGGTGTTGTGCATGAAAACGAGCTTTGTCCTTGGGGCATCAACAAACTGAGACGAGCCTTGAAATAAAAAGATTCTCACTGAAAAACAGCAAGAAGGGAGGCAGCATGGTCCAGCAGAAAGACCATGGGACTGGGAATCAGGAAACCTGGGTTCTAATCCCAACTCTGCCACTGGCCTGCTGTGTGACTTCAGGCAAGTCATCTCACTGTGCCTCAGTTTCCTCTTTTGAAAATGGGGCTTAAGGAAAAAAAAAAACACCCCTGTTCTCCCTTGCCTTAAACTTTGAGCTCCATGCGGCATGTAGCCATTTTATTATCTTGTATCTATTCCAGTGTTTACCAAGGTACTTGGCACTTAGTAAGTGCTTAATACTATCATTATTAAAAACTCTGAAGGAAAGGAGTGAGAGAAGCTAAGTTGCTATGGTAGACAGCACCATCACTTGTGTGAGTTATTGTCCTGAGATGTGCGATATGCTTTACAGGCTAAGGGACCAATACACAGTGTCCAGTGGAGAAAATGCTAGCTCCCTTCTGCTTTGGAGGGTGGATGTTCTCTGCATTCTCCCACCTAATCCAGTTCTAAACTTTGCCTCTTCATTTTCCAGATCCTGCATCCCACCTTGCACTTTGTGTACGTTCTCTTTCCCCTTGGGTCAGTTTTGATCGGCCAACACCAGCCCTCTGCTGCCCAACAAGGCAAGGACCAGCAGCGGAATTTTTTTAAATGGCATTTGTTAAGTGCTTACTACGTGCCAAGCACTGTATTAAGCCTGGGGTAGATACAAGCTAATCAGGTTGGACATAGTCCATGTCCTACATGGGACTCACAGTCTTAATCCCCATTTGACAGATAAGGTCACTAAGGCATTGAGAAGTTAAGTGACTCACTCAAAGTCGCAAAGCAGACAAGTGGCAGAGCCTGGATTTCTACCTAGGTCCTTCTGACCCCAGACCTGTGCTCTATCCACTTGGCCACAATGTACCACACTATTCATTAAGTACACACCAAAAAGGCAGTCGTTTCCCAAGCTGCGGCTCATGACAAGGTTCAATCAATCATTGGTATTTATTGACCCCTTACTGTGCTCAGCGCACTGTACTAAGCACTTGAGGGAATACAATAGACACAGACCCTGCTCACAGGGAGCTTACAATATAGAGATAGACATTATAGATGTACATAAGTGCTGTGGGGCTGTGGTGGGATGGCTATCAAAGTGTTTAAGGGATACAGACCCAAGTGCATAGGCACTGATGAAGAGGGGAAATGAGGGCTTAACCCAGGGTTTGATCTCTAGCTCTGACAATAAAATATGATTGGAGGGAGATTGGGATGACTTTCCTCGCAAGAAATTATGGCTGAAAAGGCTGCTGCATGATTCAACTTTCTTTTTTTTAATAGTATTTGTTAAGCGCTTGCTATGTGCCAGGCACTGTACTAAGCGGTGGAGTAGATACAAACTAATCAGATTGGACATAAGGCTCAAGGAAGTAATCACCATTTTAGAGATAAGGTAACTGAGGCACAGAGAAGTTATGTGACACAGCAGATACAAGTGACACAGCAGACACGTGGCAGAGCCAAGATTAGAACCCAGGTCCTTCTGACTCAAGGCCATGCTCTGCCTACTAGGAAGCACTGCTTCTCTCTTCTGCATTGATGTGCTGGTTGCCACTCACAGCCCATTTCTAGTTTCAAGGCTACCCTATAATAATAATGGATGCCCCACCGCTGCCCAACATTACCACTGCTAATAATAGTATTTGTTAAGTACTGATGTGCCAAATACTGCTTTGAATGCTGGGGTAGATACAAGGTAATCAGATCAGACACTGTACTCACATCCCTTTTATCCCAAATCAATCAATCAGTGATATTTATTGAGCACTTACTGTGGTGCAGAGCACTGTACTAAGTGCTTGGGGGAGTACAACAGAGTTGGTAGATGTAATCCCTGCCTACAAGGAGTTTACAGTCTACAGAGGAGCTTACCTTTTACAGGGGAAGGGGGGGGGAGCAGGTATTTAATTGCCAATTTACAGAAGAAGGATCTGAGCTTCAGATAAATTGTCTTGCCCCAGGCCACATAGCAGGAAATGGCAGAGCTGGGACTAGAAATAGAGGGGGAGAAGTGAGGGGAGAAGGAGGAAAATTGGGGGAGAGGTTTGGTGTGTGTGTACAAGTGTACATACGTGTATGTGAGACCCTTTGTGAGGGCTCAGTCCCTGTAGATTGGCAATTATAAAACTATTCTGAAAGTTGGGAAAATTGATAATTGGTAAGAGACCTAGATCCAAAAAGGGTTTAGACTATTTCTCAGGGCCTTGAAGCATTTAAAACTCATATGATAATGAAAGAGAGCAATTTAAGAACCACTGACTTCTCTTTGTGGCACTCTTGGATAGGCATAAGATCTGCAACTCAGGAATGAAGTTGCCACAGCTAAGAAGAAAATAGGTGGGTCACATAAAGGCACAATCTTATTTAAAACATTTTTTCCCCATCACCAACTCAGGGCAGCCCTGCTCTTTGAAATACCCAAAAGCCTTACACCCATCATTCATTCATTCATTCTTATTTATTGAGCACTTACTGTGTGCAGAGCACTGTACTAAGCACTTACTTCTATGGTTCTGTCCACCTACATGTAACAATGACAATTAATTCCACAATACCCAATGTCTATCAGCTGCCCACTAATTCCCTGCTTGCCTAGTTGAAATGATTTAGGGAGTCACCACTGGATTTAGCCCTGATTTATATTATTAGAAATTGATTAGATGGGGAAGGAATACCATTTAGAGCTACTATTTTTAGAACCAAGTAACTTAAGTCACTTAAAACATGAGGATTTCCAAGACAAAGCAGAGAAAGGCTCATTTTAAGAAGCACATCCTTTAAAAGATCATCCACCAGTTCTTAAGAGCACCCAGATGGAAAGAGTCAAGTACAGCCAGTTCTTCCATACCAGGTATTTTCACTACAAATTTGGATTAGAGAATAAGAGGAATTAGAAAACATTCTTCCCACAACACACGTCCATGTGTTTAGAATGCATTTGTGGACTAGGAAGGGGGAAAGGGAGAGATAGAGACACAGTAGTAGATACAAGCTAATCGGTTTGGACACAGTCTATGTTCCACATAGGGCTCACAGTCTTAATCCCCATTTTATAGAAGAGGTAACTGAAGCCCAGAGAAGTCAAGTGACTTGCCCAAGGTCAAACAGCAAGGAGATGGCAGAATCAGGATTAGAACCCAGGTCTCCTGACTCCCAATCTTGTGCTCTGTCCTCTAGGCCACACTGCTTCACAGCACACTCAGTGACCAGGGTAGCGGTCCCCTGATCTTCCACTCCTAGTCACTTTTCTCATTTTGGACTCTTTCCCCAACCCCACAGAGATCCTCAAATGCCATGCTCTGCCCAACTCAGCCTGGGTTTTCTGAGAGGGAAGGCATTTTGTGCCAGGGTGGTTAAAGGCTAAACTAGGCTTCCCAGCCTTCACCAGGCCCATATTCCCTGCCCTCAGACTCAGGGTTGGAGATTGGTATTCCACATAACGAATGTTGTCCTTCTTGGTATGGCTACATCTCAGAGTGTGTTTCTGCAAACCCCATCACTTTTCAGGAAAAGACTCAAGACTGCCAATGCTCATAGATGACTGGATTTCTGGTAAGAAAATATTTTTCCCAATCCCTCTGGGTCCAGAAGAAACCTCCCCTGTCTCATTCCATATCAGCCAAATTCCTCCTTGAAGCTCAACGCTTGAAACAATGACTTTGACCGACTGACTAAAACTTGTGAAACTTTGCTCTCATTAATGTTTTATTTAGAGCCCCCACATTGTTGGTCCCACTAAACAGGAGACATCATGACTAGGTCTTCAATTATTTTAGTCACACAAAATAAATCTAGATAGAATGGGCCATAGGTACCTACCTGCCAAAGCAGTCTGCACAGATATTTAGCATATTCTGAAATTCATTTCTCACTTTTCAGAAAGTATCTCTATTACAGCATATTAGCTTCTCCAATGAATTAGCTGCCTTGTTTTTTTCTCTCCTTTGCCTCTGTTCTCATCTTCCCCTCCATTCCCCCCTCTTTCCCCACCTTGCCCCACCATATACTCACTTATAAGGAATACACTGACTAATTCAACTAGGTTGTACTTGTGGAAAAGGAAATCAACTTATCAGAAAAAGGATGTCATACAAAGGCTACATGACTGATGCATGTTGAATGAACAAATGAATGGCAAATGAAGCCAGAATATTCAAATTGCTAACTAAAAGTCCTGGGTTCTGGAATTTAAATTTACCTTTTTTCTTGTAAAAGAGTAACAGGAGGAAATGTCAGCTTACTGCTCATTTGACATGGGACCGAGATTCGTCAGGAAGCAAATTGAGTTCCTTAGTTACAACCATCTTTAAAGATCTGTAGTCATAACCCAGGGAATCAGGGACAAGCAAGTTATACAAATAATGGCAAGTCTTCATTTAACCAATAGTTTCAATCTCTTCATCTAGGTTTTTGGGTTTTTTTTTTTTTACCACCAAGAGATAGTTGAATGATTTGGGCTTCACTTCTGTGGTTCACTTAGATAGAGGTACTCATGAATAATGACAGTCCAAATACAGGAGCAGGAGGCAAATGAGGATAATAGATAATCTATAATCCAAAGCAACCCCTGAGAGGTTAAGACTGGGGGAAGAGGAAATAACTCTGAATATCTTGCTCGATTAAAAAAAAAAGATAGTGATTCACAACTTTTTCAACTTCCACTTTTTCTAGGTCAGCTCAATTCTTTTGGAAAAAAATGGACAAGATTAAATTTAATCCAATTCAAAATCTGTCATCAACTATGCCTCCTGCCTCCCAGGCGGGGATGGATTATGTCTTTGAAGTAGGTTGGGCAGCTTTCATGATGCCAGAACACAGAGAGAGCCCCAAAGGGCTGAGATGTGGAAACAGCCTGTCCATCCAGGAAAACTTGTCTTCGGATCAAGTGGCTCCCCACAGCTCAGTAGTTACTGGGGGGGAGGGGGGAGGTGGAGGACAACTGTGTTTTGGTGGGGAGAGGTGTCACTGCACCTCTCCTTAACCCTACTGCACCTCCTTCCTCCTGGGTTGTTCACCTTGTCCCCAGTAGTAACTTTCCTCTTTTCTTCAGTCCTTTCCCCGTCATCGCTACAGAAGATGATGCATCAATTCACCATCAACACTGGACTGATGTTGCGATATATGTGATGCCAGAACAATTCCAGTCACATCACATGGTACTCTAAGCCTGGGAAGATGATCCCAGATGCTCTTTGAAACTAGCTTCCCATCCCTCTTCCCATGGTGTGCTGAGAGATGAGGTGTAAATGTCACCTCCTTTGGGGCCATGGAGATTTCCACCCATGGGGTACAGTCACCCTGCTTACAGATACATTCAGGAAGGAAAGAAATACTACTAGATAGCCATCATGCTCTCCCGGGAAGTGCTTCTGAGCCAACCAATGCAGTAAGCAAAAATAAGAACAGAAATTACATTTCAAGAGTTGCTAAGATTTGCTAACCAACGTTTGAAGTGCATATTTATTTTCAGCATACATTTAATTTCTCCAGAAATCCCTTTAATGCCACAAAGATAGTTCCCTTTTCCTACTCTTTACATTTAGTACAGTTTCTTGAAAAGCATTAACCTCCAAATGGAAAACAGCAGGGGATATACTTTTGCCCTGTTAAATCTTGATGGAGGATTACAAGATTCTGAATTGAACACTCATAATATGAAATTTCCATCATTAATAGTGTGCCCTGTTATGATAACATCTGACCCCTAATTTACTTTTGAATTAGATCTCATTTTGATTACATCTTTACTCTGCTTGCTTTTTATCATTTGGCAACTCTGATATGGACTGAGAGGGGAAAAGCAGGAAGACAGAAATTTTGGGAAAGTCTGGGTATCCCAAAATTGCCTGCACACCACTTTTCTACTTCTGAGCCACCCTTTACCTTTCTCTTCTTGAGTACACTTTTCTCTTCTATTTCAGAGCTCTATCAAAATTATTTGAATGATTGTTGCTTCATTTTGAGGGGGGTATTTTATCTGTTTCCTCCATTAAACTGCAAGCTTTTTGGAAGTCTTCCTTCGTAATTCCCCTGGGCACTTAGTATGTTAATGGTAGTGATGGCATTTGATGATTTTTTAAGCAGGAGAAAGTAGAAAATAGAAGGCTGTTCAAGGAGTGGACAGACTGGAAGAAGATGAGTCAGAGTCAGAAGGTGAAGCTCAGAACATAGGACATCATCATCAGTCCACTGACCACTGAGCATAAAAGACAGCGCCAACTAAGACTGCACAGGTAAATTCCAAAGCAATCTGTCTCACTTCAGTACCATCTAGTACTTGCTCCCACAACCCTAAAGTGACATTCTACCCCTTAGAGTTGTCATCTGAAGTCAGACAGCCAAAGCTGAGGCTCAAAGACCATTAGGTTTGGTCTTTCTGGCTCCCTAGTAGAAAGACTGGATTACAGGCCCTCAATTAATAAATACCACTGATTGAAATGCTCAGAGTCCTTAGAGTCATCAAGGAGAAACATTCAATGAATCCTTGCTACAGTGAACCAAGTGTTCTCCGACTCACCTAAAAAGGGTTGATGGGCTGTGGTTAGAGCACCGAGGAAGAGCATGGCCCTTTTAATATTGTGAAATGAGCATTTTATCTGCCCTAGTGCTTTTCTGCCTAAAAGCTCAAAGCACTTATTTGTGAAATTAATTGGAAGATTTTGAAATCACTTTGACTCGACACAACCACTCTTTAGAATGAAAGTTTCCTCTGCTTTTCTCAACTCCTATTTGGTTTTCATCCATGACTCACATTTAAGCTTCCTTACAAGAAAGCCTTTGCTGGGCCTCTCCTCAGATATATTTGTTAGTGAGGTGAGATTATTTGAATAACTGCAATTGGCTAGGTCATTCCCTTCTTCAATGGCCACACCCACCGGTAAACTTCACAGGGTTCTGTTTTCCTCCTTTTCCATTAAATCCAGAATGATTGCGGAAAGTCTTTGTTTGGGCAACAGTGACATATATTTAAACTTGGGATCACTCATGGTACCCTGAATCATGCTATGCACTAGGTTTACGGTCCCTGCTGCCAAAGTCAAGTGAATAATGGCTAAGAAGGTATCAAGTGCACTGAGCAGGTGTCAGATAGGCAATATGATTTGCAAAAAACAGCCTAGACTTAGGAGGAATAGACACACAGACCTGGTTTAGGCTGAATCAGACTGCTTTAGACATTTACATGACCCAGCTAAACTGTGAGAAGTACATTTTCTCAAAAATATATTTGAAGCCACCTTCTAAAAAGGAAATCCAATAGGAAGAGTAGAGAGATGGTAATGTTTAGTCCAAAGAGATGATCAATTAAATACCCAGAGATTTTGGAGGATGTGACACAGATAAATTAGTCACCTCCAGAATTGCTTTTCTGTGCATCGGAAATTAGTCGGGTGAGTTGAATTTTGAGCCACAAGAATGCTTTCAGGAAATTAGATCTCGACATTTCTTCGACTAAAAGTACAACACACTAAGCATCCTCAATAGTCTCAGTGATCGAGATAGTCAGGAGCATCAGTGTCTCCTCTGTGCATTATGGGAGACAGAGCTCTAAATGAAGTACAGTAATGGCCCACTTTGTCATTCTCCATTAGAGGAAGTGTTATCTCCTGAGATGGGAGGATGAGTGGCCAGTCCCATGTACCGAATTTCTACAGCAGTGGTAAAGATCAATGTCTTCTGTCCTTCCTTGCTTAGTCTGGACACAGAAAAGTTAACCTCAGTCCTAGTCCAACTGTGAAAGTTTTCTTAACACATTCTCAACTCTTTCACACCTGAACCTAGCTTAAGCAACTCCTGGTTACAATCCTAATAAACTGTAAACTCCTTGAGGGTGGGGATGGAGCCTTCCAACTCTATTGTATTGTGCTCTCCCAAGAATTTAGTACTGGGCCCTACCACAGTAAGAGCTCAAATAAACACCACTGATGAACCATCGGTTAAATTCCTTTTGAACTTGCCCATGACAAGGGCAAGTCTCAAAAAATAATGCCTATTCCAGATGCCACCTAAAAGGGAAAGAGCCTGGATTCTTGATTTATGGGATTTCACGGCAATCAGGGAGGGGAAAAAAAAAAAAGAAAATCACAATCTCCACTCTCTGATTTAATTAAAGAGAAATTATCCTCCTGGAAGGAGTCATCCATCACAGCTGAGAAAGTGGACTCCTTCAGTACACACTGAAAAGCCATAGTGTTGGGATGGGAGGTAGAGAACAAGGTAAATGTTTTCATTTTAATTGGCCTAAAAGCAAAGTGCTTTGATTTCCTGCACAGGATCTTGTACTTAAAACTCCTGAATCAATTACCCTGATTGCTCACATCTGAATTTTAGGTTTCCAAGGAAGAATAAAAACTTCATAAATTAGCATCTGTAGGGGCTCAAACACACTCCGTAAAATGCTATTTTATTAACAACTAATTTTCCTCTTTCTTTCCTGCTAAAAGCAAATCAATGGATATTTGTATAACCACGGACAGGCAGGATCTGGATAATATCATTCCGTTGCTTAGAACCAGGAATAACCTTACATATAAAACATAGCCTGGACTACTGGAAGTAATACTTGGTTCCACCTTAACTATGAGTTTTACTGTACATAATTCATGAGAACTTTGTTTAATTGGACAATGTCAGCTGTGGACTCTGTGGGTCAATCATCGAGAACTCAACAGGTTGTGTACAAAATGATAATTCTTTCAAAACTCAAAAGTTTATATTTTTCTTAAAATTATTGTTTTTGGATGCCAAAGATACCCCAAAAAGTCTAAATATCGAGAATATCCATATTTTATATCTGGACCCTTACCATCTGTCTGGTTGCAAAGAGGTACAGTTCACTGGCATGCGAATAAAATTCTCACTATTAGTAGACAATAATCATCTGTTTTTGAGGCTTTGTTGTGCCAAACGCAGCACAATCTATCGGACAGAAATGTAGGTTAATGCCAACTTGATCGAGAGCAAATCTAACCGTAATGATTTGTTTATAAACAACTCTAGAGATCTTTATCACAAGAGCTTGAAACTTGACAATCAAAATTTTCTAATCGCAAGTGAGGTGGAAGTTAATATCCCAGCTCCAGCTATGTTTTTTTGGGTCAGGGGAAAAAAACACAAAACCCTTTATATTCTGAAAGTGTGCTTTTCCTCTGCTCCTAAGAATCAGTGTGAAACAGGACATGCCATTCTGCTCGTAGATGATTAGCACAACTGAGATCTGTCACACATGCAAACGCTATGTTGATTGCTCTAGAATGAAAAATTAGAAATGCCCACTGTGCCAGGGGAGAACAACTAATTAAATTTGACCGTCGTATTCTGGAGGAATGAACGGAATGAATGCATGATGGATGGATGCATTCGTAAATGGAATAACAGGCTTTTTTTTTTTTCCCTGAGACTTTTCCAGCGACCTCCTGGCTACCCGGCAGTAGCAACAGGACTGTTGAATGAACTGGAAGGGAGGCGAGGGGGATATGCCTCTATTTCTTAACCTTAGACGTTGACAATAAATTCTGCCCTTAGGATGGAGCTGCGGGAACTTGAACACGACTCAATCTAGGAGGTGCAGGCGGCCACCAACCCAATCGGGTCGCCGCTGGTGGTCTCCCCTCCCTCTGAGCCTTACCGAGTCCGACAGGAGCAGCTTTCACGGTCGTGCAGCTTGGCCGGGAAAGGGAATTATTAGCAGCCTATGAATTAGCACGAGGATGTCGCTTCTAGAGCAGGAGGGGCCCATCACCCCCTAAAGAGCCCCGACCCAAAAGGCACGTGGAGGATCGGGCGTCCCGGGGTGAGCTCCTTCCTACTAAATGCCCCCCTGAGGCGTGCTTGGGGAAGCAGCATGGCCTAGTGGCGAGAGCACGGGCTCGGGAGTCAGGGTCGTGGGTTCTAATCCCGCCACTCGCCTGCTGTGAGACCTTGGGGAAGTCACCGCACCTCTCTCGTGCCTCAGTTACCCCATCTCTAAAATGGGGAGTGAGAGTGTGAGCCTCATGTGGGACGGGGGCTGTGTCCAATCCGATTACCCAGCGCTTAGAACAGTGCTTGGCACATATGTAAGCGCTCGACAAATACCCTAATTATTATTATACGCAATGGGGCAGGGGTTTTCCCAGCGGCTCCCCCCCGGCCGATCCGGCAGAGAAGCGGCGTGGCTTAGTGGAAAGAGCCCGGGCTAGGGAGTCGGAGGGCGTGGGTTCTAATCCCACCACTTATCAGCTGGGTGCCTTTAGGAAGTCACTTAACTTCTCTGTGCCTCAGTTACCTCATCTGCACAAGAGCGATTAAGTCCGTGAGCCCCACGTGGGACAACCCGATTACCTTGTATCTACCCCAGCGCTTAGAACAGTGCTTGGCAGAGGATAAGCCCTTAACAAATACCATCGCTATTATTAAGGCGAGAAGGGGAGGCAGCTGGGGAAGATTTGGGGGGGGGGGGGGGAAAGGTGGGGACCGGACCCCATCCAGGAGGCTGCTGCAGGTTGCCGAGGGGGGCTAGGGACCATAATAAAAGGGGCATTCGGCCCCCCCCCAGAGCGCTTAGAGCAGTGTTTGGCACATAGTAAGCGATTAAGAAATAGCATCGTTATTCTTCTTCTTATTACTCACCGACTCGGCAGATCCAGCAGAGCTGCAGGCAGGCGAGGAGGCGGCCGAGGATTAGCATGTCCACACCGTCCCGGGGCCCCCCTGCCACCTCTTCCCCCGGGGCCTCGGCGGCTCTGGCTGCTGTTGATGCTCGGGGAGGAGGAGGAGGAAGAAGAGGGGAAGGTTTGGGGGAGGCTGGAGGAAAGGGGGTGCGGAGCCTGGGGGCCCGGGAGGATTTGCTCTCCCGATCTCCGCTCGCACTGGCTCCGCGGCGCTGCGCTCTGGGTGGGTGTGTGTCTCTCTGTGTGTGTGTGTGTGTGTGTGTGTGTGTGTAGGGAGGAGGAGGAGGAGAGGGAGGATCCAGCCGGGACCCTCCCTGCCGCCACGATTTTCCGGGCTCAAACGGAGGAAGGAGAATGAAAACCACTTCTCAGTCTCAGCTGCCCTGCCCTTCCTCCTCCCTGCTTCTTTCCCTCTTCCTTCCTGCCTTTCTTTCTTTCATTCATTCAATCGTTTTTATTAAGCGTTTAGTGGGAGCAGAGCACTGTACTAAGCACTTGGGAGCGTACCCCAAACAGACACGTTCCCGCCCACAACGAGCTCACATTCCCTCTTACCTTCTTCCTTTTTCCCCCACTGCCTTCCACTCATTCATTCAATCGTTTTTATTAAGCGCTTACTAGGAGCAGAACACTGTACTAAGCGCTTGGGAGAGTACAATAGAACAAGAAGCAGACACGTTCCCGCTCACATTCTCTCTTACCTTCTTCCCTTTCCCCCCCGCCTTTCATTCATTCGATCGTATTTACTGAGAGCTTACTGAGTGCAGAGCACTATACTAAACGCTTGGGAGAGTACAAGAGAACAAACAGACACGTTGCTGCCCACAACGAGCTCACATTATCTCTTACCTTCTTCCCTTTCTACTCCGCCTTTCATTCATTCATTCAATCGTTTTTATTGAGCGCTCGCTGTGAGCAAAGCATTGTACTAAGCGTTTGGGAGAGCACAATTGAACAACATACACGTTCCTGCCCACAACGAGTTCACATTCCCTTTTACTTTCTTCCCTTTCCCCCCCCCCCAGTCAATCAATCGATCAGTGGTATTTATCGAGGGCTTACTGTATGCAGAACACTACACTAAGCACGTGGGAAAGTACAATGCCGTTGGTAGACACGTTCCCTGCCCCTAACGAGCTTTCATTCATTCGTTCAATCAACATTCATCCAATAGTATTTTTTGAGCGCTTACTGTATGCTGAGCACTGTACTAAGCGCTTGTGAAAGTACAGCATAACAAATAGTGACATTCCCCGCCCACAGTGAGCTTACAGTCTAGAGGAGGGGAGGCAGACACCAGTACAAAGAAATAAAATTGCAGATGTGTACATAAGTGCTGTGGACCTGGGAGGGGGAAGAGCAAAGGGAGCAAGTCAGGGCGATGCAGGAGGGAGTGGGAGATGAGGAAAAGTGGGGCTTAGTCTGGGAAGTCCTCTTGGAGGAGATGTGCCCTCAATAAGGCTTTGAATGGGGGAAGAGTCATTGTCTCCGCAGTAATTGTCTCTGCAGTCATGCAGAGCACTCTACTGAGTGCTTGGGTGAGTACAATACAACAGGCAGGGAATGTGTCTGCACTTGGGAAAGTACAGCACAACGATAAATATTGACATTCCTTGCCCACAACGAGCTTACAGTCTCGAGGGACAGACAATATACATAATTATATTCATATAACATCAAATATGTTCATAAGTGCTGTGGGGCTGGGAGGGGGGATGAATAAACGGAGCAAGTTAGAGTGATGCAGAGGGGAGTAGGAGAAGAGGAAAATGGAAGCTTGAGGGGGAGACAGGCATTAATAAGAATAAATTAAAGACAAAGGCAATGTTGGAATATAAGGCTATGCACATAAATGCTGTGAGGCTGAGGGTGTGTGAATATCAAGTGCTTAAGGGATGCAGATCCAAGTGTATAGGTGACACAGAGGGGAGAGCTGGTAGGGGAAATTGGGGCATTAGTCAAGGAAGGCCTCTTGGAGAAATGTGATTTTAGGAGGGCTTTGAAGGTGGGAAGAGCGGTGGTCTTTTGGATATGAAGGGAGGAGGGAGTTCCAGGCCAGGGGGAGACTATAAGCTCCTTGTGAGCAGGGAATGTATTTTATTGCTGTATTATATCTCCCAAGTGCTTAGTACAATACTCTGCTTACAGTAAGTGCTCAATAAATACAATTGAATGAATGAATGAATGAAGATCGTACTTTGGCTTAGTACAGTGCTCTGCATACAGTAAGAGCTCAGTAAATAAATTCAATCGATTGAATGAAAGAATGTGGGCAAGGAGTCAGCAGCGAGCTAGGTGAGATCGAGGTACAGAAATAAGTGGGCGTTAGAGGAGTGAAGTCTGTGGGTTGGGTTGTAGAAGAACAGCGTTTTCCTTCCTTCTCTTCCCCATCTTAACTCTCCCCATTTTTTGCCCTGTTCCCCTCCCTTCGTCTCTTTTTTCCCTTCCTCTTCCTTGCCCTCCATTCCTTCCTTCTCCCTTCTCTTCTTCCCTTTTTCCTCCTTCCCTTCCACTCTCCCCGCCTCCACCTTCTCTCTCTTTCCCTCTCCCTCCATTTCCTTTTCTCCCCTTCTTCCCACTCTTTTCTTCATCCTTCCCCCCTTGACCCTTCCAGCCTTCCCTGTCTCCTCCCCTTTTTCTTTATACTCCCCCCGACCACCTCTTTGCTCTTTCCCTTTTCTTAGCCTCCACCATTCTCCCCTCGTACACTCTTCCTTTCCTACCCATCTTCCTGCTCCTCCCTTTCAATTAAGTACCCTGAAAAGCATGAATGAAGCAGCCCAGCAAAGTATGTCAGGATGAAATGGTTGAATAAATAACTGAATGTACAACTGCGTACCCACATATACATAAGTGCTGAGAATTTAGTGTTAAGTATGTAAAGGTTAAGGGAAGTTAGTGCGTTTATGTGACAGAGGGTAGGGAATTAATCAAGGAAGACTTCTTGGAGGAGGTGGGGTTTTTAGGAGGGCTTCGAAGATGGGGAGAGCTGTGATCTGGCAGAATTAAAAGAGCATGTGCTCCAGGAACAAGGAAAAGTGTGAGCAAGAAGTTGGAGGCAGGGGAGAGGAAAGTGCAGTTAGAAGGTGAGCCTGAAAAGAGTTGGTACGTAAAAAAGGAGAAAGTTGGTGGAGAGACTTGAAGTCAATTTTAAAGTGTTCCTGCTTGCTGCGAAGGGAATGAGGTGGCTGTTGGAGGTTTAATGAGGGATGGAGAGCTGTGTGCAGAATGACATTTTAAGAAAATGGTTAGGGCAGCAGCGTGTGATGTGCAGAAAGGGGGAGAGAAACTGGAGACTGCTAGACCCGTGAGATGGCTGATTTAGTATCTCATCATAATACGAAGAGAGCTCAAATCCGAGTGGTAGCAGTTTGGGCAGAGAGGAAGTAGCAAATCCAGGAAATGTTTTAGAGAAAGAACCAGCAGGATTTGTGCTGTATGAGTAAATGTGAGGGCTGAAAGACACTGAGGAGTCGCGGATGGTGCCAAGGTCGTGGGTTTCTGGATCAGGGAGGTGGGCAGTGTTAACAATAGATCTAGTAAAGTTAGGAGGAGGAGGAGGTGGAGTGGGTTTAGTTCATTTTCGGACTTGAGGTGCCGGTGGGACAGCCAAGTAGAGATGACTTGGTGGTAAGAAGAACTGTGAGATTGATTCCAAAGGGATGCTTTGGGGACAGGGGCACGTAGACTATGTCTGTAGAGGGGCCTCTTCTGACTTCTGATGTCTGAGTAAAAGGGTGGGTAAAGTACTGCCGACAGGCTCGATCTGGCCTGGCTATGAACCAGCAATTTCCCCTCATTGGAGCCTGTATTTTACTCCAAGCCAACTAGGGATGCAGGTAGCAGCATCCTCCCCCATCCCAAGGATAGTTATGAGAGGGGTCTTCTCGCTGGATCCTGTGAGCCAGGATGGAGCCACAGAGCGGGTGCAAGCTCTTCTGCCCCTGAAACTTTCCCACCCCAATCCTTTTGAACCTCAGCCCCAGACTGGTCAGTGGTCCAGAAATAATTGCCCACCCCTAGTCTAAGTGTGTGAGAATGGGGAAACTCCACTTTCCTTTCAGAATTAAGCAAAGAAGGTAGGGTGTGATTTCAGCCTGTTTCAATCTGAAAACATAATAGGAAACCCAGAACGGAGAATTTCATCAACTTTGAAGTGAAACTGCATCCGCAAACTTTGTGGTTCGGAGCTGGGGTCACTTTTGAAAGAAAGTCCTCACTGCCTTTTGTAATTGGATCCCTCAGCATTCAATCAAACTTTTTTCACAGGCTGCCACTTATCCTTGCATGTCATAGAGCCTTAATCGGTAAGTATACTGGGCCAGATGGTGAATTTAATGGTCTTGGAAATTTCAGACGTTAGATTGAAAGACATTAGGAAAGTAGCACTTTGGAATAAGGGAAAACCAAACTAGTGGTAAAAGTCTTGACACATGTAAATCAGGGATTGTTAACATTCACCAGTGATCATTAACATCAAGTGATGTAAACTGGGAGTGTAGCCAAACAATCCTCTACTTGCTAGGGATGATGCAGGCAGTGAAAATTAGTCATGACTGGGAGAAGAAAAAACAATTCCCTTCCCAAGCTTTTGTTTATTGGAAATCCCTAAACAGTAGCTAGTCATTATCAGTAGTTACTTTTGTTGATATTTACCTCACAAGCTCAGCCTGCTCTCCTCTGTAATCTTGCTTGTCTAACTTCCCCCAGGACACTGCTATGTGGATGTCTTGCCAACACCTCAACCTCAACATGACCAAAATTGAACTCCTCTTCCCTCCCAAATCCTCTCATCCAACTAAATTTCCCATCATTGTTGACAGCATCACCATAATTCCTGGTCTATAAAGCCCACAGTCTTGGCATTATCCTTGACTCCTATCTTTCAACCTGCATATTCAGTCAGACACCAAATCCTTCTGGTTCTTTCTTCATAAGATTTTCAGAATCTACCCTTTTCTCTGCATCCAAACCACCACCACCATACTGGTCCAATAACTTGTCTTATCCTGACTTGATTTCCTGCCTAAGCCTTCTTGCAGACCTCCCTGCCTCCTGCCGCTTTCCTTTCCACTCGAGCCTTCACTCCCCTTCCTGATTATTTTTTAGAACATCCTTTTGCTCACATCTCACCCTTCCTCAAAATCCTCTAATCATTGCCTATTTCTATCCCCATCAAGCAGAAACTACTGACCTTTGGCTCACACACTTTGCTCCTCTCAAGCCAACCTACTCACTGCCTCATTTTCATCTCTCTTGCCATTTGCTCATGCCCTCCTCCCAGAAACTCCTTCCGTCTTCCTATCCACTGTTCCTCTGCTCTTCCCATCTTGAAAGCCCTTCTAAAATCACATTTCCTCCAGGAGGCCTTTCAATCAGCCTCTAATTAATCCCTCATCTCCCCATCATATTTCCCCTATTACTGGCACTCCAGCACTCCCAGGCACTCCAGCACTCACCCTTGTCCCCTAATTCCCTGTGCCATTTTAGCATTTGTGTACACATCTTTAAACTCTGTTTCTCCTTACCTCTAATTTATTTTAGTGACTCCCTCACTTGATTGTAAGATCCTTGAAGGCAGAGATCCTATCTACTATCACTACTATGTTTTCTCAAGATTTGAAATCAAAATGCAGCCCATCTGAATGAGTCCTCTCCTATGAATGAGCCCATCCTTCCCTTCTTACAAGCTCACTACCTTGGTGTCATCCTTGACTCTGCTTTCTCATTCACCCCACATATTCAATCTGTCACCAAAGCCTGCCAGTCTCACCTTCACTACATCACCAAAATTCACCCTTTCCTCTCATCCAAACCTCTGTCACATTAGTACAATCACTCATCCTATCCCGACTGGATGACTGAATCAGCCGCCTTTCTAACCTCCCAGTCTCCTGCCTCTCCCCACTTCAGTCCATACTTCACTCTGCTGAGTGGATTATCTTTCTACAGAAATGTTCTGGGCATGTCACCCCTCTCCTCAAAAATCTCCAGTAATTGTCTAATCAACCTCCGTAGCAAACAAAAACTCCTCATTATTGGCTTCAAAGCTCTCCATCACCTTGCCTCCTCTTACCTCACCTCCCTTTTCTCCTTCTACAACCTAGCCCGCATGCTCCCCTCCTCTGGTGCTAACCTTCTCACAGTGCCTCGTTCTCACCTGTCCCACCGTTGACCCCTGGCCTACCTCTGGCCTGGAATGCCTTCTCTCCTCAAATGCACCCAGTAATCACACTTTCTCCCTTCAAAGCCCTACTGAAGGCTCACCTCCTCCAAGAGGCCTTCCAAGACTAAGCCCCCCTTTTTCTCAGCTTCCCCTCCCCTTTGCATCTCCTTGACTAGCTCCCTTTGCTCTACCCCCTCTCCCTGCCCCATAGCACTTGTGTATATATGTACATATCTATAGTTCTATTTATTTATATTGATGCCTATTCACTTGTTTTGATGTCTCTCTCCCCCTTTTACACTGTAAGCCCGGTGTGGGAAGGGATTGTCTCTCTTTATTGCTTAAGTGTACTTTCCAAGAGCTTAGTACAGTGCTGTGCACACAGTAAGTGCTTAATAAATATGATTGAATGAATGAATGCTCCACACAGAGTAAACACTTAATAAATACTATTAATCAACCCTTACAAAGGAAGGTGAGAAATCAAAGATTCATGTCTTTCTTTCCCTAACTTGAGTATTAATCATCACGAGCCATTGCTAATCATTCCATGATGTTCCACTTTCAAGTTAACACCCATACAAATGTTGCTTATACTTGGTTTATGAATCCTTTAGTTTAATGCTTATGCGTCTTCAATTAACTCTCTAACCAAAAAGATTGACCTGGAGCAGTTAAGACCAGGTTAAGTCAATAGTTTTTGGAACCAACAATAGAAAACATAAATAGTGTTCAAAATCTGATAAAAAATGATTATCTTTCTGGAGAATAAAAATACCATCAATTAATAATAATAATGTTGGTATTTGTTAAGCGCTTACTATGTGCCGAGCACTGTTCTAAGCGCTGGGGTAGACACAGGGGAATCTGGTTGTCCCACGTGGGGCTCACAGTCTTAATCCCCATTTTACAGATGAGGGAACTGAGGCACCGAGAAGTGAAGTGACTTGCCCAAAGTCACACAGCTGACAAGTGGCCGAGCTGGGATTTGAACCCGTGACCTCTGACTCCAAAGCCCGTGCTCTTTCCACTGAGCCATGGATGCTCTCTGTTTATCAGACTCTATTCTATGATTTTCTTAATCAATCAGTAATTCATTTAGAGCTTACAAGTGCAGAACACTGTACTAAGACTTGGGAAAGTTCAATATAAGAGACCTGGTAGACATATTCCCTGCCCACAAGGAGCTTACAATCTAGAGGAAGAGCACACAGGATAGAGAACTGTAAGCACTCAAACTTTAGCTTCAAAGCCTAAGTTAAAACTGATGGATATTTTTCAATATATCCAGCAAAACTAAGCTATTTTATTTAAGTATTTCAGTTTAGCATTCACAGTACCATTGCTGCAACTTTATTTTTTCAGTGTTTTCTCTTCAAAGTCCTGCATTCCAGTCTATGTGGGAAAAAACCCTTTGCATGTCAGACCAGTTATAGAGTTGTTCTTGGGTTGGAAAGTGATGTTGCTGATGGTGACTGCTAGCAGTTAGAGTAGGCAGCCCATTCCAACCTTTATCCATCACCAGGACATAAAAGAGGTCGATGAACGATCTAAAGCTGAAAGTGGCATTTTCCTCACCATAAGCAGAGACAGAGAGAGAGAGAGAGAGAGAGAGAGAGGTAATCAAGTTTGAGAGTGAAAGGCTGGTGGGTTACAATGAGAGTTTAATATTATTTTTGCACTATCACTCAGTAGACATGTGATAACTATTGGAACTTTAGAAGTATTACCATCAGATGATAATTTGGTCACTAAATTACCTTGAGGAATATTTGGAAGGGAGAGGTTTCATCAAACTGATGAATTCTAAGATGTTGCCAAGATATCAAAAAATGGATTTGTTATAACATTTATATGAGAAATTCGCCCAGTCAACCACTTCAATAAGCTTTCCTCTTACTTGAAAATGGATTGAATTTAAAAGAAATTATAGAAAGAATTGCAGGAGAAAACTTTCTCTGTGTGGGGAGAGTATTTCTTTGGCTTCTATTTCTCTTCTGTCTTTTCACTATGTCAACTGGGTCACAACAGCCCCTGAGTCCTTTGTCAAACACTTGATTTTTTCATTATGTAATCTGAGTCTTCGACAGTCCTCTTCTTATCACTCTTGAGTTTTTCATTTGTCTTGTGAATACGCCCATTCTCTCTTTTTTATTGTTTGTACATTTTGAGTCCTCTTGTGCCTGCTCTTGACCCAAGTTAAACTTTTGGGGGCTCTTAAAATCCTTTTTTGACTCAAATTGAGTTTTTCCTTTTCGTTGCAGTCTATCTAGAACATTTAACCCAATAAAGGAGGCCTGATGTTGTCTTTTAGGCCACTTTTACTTTTATCTCTCTCACTTTCGCTGTCTCTCTTCCTCTAAAATTGTTTGTCTTTGTACTTTTTTTTGTATTTTTTACAAGATGAGAAGGTCAAAAGAAACGTTTTGGGGAGAGCACTTTCTTTTGACTTTTTGTCCAAGGAAACAACGTTGATTCTTTGGACTGTGACAAATGAACTCCCCACATTGTGTCATTTTGGTGTTGCATCTGGGAAGCCTAATCTTGTTTGCAATCCTAATGTTTTCTATATAAAGTCATTTGCATACAAGGTGTGAATGGTTTTGGGGAACAGCATGAGAAACGCAGAGAAACAGCATGGCCTAGTTGATAGAACATGGGCCTGGGTGTCAGAGGACCTGGGTTCTAATCTCCACTCCACCACTTTGTCTGCTGTATAACCTTGGGTAAGGTATCTCACTTCTCTGTGCCTCAGTGACTTCATCTGTATTATGAGGATTAAATCCTCCTCCTTCCAACAGAAACTGTCAGCCCCATGTGGGTCAGGTACTATGTCCAATCTGATAAGCTTGTATCTACCCCAGCACTTAGAATGGTGCTTGACACATAGTAAGCTCATAACAAATATGATTTTTTTTCCAAAAAGGCTCTAACTTTTTGGGTGCTAACTCTTATACATTTAAATTGTGTTTTATTCTGTTTTCAAACCATTTTACTCTCTCAAAGCAAAGAGAGTTCTAGTTGGGAAATAGAGGAACGTGTTTATTGTGGTACAATATCTTATGAATAAATTCCATTTTAGGGTGCCATGTGTATTTGGGCCAGTTACCAGAGTATATTTGGTGGCATAGTGGTGAGCTTAAATGTTCACCCTTCCTAGTAAAAAGCCTAATATGTATTCCATTCTGGAATACTTAGCTTTTAAACCTGTTTTATGAATCGATCTTGTATTTGGAGGCAATCCACCCAATCATTCACCTTTTTAGATTAAATGTGTTACTATAATGTTTATATAGGCTAAAAAATGATTCCTGTTACTTTGTTAAGTTGAGCGAAATAAGATATTTCAATTTTATTGGGAGCTCCCCTTTTTATCCAGTCAACGTGAAGTCAAACTCTTTTATTTGCTTAGAATAGGTTTCCCAACCTGTAATTTGGGCTCTTTAAAGATCTTCAGTTGGAGGGAAGGGGGGAGATGTTGAGAGCTAATACATGTAAAATGGGCTAATTTTCTCTTCGACACCATTTTGTCTAAACTGAGAGCATCAGCCCCTTATAAGTTTTTATAAGAGGCTGCAAAAAACTGTAAGCTCTGCCAAAGTAACACAGTTATTCCAGTGTCAGGAGAAGAGATTCTTTCAAAACCACAATTGTCCCTAGATTTTTTTTTTTAAATGTAGGCTATCATTCTACTGTGGGTGGAAAATCAGAGTGACTTGAAAAGGAGGCTGAAACACTGGGTGCAACCAAGGCACTTCCAATGGTACAGCCTTGATTTGGACAATTTGGGGTGTTTGATTTGACTGTGGGAGGTCTTCCACATTTACTTTTCCTTCCCAAGAAGGCCAGTGTTTAAGCAACACTTAAAAAACATGAAACGGTGTGCTGAGATCTTGGAAAATTTGCTTACTTCTTGATGTTTCTGTTTACTCATTGGAATTATGATTCGTGGTGGCTATGGGGTGAGGTTTATTTGTTTGAAGTTTAAGAGATTTGCGACAGAGCCTCAGATGGATTGTTCTATATTGAAAGAATATTTGGCAATTCTAGGGAACGGAACACTGCAAAACACTTTAAATGATAGTGTTCTCTCCATTTTCCAAATGGATAACTGGGAATATCAGGGAATTGGTTGTATAATTTGGAATAATAGTGATGAGCAGAAATGCCCAGTCTGTATTTCATGCATCCCTCCTCTGAAGCCAGACTGCCTCTCCTACCTTCCCTGTCAGCTCCAGGTTCTCAGGCCCCAGTCCTCCTGCCTTCCTGGCTCTCCATCCTCTTTCCATTCTTCTTGACTGTGAACAGGAAATGTGTTTACCAACTCTGTGGTATTTTACTTTTCCAAGCATTTATTCATTCATTCAATAGTATTTATTGAGCGCTTACTATGTGTAAGTACTATGTGTAGTACTATGTACTAAGCGCTTGGGATGAACAAGTCGGCAACAGATAGAGACAGTCCCTGCCGTTTGACGGGCTTACAGTCTAATCGGGGGAGCTGGACAGACGAGAACAATGGCAATAAACAGCGTCAAGGGGAAGAACATCTCGTAAAAACCGATGGCAACTAAATAGAATCGAGGCGATGTACAATTCATTAACAAAATAAATAGGGTAACGAAAATATATACAGTTGAGCGGACGAGTACAGTGCTGTGGGGATGGGAAGGGAGAGGTGGAGGAGCAGAGGGAAAAGGGGAAAATGAGGCTTTAGCTGCGGAGAGGTAAAGGGGGGATGGCAGAGGGAGTAGAGGGGGAAGGGGAGCTCAGTCTGGGAAGGCCTCTTGGAGGGGGTGATTTTTAAGTAGGGTTTTGAAGAGGGAAAGAGAATCAGTTTGGCGGAGGTGAGGAGGGAGGGCGTTCCAGGACCGCGGGAGGACGTGACCCAGGGGTCGACGGCGGGATAGGCGAGACCGAGGGACGGCGAGGAGGTGGGCGGCAGAGGAGCGGAGCGTGCGGGGTGGGCGGTAGAAAGAGAGAAGGGAGGAGAGGTAGGAAGGGGCAAGGTGATGGAGAGCCTTGAAGCCTAGAGTGAGGAGTTTTTGTTTGGAGCGGAGGTCGATAGGCAACCACTGGAGTTGTTTAAGAAGGGGAGTGACATGCCCAGATCGTTTCTGGGGGAAGATGAGCCGGGCAGCGGAGTGAAGAATAGACCGGAGCGGGGCGAGAGAGGAGGAAGGGAGGTCAGAGAGAAAGCTGACACAGTAGTCTAGCCGGGATATAACGAGAGCCCGTAACAGTAAGGTAGCCGTTTGGGTGGAGAGGAAAGGGCGGATCTTGGCGATATTGTAGAGGTGAAACCGGCAGGTCTCGGTAACGGATAGGATGTGTGGGGTGAACGAGAGGGACGAGTCAAGGATGACACCGAGATTGCGGGCCCGAGAGACGGGAAGGATGGTCGTGCCATCCACGGTGATAGAGAAGTCTGGGAGAGGACCGGGTTTGGGAGGGAAGATGAGGAGCTCAGTCTTGCTCATGTTGAGTTTTAGGTGGCGGGCCGACATCCAGGTGGAGACGTCCCGGAGGCAGGAGGAGATGCGAGCCTGAAGGGAGGGGGGGAGGACAGGGGCGGAGATGTAGATCTGCGTGTCATCTGCTTAGAGATGGTAGTCAAAGCCGTGAGAGCGGATGAGTTCACCGAGGGAGTGAGTGTAAATGGAGAACAGAAGAGGGCCAAGAACTGACCCTTGAGGAACTCCAACAGTTAAAGGATGGGAGGGGGAGGAGGCTCCAGCGAAGGAGACCGAGAATGATCGGCCAGAGAGGTAAGAGGAGAACCAGGAGAGGACAGAGTCCGTGAAGCCAAGGTGAGATAAGGTATGGAGGAGGAGGGGATGGTCGACAGTGTCAAAGGCAGCAGAGAGGTCAAGGTCCAGTGGTCTGCAACCAGGTAGTACTCATGAAGTACCATGGAATGATTATTTGATTGATTGATAGGCATGATTCCTGTCCTCAAGGAGCTTATAGTCTAATTAATCAAGGAGGGCTTGATTCAAATTTAGGGATTGGGGACTGCATATTTAATGTGGTGTGAAGTATACTGGCTAACATAAGAATGTTTCAGATGTGTTTATTATTCTGCATTTAGTTTCTTGTGGGTTAGTAGTGCACCTCAACCTTCTTAGACAGATCATGTGGAATACAGAAAGTAGGACAGGCATTTTGAAAATAGCTTTAAGAGCCTTCCTTACCTTCCAGATAAAATATTTCCTTTCAGTAGTCTTCTCAGCTGTAAGGCAACCTTTTTATTTTCTCCCTCCTTTCTTTGCTCTTGGGGATCTGTTTTGTGCCTTCCCTCTGCCCTCTTGCTCCAAGACACTGGTTGGTACTGTCTGGAGGAGGGGAGGGGACAGAGCTCTCTCTCCCTTTTCCAGTCTATAAAGCAGACAGGCTCTTTTCTTTCAAATCTCACTTCTTAGCCCACTTCCATGAAACCTTTCAAAGCTAATCCTACCCTGAAGGTGTCTCCAGACTGAGTAGACGATGGGTCATAAAGGTGAAAGGAAGAAAGACAGCCCAAAAACTAAGGGCCTAAGAGACAAAAGCAAATAGCTTCTGGGAGGTATGCCCACTTTCTCACCTTTTTAAAGAAAATCTGTTTTATTCAGTCTGCAGATCACAGGGGCATGAACTGAATCATTCCTGCATTTGCAAGAGCATCCATACTCTGTCAGGGCTCAATTAATAAGGGAAATAAATGGATTTTATCTTCTCCTTCGATTATTCTTATTCTACCTTTGGACAACATTAAAATGGATGCTACAGTTGGAACACAGATTGGGAAAGAGCTAGAGAAGCAGCATGATGTAGTGGATAGTGCAGGGCCCTGGGAGTCAGAGGGTCATGGGTTCTAATCCCGGATCCACCATTTGTCTGCTGTGTGACTTTGGGCAAGTCACTTCACTTCTCTGTGCCTCAGTTGCCTCATCTTTAAAATGAGGATTGAGGCTGTGAGCCCCACTTCGGACAGGGACTGCATCCAACCCAATTTGCTTGTATCCACCCCAGTGCTTAGTACAGTGCTTGGCATATAGTAAGCACTTAACAAATATCATACTTATTATTAACTGAGGAGATAGGTACTAGGCTCTGGGCTGGAATATGGCCCTCCTGTTTGGTCTGGGCTAAATGATTCTTGTTGCAATTGTCCTTGGGGCTAATCAATAAATAAAAGGTATTTATTGAGGACTTCCTCTGTGCAGAGCTTTGTACTAAGCCCTTGGGAGAGTATATTACAACAGAGTGGATAGACACATTTTCTGCCTACAAGGAGCTTACAGTCTAGAGGGGAAGACAGACATTAAAATAAATTACACATACGTAAGCAAGTGCTGTGGGGCTGATGGTGGAATGGATATCAGGTGCTTAGGTCCAAGTGCGTAGGCAACACAGAGGGGAGAGGGAGTCTGGGAATTGAGGGTTTAGTTGGGGAAGGCTTCTTGGAGGAGATGTGATTTTAATAAGGTTTCTAATTAGGGTGAGTGTTGGTCTGTTGTATATGAAAAGGAAGGGAGTTCTAGGGGAGGATGTGGGCAAGAGGTTGTCAGTGAGATAGCTGAGATCAGGGCACCGTGAGTATGTTGATGTTAGATGAGTGGGTTGTACTAGGAGGTTGGAGGGGTGAGCTGATTGAATGCTTTAAAGCCAAAGGCAAGTACTTTCTGTTTAATAGCATCTTCGATCCATTGCCAGCTGAATTGACACTTCTGATTCGATTACTGTTCCAATGACTTATCTTGCATAAGAAATTCAACATTACAAAGAAATGATTCTGGAATAGCTTCCCAGTTATTTTATCCACAGGTTCATCTTGTATTTAGCCTACTGGAAAGAGCACAGGCCTGGGCGTAAGAAGACCTGTGTTTAATCCTGGCTCTGCCAATTTCTGGATGTGTGACCTTGGGCAAGTCACTTTACTTTTCTGTGCCTCAGTTTCCTCAACTGTAAAGTGTTCTCCTTCTACTTAGAACATGATCCCCATACGGAACGGGGCTAAGCATGACCTAATTAACTTGTACCTACCCCAGTGCTTAGAACAGTGTTTGACACATAGTTTGACATGTTTGACACTCAGTGAATACCATTAAAAAAGTTCCAGCCACAACCACAGTGGTGGTATTCCCACCAATCCGACAGTTGAGAAGTCCTCCTGCTGCCAATGTTAGGGTCTCTAGGCTGAAACAGGGGCCGATGGGAGTCCTGGTGGCCTTGGTGTTGTGTCAGCTCTTGTCCCATGTGGTGGGTTCCAGAGGTCAGGTGAAAGGGAAGCAGTGGAATCGTCACACTGTGTCCACTTGTTTGAGTTCTTCCTGGGCTTTGAGAGAAGATTTCTCAAAAACACAGCCCTATTTCAGACTGTGGAAGAGACAGATGGAGACAGCCTTTGGGAGAAGAGACTGGAGAAAAACTGGGTTTTGCCAGCATCCTCCCCACTCCCTGGGGCTGGATTTCCTACTGACCCCATTGCTGCTCCTCCCTGGAGTTTCCCTGAGCCAAGTCTCTCCTGGGTCTATGTCACTCCTCAAGGTGGAGCCATGGGATGGATGCTGATTGGTCAGAAACTCCATCACATGGGTAAGATTCACCAATAATTCATCAGTACTGTTGCTTTATTAGCATGGTTGATTATCCTACAGGGTGTGCACTCATCTTGCTTGGGGGAATTCTGAGGAAGCTCCATTGCTACTGTTTAGGCCCCAGCCAACTTGGCCTAAACCAATCATGGGCCTTCCCAGACTTGTAATTAACTAATTAACTCATTAGCCTTTTCACTGAGCCCTCCTTTGATCAGTGCCAGTTACTGGGTTCATTCTCCAGAGCCACAGGCTGCATCAGGTTAAATCACTTGCAACTTGAGTTCATTTTCCAATTTCCTTGGGAAAGACATGTGCTTCTCCTTTATCCTTTACCCAACAAAATTTCTTCCTGTTTTGGGTGATTATTGTATGATATTATTATTATTATAATATTTAAGTGCTTACTATGTGCCAAGCACTGTTCTAAGTGCTGGGGTAGATACAAATTAATCAGATTAGCATATTTGCCTCAACTTTAGGATCATCAAAAATGTCACTGCTGCTCTTGCTGATAAATCTAACATTTGAAATCAATTTTTGCCCCAACCCGGGCTTTAAACTCTCAACTACAGATGTGACATTAGTAGCAACGACAAGTATCTCCTTCCCCCAATCTATATATAATCTCCCCATGCCTGTTATAAATATTTCAAGATATGGATGTCAGGAAAATGTAGAAGTGGTTTGAATTTGCAAGTTCTGATCGCTAATAGAACTGAAGTGGTAAAAAAGAATTGCACTGCATTGACAGAAATTCATAATTTATGACCCTTCCCTAATGCAGGCAGGTGAAATATTCAGGCTTCCCATACTGGGACAATTTTGCACAATTTTGACTAACTTTTCCAGGTAGACAAGAAGAGCAAACTAGATAAAGTCTGCATTATCCCCCATCATGCTCTTGGAGGAGCACCAACTTGGCCAGGGCCAAAGAGGAGAACTCAACTGCCGCAGGTGTAAGTAACTAAGAGTTTCTTCTGCTGCAGGCATCTCTATTTCGTCTTATGCTGACCTCGTTCCCGATGGGTATGTTATAACAATCTGTGGTGCAAAACTTTGGCTAGAAAAGGATTTGCAAGGGAAGTGAATAAACTAAAAAACAATATGACAGGCTCTGGAGCCCACAAATGCAATTTGTCATGATTCACAGTTGGTTCAGAAATGGAGATAACCAGGATGATGTGGAATCTGTAGTTCATATGTAGATGTGGGCATATAAGATATGCCTATGAGGATATGAATATTTAGACTGTGCATGACATTACTTGTCTCAGACAAAAAGGCAAATCCACATTAGTGGTAAAGAGATTAGATGATATCTTTTGGTTATTGGAAGCTCACTCTTTTGAGTTGAGAACTTCAGAAAAATAGATGAACTATTCAGAGGCAAAGTTTTTATTAAGAGTTACATGAAATAAAATAGAAAGGGTATGAAGAGAGTTTAATACGCAAATATTTGAAAATGATAGTTTCAAATCTCAGCACTTAAATGTAGAGGAATATTCCCCCAAGGTGAGTTTCTCAGGAAGACTCAAGGGACCCTTTCCCCATTTCAGGAAATATGTCTCCCAAGAAGGGAGGTATAAAATCCAATTGAAAATGAGGCCAATATGACAAGTCCGTCAGCTATTGCTACTTTTAGCTTGAGTGATTCTTAAAGAGCTAAGAGTAAATATGTTCTGTCTGGCATCAGATCAATCAAAAAACTTCCCTTTGCTATAAAAATAACAGAAGAGTCTGTTTCTGGACTGTAAAAAGAATTTAATTCAATCTCTGTGACCCTTCGGTAAAACAATTTTTTTACTTTTGATTTGTTTTACAAAAAGCCCCCAAAAATGGGACCTCAAAAAAGTTGGAATGTAATGTGATATATCTGGAAGAAAAACAATTCTAGGGTTAATGTTGAATTTCATTAGGAAAATGATCAAATGGGAATAAATTTGGGAGGCTCAGAAATAGATCCTGGGGCATATATGGTAGTAATAATAATAATAATATAGTATTTGTTAAGTCCTCACTGTGTACCAGGCACTGTATTACATACAAGAAAATTGGGTTGGGCACAGTCCCTGTCCCACATGGGGCTCACAGTTTCAATCCCCATTTTACAGATGAGAGAACTGAGGCACAGAGAAGTGAGGTGACTTGCCCAAGGTCACACAGCAGACAAGCGGCAGAGCTGGGGTTAGAACCCACTTGTGGCTGGGCCTCCTCCAGGACCACTGAGGACTCCTGGGACTCCTCCTCTAGCTGCGGGCAGCTCTTTGGGCCTCTCGGCTTCCAGCCTCTCCCTCCAGTGGAATGTGGGTCAATTTTAATGCATGGGTGAGAAGGAAGTGGGATGGAGTATGGGAAACCAAAATGAAGAAAGGTACATTAAAGGCTAGAATCATCCAATTTTACCTTCCTAGTCTACCCTGTGGTCTACAGAGTCATATGCAGAGGATATGCAAATATTTCTGTGACACCTAACACAGATGTGGCCACAGGGTAAATCCGGACAAGGCACTTTTACTAAAATCCTTCCCTATTTCCTTCTCTTTCACTCCCTTGCCTCCCAATGTCTATCATCTAAGAGCTGTGATCTAGGGACCTGTAGGGGAGTTATTTTTAGTGCCCATAACAGCAAAAACAGTCTCTCTTTCTGGCCCAAATGGCAGCTCAGCTCAGCCGCAGCTATCTATGGGTCATGCTGGATAAACTGTGGGTTTTGCAAGATCCCTATGGCATTACAGATAGAGAGGCCGCTTGCATGTTTTCCACCCATTCGATCTCACTCCTTCCTGCCCACCTTTCTCCTATTGAACCTCCCCTTGGGGACGAATGGTGCTGGCACATAGTAAACACCCAGTACAATTAAAAAACAAAAACAAGTATACAGTAAGTCAAAGAAGAAGAGAAAAAGCCACACTCTTTCAAGTCTCAGAGTTGGGAGTAGCTGAAGCAGATGAAGGAAGAAGGGAATTTGTGGATGACCAGAGTCCCTCAGCTAAGTGGAAATAAACCACCTTTGACCTTTCCTCCTCTTCCTCCATCTTCTCTTCCTTCTTCCTTTATGCATTGTCTTTTTTTCTCATTGGCACTGGAGTAGGGTTCCCTGCAGCACAGCTTTGCTGGGTGGGGCTCAAGAGGATCCTGAAAGAGAGCAACATTCCCAAGCAGTTGTTGTCTGGTGAACTGAAACTGTAAGGTTGGAGTAAATGACTTCAAGCCACAGTAAAACAGAGTCTCAAACAATGTGACCAGCAACAGGGGAACTGGTGGGAGACAAGTATAGCACACAAACCAGCTTGGCAATATCGGGAAAGGGAGTTTCCTCTCCTTGAGCGAAGGCTTGTCAGAGATTGGGACAACAAGAGACAGGGAGATTTAGCCCTGGATGTAACAAGTGCCACTCGTCTGCTGTGTGAACTTGGGTAAGTCACTTCACTCATTCTCTGTGCCTCAGTTATCTCATTTGTGTATGATGTTTATGGGCACAACTACTGAATGACTTCTAGGAAAGGAGCCAGTAAAGAGGCTCTAGCCCTATCAAAAAGTGAGCAAAGCTTGTAGAGAAGGACAGGATAAGAGGTGACTGACCAAATCTACAGTGCTAGTTAACTAGATGGAATATAGGGTAAATTAAAATCAAGATTTCACATGCCACTTTGCAGCTTTGGCATACTGGAAATTCAGCTTGTCTTCAGAGTAATCATTTTGATGAGTCAAATCGAGCTATAGTACTGGATTCCATCCAGTTGTCATGGGAAACAAATTTGAAGCAGATCATAATATACTACCATATGTAGTGACTGTGTAACACTCATCATCTTCAAACGCCAAAATTTTTGGTATCTACCAAAATATATAGTTACTCAGTTACTTACGTGATACTTTTTATCATCAACATGCTTCATGCATTTAAAACAATTAACATAATATCTCAGTATTGTAATTGAACATTTACCCTCTCTGGTGAAAGAGGAAACAAAACTGGAGTTTCATAGTATATTAGGCAAAGATCAAGACTAAATAGTCTACTTTCCTCTTTATCATCTTTAGGTTATTTCTTGAAAAAAGGAGACAAATTTTCAGATATATTGTCTTTGTAGTTTGTGGTTTACTACTTAGGTATATGTCAGATTACTGGGGGAAAACTCACATGATAAGGTTAAAATTTCTACAAACATTAACTAATGAGACTAAAATGAGACTAATATTTACCTTGAAGAACTTCAGAGAACCTTTTAGGCAGTCATGGCTCTGTTTTCATTCTGTGTACCTTCTTAACCACAGTATGGCCTTCTAAAATGCTTTGTAATATTGTAAATAAAAGAACATGAAGTTACATGGGTCTGTCTAAAGGAGAGTAGTATGTCTCTTTTAGAACCACTTAACCTACTTCTCTAAACAAAGGTTTAGTATTCTAAAGATTTGAAGGGTACAATAAATCCCATTACACAATACTTGTGCTCTAAACAATTAGAAGTGAATTAAATCCAGTACCTCATTATTTGCACAGAAAATATATTACACCCAGTATGAATTATCTCCAAAGTTTTTTCTTCCCAAATAGGCATTGATTTTGTGGTGGTTAAAACTTTAAGAGCTTTGAAACATATACTAAAAAAAAAAGATGAAAGGAAACCAAGTTTTAGTTGGCATTTTATTGGGTGTTGAAAGTGTATTTTGGTGGATTCTGTCAGTTATGCTGTATTATAACTCATTCACAATGCATGTAGGCCAACCTACAAGAGAAAGACTAAATAGAACAATCAGTCATCACTACCATTTGAGCAATCACTGGAGGTTCCAAAATCTGTGTCCCTACAGTTTCTACCTATTATACGTTGAGAATGTGATACATAACTGCTGGAAGAAGAACTGGAGAACACAGATGAAGTGACTTGGATTTGCGCAAGAATTTTCTTGGTCATTTTAGACATGATTCCATTCTGTTCAGAAGTGGATAGAAGTTCAGAGTCCTGGGCTCTAGACTCCTCCAGAGTCCTGTTTTCTCCTCTAGACTGTAAGCTCCTTGTGGGCAGGAAATATGTCTGTTTATTGTTGTATTGTACTTTCCCAAGTGCTCAGTACAGTGCTCTGCACACATGATTGAACATGATTGAATGGGTGAATTTTATAGTCCTCTAGACTGCAAACTCATTGTGTCCACCCACTCAGCCACTGCATTCCATGCCTTCACAGGGCAAGAGTGCTTGAGTGCCTTTGTGCAAGCCACTAGCATGGTAATCAAATTCTCAGGCAGGTTCTTCAACTTCCAGTTTCAGGACTGAGACTCATTTATCATTCTCAATGGGACACTCTGCCATCATTTATTTTGAACATTAATAATTTCCTCTGATTCAAAGATCCAGCTATGTTGTCTGGGAGAAGAAGGGCGCAGGGCGAACTACAAATAAGGCATAAGATTCTGGTCAACTCTTCAAAGGAATGATTAGTGATTGTTATTAGTCGAAGCTAATGCCTTTGTTAAACCATGTTTCATTGTACATTGATTAGGACGACTTTAATCCATCAAATCCCTAAGGTGCAAGCCTCAGTAGCATTCATCACAATGACTGACACTGACTAGATAAAATGCCATATATATGGTCCTACACACACCATTTAATACTCAGGATAAAGTACTACAAATCCCTCACAAAGAGCCTTAATTCCTTTTATAAAACCCTGCCTCCCAGTTATTTTATGAGGTTGAATTAGGCAATGTCTGTAGATTTCATTGTACTCCTTAGGCAGATGGTCTAATCTACACTTGAAAGGTGAATAGCTATTCCATTCTGAAATTCAGATATTGAAGTAGGACTGAAGGGATTTTAAGAGACCCAGGGAAGGTTTTTAAGAAATGGCAAAGAATGAGATTGCACAAGAGTTGAAGGACCATAAAATATCAAAGTGGCATTCCACCATGGAGATTTGGGGAATTTTTGATGCTTCTCCTAATCCTAGTCTAGAGCAGTCCTTTTCACCCTTTCCAATCAATCAATCATATTTATTGAGTGCTTACTGTGTGAGCGCTTGGGAGAGTATAGTATAACATAATTCGTAGACACATTCCTTCAATGGTATTTAATGAGCCCTTGCTTTGTGCAGACATTGTACTAAGCCCTTGGGAAATTACAAGCCAATTGGTAGTCATGATTCTTGCCCTTTCTAAACCAATACCTAAGGGCTTGTCTTTCTTCCCCTGTCTTCTCTCCTTGCCTTCCACAAGTCTCTAGGAATATTTAGGCTGCTCCTGTATTTAGTGTGCCTTGGAACCTGTCTCCCCCTTTCCCTGTGAGGGCATGTTTGTGCACTTACTAGAGAAGAGGCAATGTGGCTTAGTGGATAGAACATGGGACTGGGAGTCAGAAGGGTCTGAGTTCTAATCCCTGCTTGATCACTTGTCGGTTTTGTGACCTTGGGCAAATCGCTTAACTTTTCTTTGCCTCTGTTCCCTTATCTGCAAAAAGGGGATTAAGATTGTGAGCCCCATGTGGGGCAGCGACTGTGTCCAACCTGATTAGCATGTATCTACCCTAGAGCTTAGTACAGTGCCTGACACATAGTAGGCACTTAAGAAATACCACAAAAAAATTCAGACAAATTCAAGATGGCAGCTCCCAAGATTATTGTGGGCAGGGATTGTCTCTATTTGTTGCTGAATTGTATTTCCCAAGCACTTAATACAGTGCTCTGCACACAGTAAGTGCTCAATAAATGCGACTGAATGAATTATTTAGACCCATTGAGAAGTTGCTAGGAGACAGTCCTGTCTCAAAGCACATTGACTGGGAAGTTTTTGGCCCAGTTTGTCTTGCACAAAGACAAGGACAAAATTAAAGAAGAGAATACATTAGCATCCAAAAGTTTAAACAACATTTGATATTTTTCCATATGTGAATTCTGGTGTGTGTGTTTGGGGGGTAATTGTACTGGCTCAAAGAATATTATCAAAATACATTGTCCATCAGACTCCTACAATGTCTAACTTAATCCCTCTTGTAAATTCATGCTCAAGGCTCTCTAGCCTTTTGGAAACAGGCCAAATGTGTTAAATGTCTACTCCATCTACTATGCTTCCCTTCTGCCTGTCCCACTTCAATTCTCCATTTGGAGAGGGGAATGCCAGCCAGGGCAGGCACCACAGTCTTTATGTTCTCTCTACAGGCTGCTGCAATGGATTTTCCCCTGAGATCAGCTGGGATGGGAAAATTGATGTAGTGAGATGGTGGTCAGCACATCTCGGCATTGCCTCAGTGAGGTGTGTGTGTATGTGTGTGTGGTATGTTGTGTGTGGTGTGCGTGTGTGTGTTTGATCCCTCTCCTCAGCATTGCTAGTGAGCAGCCTCTACCAGTTTTAGAAACTTGGGCAGCTTTGGACATGACTTTGGACAAGTCATTTAACTTCTTTATGCCTCAGTTGGCTCATCTATGAAATGGGGATTGAAAAACTGTTCTTCCTCCTACTTAGACTGTGAACCATGTGGAACAGGGACTGTACGAATGATTATCATGTATCTACCCCAAAGCTTAATACAGTGCTGGGCTCATAGTAAGCATTGAGCAGTTACCACTATCATTATTACATTCGATGACCTGCGTGGCAGCATCCTGATGCCTCTAGAGCTCCTCTTTACCACCAGACTTGTCAGACTCTGTTATGTTGTCTGTTAAGTTGTTTTATAATTATACTGTTTCTTCTTCCCTACTGTGTCCATTGCCTAACCATTATCTATATATATAGACTGGGAGGCCCCAGAAGGCCCCGATCCATAACTAACTTTCATCTGTGTATTTTTTTTCCTCAGTGTCTAGCACAGTGTCTGAAAACTTGATAAATATCATTACTGATACTGTTAATCACAGGACAATAGTAACCATGATCATGCTGAGATCTAGGACTCTGCAATCCCTTTTTTTTATTTCATGCTATTTATTAAGTGTCCACTATGTGACAGGCACTGTACTGAGCACTGGGGAAAATGCAAGTTAATCAGGTTGGACACGGTCCCTGTCCCACGCAGGTCTCACAGTCTTAATCCCCATTTTACTGATGAGGTAACTGAGGCACAGAGAAGTTAAGTGACATGCCCAAGGTCATACACCATGCAAGTGTTGGAGCTGGGATTAGAATCCAGGTCCTTCGGACTCCCAGACTCATGCTCCAACCACTAGGTCATAGGGCTTCCCCTCCACACCCTGGGTATAATTTTTTTTACTTAAGTTTTTACAGCACACCAGATTGCCTAATAAGATATAAGTATTCTTTCCCGACTTCCTACTGCTCTGCCTAAGGCTTTCTTAAACTACATAAATCTTCTTTGTGATTCAAGTTATTTTTCTAAGGTAGCACATGGAATCTGTTCCTGTGATTAGTAGGTGCTCAGTAAATGTCAACAGTCCCAAAGTTAATGCAAGCTGTTAGTATCTGAAAAGTTGAGAGATGGGAGGTTACTCCCCAGCTCCATCTTTTATTTTTCCTTCTACTTCCAACTTCCTGTTTTGCAGACAGACGTGTATCTAGAAAAGTCCTTATTTCAAGGACATTTTCATAATGATGATGGTATTTTTGAGCCACTTACTAGGTGTCAGGTCCTGTGCTAAGCACTGGGATAGATGCAAGGTAATCAGATTGGACACACCAATTGTTAACGTCATCAATATAAACCTACTCTGTGTGCGTATTGTGTAATGGGAATTCAAAGAATATGGTTCCCACCACTCCCCCTGCTTCTACACTCTGGATTTTATAGGAATTTGAGAGGCAATTGGTTGAATGGATGGGCAGTGTTTGTTGGTTTCAGATTAGTCTGAAAAAGTTGAAGGAAATGTGCTTGATAGAGGGATACCTAAATCCATAATCAGTGTCATACTATCTCAGACCAATGGTCCTTCATGTGAGCTTTCTGTCTTTGACATTGGCAACAGGAAATTTAGAAAAAGCAAATGATGATTTTCCTCCTTCTATCCGATGATTTTCCTCCTTCTATCCACCGTTAGGGTCAGGATGGGCCTTCTATCTTATGGTCTCGTCTTTATCCCTTACTTTTCATCCAGTCACTTATTATGGTCTTGTTATCCATGAATGTATCCTTTCTTGGACTGCCTGTTCTTTTCAGTGCACACAGTATCCTGGGACAATAAAGCCTGTAGGTTTATCATTCACTGAGTTCAAGGAAGTTGGGAGGGAAAAGAAGATGGCACCAGGACTGGCTGTTGAACCATTTAAAGGGAGTTAAGGAACTTAAAAAAGAGGAAGTGGGAAATCCAAAGAACAGGGCAAAAAAAGATAAAAATCCAACCTGGAACTACTGCTGGATTTTCACTCAACTGAAAAAAGGCTATTTATCAGGCATAACTAAGAAAGATCTAGCTAGATCAAAAACCAAGATTGCCCCATCAGATGGAAGAATAATTGGGAATATGAATATTGAATGGAGATTCATTCATTCACTCAATCATATTTATGAAGTGCTTACTGTGTGCAGAGCACTGTACTAAGCACTTGGAAAGTACAGTTCGGCAACAGATAGGGACAATCCCTACCCAACAACGGGCTCGCAGTCTAGAAGGCGGAGATAGTCAACAAAACAAAACAAGTAGATAAGTATCAGTAACATCAAAATAAATAAATAGAATTAAAGATATATACACATCATTGATAAGAAAAATAATAAATATGTACAAATATATACAAGTGCTTTGGGGCAGGGAAGAAGGTAGAGCAGAGATGCTGAATGCTGAGAAGAAGCAACGTGAAAAAACCTGAGCGGGATGGACTATAAATAAACATAGAGTTTTTGGCATCCTCCTGTGATGAAATAGATAGCATTATTTCTGATAAGGCCAAGCCTGTTTAATCACATCATTGCCTCAAATGTTGAGACAGGGAGGCGGGAGAGAAGGGACTGTTCACAGAATGATGAAAAGGAAAGGGAGAGTTGAATTATAAGGATAAATTAAAAGTATTAGACTTATGTGATCATGATTCCGTGAAGGGGTACTGGGGTTTGACAACTTACAAGCATTTAAAGAGACCTCCTTTTATTATCAGAAGCTTTATCTTGTCTACAAGAGTCCTTCTCCTTTAGAATGTTAGCTTGTTATGGGCAGGGAATGTGTCTGCTAATTCTGTTGCATTGTTTTCTCTCAAGTGCTTAGTATAGTGGTCTGCACATAGTAAGTGCTCAATAAATGCCATTGATAGATTGATTGAAAGAGGTCAGAAGTGTTACCCAGATGACACAGCAAGTGGTCCTTCACCTACCTCCTATTTGCAGTGAACAACTGGAATCACCTTGGGTCTCATCCTTGGATTACATCAATGAGTCAAATTGCCTCTTGGGAGTGGGTAGAGGTGCCCTGCCTGTTATTATTATTATTATTTTTTTAATGTCTGTTTCCCCCATTAGAGAGTAAGCTCCTTGTGGGCAAGATATGTGTCCCTGTGTTTTGTATTCTTCAAACACCTAGTACAAGCGCATAACACTTAGTGAAGCAGTGTGGCTCAGTGCAAAGAGCCCGGGCTTGGGAGTCAGAGGACATGGGTTCTAATCCCTGCTCCACCACATGTCTGCTGTGTGACCTTGGGCAAGTCACTTAACTTCCCTGTGCCTCAGTTACCTCATCTGTAAAATGGGGATTAAGACTGTGAGCCCCCTATGGGGCAACCCAATTACCTTGTATCTCCCCTATCGCTTAGAACAGTGCTTGGCACATAGTAAGTGCTTAACAAATACAATCATTATTATTAAAAAAAGATGTGGGAGTTTGGGGTTTTGGTTATGGGCTTAGCTGGGCATGATGGAAGGTGTAGGGCGGATTTGGGCTGCAGTTGGAGAAGGAAGGGGCAAAGAATGATAGAGACCCATCTGTCTGGGGAGGAGGAGCCAGAGGTTATAGGGAACTAGGGAGAAGGTGGGGAAAGCAAAGAAACATTCTTTTTAAAGGATTGAATCTCCTTGTAGGTAGTCAATAAATGCTACTACTACTACTACTCTTATTACTACTACAACAATTACTACTACTATTACTACTGGAACTCCTGGGAATCATAGGGAAATTCCATTAATTGGACCAGCAATGGTTAGCAAGAACATCTCTCTAATGATTAAGGGGATCAAGAAACAGGGTTTACCACTAGTTATTCTCCTACTTATCCCTGGGGCTTGGTCTTAATGCCAAAAGTTAGAGGAGGGGATAGGTTAAGAGTCATTCTCTTTCTTGTTTGCTTCCCAAGCTCTTTATCTGGGAAGATTTTTCAAATTGGCGAACCACCCAGGCATTTCTAGAGAATGGATAGATTCATTTCCATTAAACCAATGGAAACATTTCCTGATGGGGGTTTTAGTACAAGGTGGGGGAAAGGCATCTTTTATAATCAGTAGTTGAGAGATGCATTCTCCTTGGAGACATCTTCAATTGGTCAGCCAAACTGGAAGGGTAGTAGGGAGAATCATACTCCCAAGACAGGGAAAATTACTGGGTATTGAAAAGCAGCATGGCATATTGGATAGAGCACAGGCCTGGGAGCCAGAAGGTCATGGGTTCCAATCCTGGCTCTGCCACTTATCTGTTGTGTGACCTTGGGCAAGTCACTTCACCTCTCTGGGCCTCAGTTACCTCATCTGCAAAATGGAGATTGAGAGTGTGAGCCCCACGTGGGACAGGGACTTTGTCCAATCTGATTTGCTTGTATCCACCCCAGCGCTTAGTACAGAGCCTGGCACATAGTAAGTGCTCAACAAATACCAAAACTATTATTATTATTACCACATCTCTAAGGATACTAGCAATCTTAAAAATTTCCAAACAACTAAGATGAGGTAAGCATCTCAAAAAATCTAGAAACAACTGCAAGTTTAAGTAGCATTCAGAACGAAGTGGTTTCAGTAGAATTGATTGGTGCCTGTTGGGTGCAGAACACCTAAACTAGATGCTTGGGAACATATAATAGGAGGAAGAGATCTTCTCTGCCCTTGAGTCACTTAAAATCTAACACTCAAAATTCTCTCAACTCCCCTTCCTCGAACATTGAAGCTGGAAAGTCTATAAACGCAGACTCCACTGGATAATGGAAGAAGAAACAAAATAAACGAAGGAAAACCTCCCACCAAAACCCAAATACATTTACCCTGGTTTGTCCAGTTGAAATGGATTGGCTAGATCCATTGCTTAGTGGATGAGTCCTGTCTCTAAAGACGATGCTTACAAAATGGAGTTACTGTAATGGCATCCATGTTGGACATTTTGGCTGTCCTTCCTGATGGAAAATGTGCTAAATTCTTCCCCTGGCTGCCACTGAATTTCAGTTGTGAAGCCTAAGGAAATAGTTTAGGATGAAATGCCCAGTTTATGAATTCAAAGCAACCCTAATGAATTCAAAGCACCCCAAACCATCCTACTCATTTAAAAAGCTATTTAGCCAGATTCGGGCCATGTTTGGAAAAGCAAATGTGCAACCTTAACACAAATTCCTGAACCTTATTCAAGAATATGGAAAGTCTCTGGCATTATACAGTTAATTTGACCTTTACCTAAGAAGGTTACATAAGTCATTAGTCTACATGAGTCATCAACAGCTGTTGATTTGCATGAAATCCTATTAGGTTTATTCCGAGGAAGAAATGATTTCACAGTAACATTATAATCTGTTCCTTCTGATCTGCTGAAGTCCAAAAACAGATCTTTCTGCTATTCACCAATGGGTTCAGTGCCATGACAACAGATGGAATTCATGGCGGAGAGAGAAAACCCATCCATCCTGATGTCACATTTAGTAAGGGCCCCCAGGGGAAAAAAATGATGCAAACCTGAAGCCAATATAAAGTTGAAATGTCAGCGAATACATCATTATAATTCATACATGATTTCTTACTTGTGAGACAGGAAATATTTCAAGTATAGCTAGAGAAACAAAAATGGTTTCCCAATTCATTCCAGTCATCAAAAAGTTGACTGATGTTGTAATATCAGTTCTAATGCTGAAATTTAGATTTAGTACCACTTCTGTATTCACAGCGAGTTTTTACTTCAAAGAATATGCTTTAGGCTCCTGGATTTTTCTATATATGTGTATATAGGTAGAGGAATAAACATGTATACATACATAGAGAAGTGACTTTCTGTTTGATGCTAAGTAAATTGATGGTGAGAATCTATCCATGTGCTGATGGAGCTGAAAAGACCAATATATGAATGTATGTAAATATTTAAGTTGAAGATGACGCTATGGATACTATTCCAGAACATTGATATTTGTGGCATATGATGTTGAGTTTGGGGCAATGGAGGAATTACACTATAATTTGAATGTTGGCATGTGGGGTAAATCTAGGTCTCACCACCACACTGAAATATGTATTTTTTTAAGAAAATGGTATTTGTTAAGCACTTACTATGTGCCAGTCAGTGTTGTAAGTGCTGGGGTAGATAGATACAAGTTGAAAAATTTGGACACAGTCGATGTCCCACTTGGGGCTCACAGTCTTAATCCCTATTTTACAGATGAGGTAACTGAGGCACAGGGGAAGTTAAGTGCCCAAGGTCACTTGGCAGGCAAGTGGTGGAACTGGGATTAGAACCCAGGTCCTCTGTCTCCCAGGTCCAGGGTCTTTCCACTGTGTCATACTGCTTCCCTTGTACTATATAGTTTTGCCATGATTCCAGTGATTCCAATGCTATTTTTGGTGGAAAATCTCCATGATGCAGAATCAGTGTTTTTCCCATTGTAATATATGGCAAATTCAGAGTATAAGTGAATAAGTAAATAAGAGTTCATTTCTCAATGATGTGAATAACAGTAACTGTTGCCTTAAATCAGTGGAGAAGAAAAAGGAACAAGATATTTTCTCAACTGTATTTCTCTGGAGTGGAAGGTTCTGATAATGTTCATGTAATTATGAAAAGCATTGGACAAGCTAGAAGCATTGTCCTTGCACTTGGATTTGGACCCTGTAAGCACCCCAGCCCCACAGAACTTATGTACATGTCTATAATTGATTTAAATGTCTGCCTTCTGGGCTAGACTGTGAGGTCCTTGGGGGCAGGGAACGAGTCTGCCAATTCTGTCAATTGTTGTACTGTGCTCTCCCAAGCTCTTTGTACTGTACTCTGCACACCTTAAGAGCTCAATCAATACCATTGATTGATTTACTAATTAAAACTACTTTTTTGATTGAGGCAATACTCTCCTTGAGGGCCAATTTGGATTGATGAGAGAGGCTGACCACTGAGAGGGTTAGGATGTTGGGCGTGGAAAGTCAACATTTCTGTGGGGCAATGGGTTGCCTCTCTGAACTCAGTCTGAATGTGCCTTCATATTGGGACTTTAATCTTTCACTACCCCAAATTCCCAAACTGGGAGCAGATGCCACTATTTGTTCTTTCACCAAACACCAGTTGGACATCCAATTAAAACAGGATGAAAAAAAATCAAATCAGTGTCCACAACTTTGGTGAGAGTAGAGACAAGATTCCAGAGACCCAGGGCTTGCTTCTGATTTGATATGCAAGGACAGATAACTGTATCTCTTATCTCCCTAATTTCCACACTAGAAGGAGGTCTCAAATTTAAGAAATTGAAGTTCATGTTCTCACACTTCTCCACCCTACTTGAAAGAAAATATGGCAGGGTTCTCCTCCCATATTTTTTTATCCACCCATTTGCAACCCACTGAAAGAACTGCTTTCTCCTCTTTATATGTGGTAGAGTTAAGGTTTTTACAACACTTATATAGTTTTGAAATATCATTAACAGGTCAGAAAGTCACAATCTAGGGTCTTTTCAATGCTAATCAGCAGCTCTCAGGTTTTGTCAGCGATCTGAGATGAGCTGAAAAGGTTGCAGGGGCCTTCACCCTCATTGCCTCCATGCAGTTGGCTCCCAGGAGATCAATGCCCATTCAGTCTCGGGATCCTGCCTGCTTTCTACATTGGCAACAGGATGCCCAGAAGAACAGTGTGATTGTTGCCCCCCTGGACATCCGGTAAGCTACATGAATAAACAGGCCAGCATGAGTCTTGAGAAAATGTAAAAATGTAATGGAAGGGTGCCCACACTTTTTATTTTTCTCAAGTGAGATGGAGGAGTGGGAACCTCTGGTCCTCAATCTCACGAATTTGAGACTTCCTTCCTGGGCCTCAATTAGGATGCACAGTACATGGATTCTCAGTCTTTTAATAATTGTCAAAAGGAAACACAAAAAAAGGGTCTTAGATGCCAAGAGTGGTGTTCAGAAGCTACTCCCGTTGCTCAGTGAGAGCCATGAACGAGTCTAAGGGCTGGTGGGAGAGGTCTGGATTCTGGTGGCCCCAGAGGAAGCTGACAAAATACGTGCTCAGCTTTGTTAAAAGTCAACATCTCCCTTTCCTTCTCTTGAGGTCTCACACCCTCAGGGGCGGGGGCATGAGAGGTGTCATAATTTGTTCCCTAATAGAGGTGAGACTTTAAGCCAACCCTTCTCTTTCGGACCCCTCTCCAATGAACGTTGATGCCACCTCCTTTTGGCAACTCTCTACTTGTTCGCTGAGGTAGTGAATTCTGTTAGTGCTGGGAATCAGTTCTCTCTGTGTGTCAAACGTGTGAGGAAGAGGCACTCAAAGTGCCTGAAGTCTCTCAGCCTTTAATTTGGTATTCATGTGTCTTAATCTGCTCTCAGAAGAGACCCCCACCTAGATGTAAGGAAGTCGTTAAGAATTCATGTTTACTCAATCTTAAGTCTCCCTGCCAACACTGCTGACCCAGGTGCCAACAGCTCTCAGTTGTAATGAATATAGATCTGGACTAATTTAAAATCACCATCTTGCACTGCAAGTCTTCATATCCCATTAGAAATCCGCTGATTTATCCAGTCTCCCATTAAGATTTAATTCTGCGTCCTGGTGCTTGGATTCAGGAGGAAAACACAGATAGTGGTACATTAATGATGCCTGTCAGGGTTACCCGGCTTAATACTAGGGAAATTGTCTTCTAAAACCTAGTCTCTGGCTCCACTTTGCTATTTTTCCAGATGCCATGCCAGATCACCATCTAGTTATGGATTAATGGTACAGAGTCCTACCTCTGTTGAGGAAGCTGAATCCACTATTCATTTCTTGAAACTGGTCTGAGGAATGAAGGGTGTAAGAAGCTGAGAAAAATTAGAGTAGAGTGGCATATCACCAATTCTCCTGGAATGCAAAGTGATTTTGAACAAGAAAGCCTATAGCCAACTTTGTATGCCAGTTCATCATCATCAACATTCATCGAACACCTATGGTGTGCAGAATCCCATACTGTGCACTTGAAAATACTCAATAGAAGTAGAAATCACAGAGGAATTTACAGAGTGATGGGGGAGTGAGTGCATCTGGGCTGTGAATAGCATGGCACAGTGGATACAGCACAGGCCTGGGAGTCAGAGGGTCATGGGTTCTATACTTGACCTGCCACTTGTTTGCTGTGTGACCTTGGACAAGTCATTTAACTTCTCTATGTCTCAGTTACATCATCTGTAAAATGGGGATTGAGACTGTGAGCTCCATGTGGGACAGGGACAGTGTCCAACCCAATTTGCTTGTGTCCTCTCTAATGTTTAGTACAGTGCCTGGCACATATTAGGTGCTTAACAAATACCTCAGTTTTTTTAAAAAAATTATTAGCCTCAATGCTACCCAGGTGCTCAGCACATAGTAAGTGCTTAATAATACCATCATCATTAAACAGGAAAAAGAAATCATGGTGTCTGATATGAGAAAATGGAAGGTTGAGATCAATCCCCTCATTCTTGGGAAGGGAGCCTGTCTACCAACTCTGTTATACTGTGCTTTCCCAAGCACTTAGTACAATGCTCTACACACAGTAAGTGCTCAATAAATATAAATGATTGAGCCTTACCTTTCCCAACCTGTGCTGCCATCTAAGGTGGTTGTCTAGGAGGAAGCTAAGGCTGGTCTTCAGGCAGAACTCCTCTTCTGCATTGGGATAAACTCACCTCAAGGTAGCACTTAACCCAGTAGAGAAGCAGCATGGCCTTGTGGCTAGAGCCTGAGCCTGGGAGTCAGAAGGTCATGGTTTCTAATCCGGACTCTGCCGCTTGTCTGCTGTGTGACCTTGACTGAGTCACTTCACTTGTCTGGGCCTCAGTTACCTCATCTGTAAAATGGGGATCAAGACTGTGAACCTGATGTGGGACAGGAACTGTGTCCAAACTGATTTGCTTGTCTCCTCTCCTCCCCGCCACCTGCACCGCCAGCACTTAGAATAGTGCCTGGAACATAGTAAATTCTTAACAAATACCACAATTATCATTATTATTAACATGCTGTGGAAGCTTAGGCCATTGCCATGGCTGTTATTCTGCTATGAGAGACTAATAATAATAATAATAATGATGGTATTTGTTAAGTGCTTACTATGTGCCAAGCACTGCTCTAAGTCCTGAGAATCTAGTTGGACTGCAGAATTTTATGATTTGGTGGAAGTAGACTCATTTTCATTGCACACCCAGGAGAAAGTGTAACAGGAGTCCTCTCGGGTCTGTCCGGAGACCTAGCCTACATGACACTTTTCTAAGCTCGTTGCGGGAAGGGAATGTGTCTGTTTTGTTATTTTAAATTCTCCCAAGCACTTAGTACAATGATCTGCACATAGTATATGCTCAATAAATATATGATTGAATGAAATATGATTTAATGAATACTTTGCCAAAACAGCCCCTTGCAAAATAGGGTTCAGGCAATTTCTCAACTTTATAAGAGAGTGTGCTGTATCTTGTAACTGAGAGGCCCTGACTCAATAAATACTTGTGTTTCTCCCTTTTCTTTCACATGCAAAAAAAAGGAAAAGAGAAATGATTCCCACCCTCTCACCAATCTTGTCAGATGTTGTTCGATATCTTTGGTGATGACTGATAGAGACATCCCGGGAAAGAGGACAGAGTAGTAGAAAGTAAACTGATGGGTGATTTCCCTCTTCATAAAACTTATGTACATGTTTTTATGCTCTCTTATTTCTTCCTATCTGTAATTTATTTTAGTAGTTGTCTTCCCCTCTAGATTACAAGATCCTTGAGGGAAGAGATCATGTCTGCTCACTTTATGGAGAGCAGTAAGTTCTCCATAAATACTATTGATTGATTTCCTTGAACATCTTTAAAGGAAGCATTTTTATGGAACCCATAGGCTGAAGCTTGGGAATATGCCAGAGCATCAGATCACCCCATGGACGATGCCAATGTATTCAGTTGCCTGGACTAAAATGGAGAAGAGATGCAGTAACTCAGGGTAAAAGCTCGTAGGGCCATGTTGGAGCGTTAGACATCTTGTAAGGTCAATCTGCCTGTAGGTGACTTAGAAAAATGACCCAGTTTACTTCTCCTGTGAGGCTTCCATGAAATCAGCATTCAGAGACTCGGGTGCCTGGACAACAATGGGACATTCAGCTTGTGTGTGAGAGGCAAGGGTACCCAGATGAGAAGGGTGGGCACCGAATGAGATTGAGTGGCAACCTTGGCACAAAGGGCTAAAGAATGTCAATTCATAAGGCGGGTGCGAAAGGGAAATCTGTGCCATGCCTCTTACAGTATAGATTACACCACTGACACTTCCTTGGCAGTTAACCCATTGGGCCACTGACCTTGGCAACTTTACAGAAGTAACCTCTATGTGAGGAGGAACTGTTCTTTAACAATGTCTCCAATATGCTTGGCCCAAAAACTCTTCCAAAAAAAAATCTAGAAGCATATCTTCTTTTTCCACTGCTCCCCTCCCTCCTGTTTTCCCCCTCTGTTGCAGAGCAACATATTCATGGAAATTTTTCCTGTCTGCCCTGTGTATCAATCTCCCTGTGTTCTTTAAAGGCTATTTGAGGGCATTTAGGCAGTATAGAATCAAATTCAATGGTCAGAATGTGTTGCATTTTTCTAGAGGAATTCAAGGCCTTGGAGGAATTAGAAGTAGTATTAGTCACTGATTTCCTACAACTTGTCCATGTCCTCATTTTGGCCTGAAACTCCCTCCTGCTTCACATTTGATAGAACACCACTTTCCCCACCTCCTTCGAAGTCTTACTAAAGTAGCTTTTCCTCCAAGATGTCTTCCCTGACTAAGCCCTCTTCCCCCCTACTTCTTCTCCCTTCTTGTCACCTGTGCATGTAATTCTATACCCTTTAAGTACTTGGTATTCACCCCACATCAACCCCACAGGACTTGTACATGTACATATCCATAATTTGTGTTAATATCTGTCTTCCCCTCTAGACTATCACCTACTTAGGAGCAGGGAACAGGCCTACCAAGTCTGTGGGAAATGTAGTCTCCCAAGTACTTAATACAGTGCCCTGCACACAGTAAGCACTCAAAAAAAACCATTGACTGAATGTAAGATTCATTGATAGTGGTAGTTATAGTAGTAGTAAAGTAGTAGCAGCTGTGTTCATTAAGTTCCCTCTTGGTACACTGCACTGTAATAATGTTAGTAATTGTGGCATTTGTTAAGCACTTACAATATCTCAAGCACTGTACTAAATACTGGGGTCTTGTCTTTTGCTGTTGGGTCATCCCCTACCCATAGCGACTTCATGGACACATCTTTCCCAGAATGCCCCGCCTCCATCTGCAATCATTCCGGTAGTGTATCCATAGAGTTTTCTTGATAAAAATATGGAAGTGGTTTACCATTGCCTTCTTTTGCACAGTAAACTCGAGTCTCCACCCTCAACTCTCTCCCATGCCGCTGCTGCCCAGCACAGGTGAGTTTTGACTTGTAGCAGAACTAGTCACTGCCCAAGATAGGAAAGGAATCGGTATGCCCTCTCCTTGACTCTCCCTCCCATAGGCAAGACTAGTAGAGTACTGGAAACTCTCCAGGTATGATCCTGAAAGGGAAGTCCTGGGGGAGGTACATGATAATCAGATCTCACGGGGGGGGGGGGGGGTCACAGACTAAATAGGTGGGAGAACAGGTATTGAATCCCCATTTTGCAGCTGAAGAACTGAGGCACAAAAAAGTGAAGTGACTTGCCCAAGATCACACAGCAGGCAAGTGGCGGAGCAGGGATTAAAACCCAGGGCCTCTGTCTCCCAGACCCGTGTTCTTTTCACTAGGCTACACTGCTTCCCATGCTATTATACCTGGTGCTGGGGAAATTCAGAATAACTGAAGTGGCATGTTCTGCGCCTGCAGGGAGCTTACACTCTAGTGAGTTCTTAGAAGTGTTTAGTAACCTTCTGCACCAGGAATTCCTATGGCTGTTTCCCTCTTGAATGGAATTGCCCCCTGTCACAGAGATCTCCCCTCCACAAGACTCTACATCCTGTGAGCAGTGGTGCCAATGCTGGTTTCTTTCTCTTCTATTTCTGGGATCTTCTCTTCAAACTATTTTCATAGTGCCTTCAGCAGGGAAGGCAAGAACACTATCAGGAAGATGTTAAGGAGTGTGCAGAGGGGAGGGGAAGAATCAGCCCTGCTCAAGAAAAAGCTGTTCAGAGCACATTGTGAATGAGGCAGAGAGAACTTGGGTTTGGGTTGAACAAATAGAAGTCTTTTCTCTTAAAATCCTGACAACTCCCAAAGGAAAATAAAACAGTGGGAAATGTGTGAGTTCCTTTTTCCTGCAAGGAGAGGCAAAGAGCAAGTGAGAAATATTCCCAGTCCTATGAGACAATTTTAAGGTTTTACTCTACCCGGTGGACAAAGGCTGTTGCCAGCTGGGACTAACATTGAACTGGTTCAAGAAAAGTGAGAAACTCAAGGCCCATACTGGAATAATGCTCTCTTATGCCTCTGGGTGCGAATCAGAAAGAGCTTTTTTCCTCTAGCTGGCAGAGGGACTTATGATGAATCTCTTGGCTCTGCGTCTGTTTTGTGGATTTCACTGGAGATCACTGAGTTTGATTGATGAACCCATGCAACTTGAAAAGCATAAACAGTCCACTGCCCCAGAGGAAAAGTGATGGGGAAGACAATCAATTGCAACCTTTCAGATGTTTAGTTGTCAGCTTGACCAATACATTTTATTGGCAAAAGGGGAAAAAGTCATTCCTTATATTTTTATGCCTGATTGCATCATCTTAATACTTCAGGTCAATGGATGAGCACTGCTGAATTCTTCTTGATAAAGATTTCCCACTAATATTGTATCTATGGAATGTAAGTCAAGAGGGGTCTAGGAAAGGATGGTTGGAGAAGAACTCGAGGGACCCCAAATTGAAGTTCATGATCTGTTCTAATGAGCTTGGGTTTCTGTACTGACCCTCATAATTGATTTTTCTTTTGTGCATGCTGGTTGCCCTTGCAGAATGCCAGAAAGCCGAGCATCCTTGCCAGAAAAAGATACTTTCATTGAGGATCTTTGACAATAAAACTTTGGAATCCTCTTTATTCCAACCTGGATAGAATGGGAAATGAAGAGTCGGTGGGAGAAGGAGGAAAGATGCTATTAGCTCTTAGGTCTTGGCTTTCCTTCAAGAGATAATAAAACCATATATGATCCTGCTACTTTTGCTAGAAAGACAACCACAGAACTCAAATGTCCATCTCCTCTAAGTGAATTCCATATTTAGAATTCTATATTTAGGATTCCTTATCTCCTATTTCTGGGAATCTTCTCTTCAGACTATTATCATAGTGGTCTCCAGCAGGGAAGGCAAGAACAATATTAGGACGATGTTAAGGGACATCCAGAGGGGAGGGGAAAAATCAAGTATGAGAAGTAAATTCTCAGGGAAGTCTGCATTTAGGATTTATATTTCTGGGTTCTGGATTCTGAACCTGGCAAAACACCTTTTCATTCATTCATCTGGTAGTATATCCTAAGCGCCTTCTGTGAGCAAAACACTGTTCTAAGTGTGGGAAGAAAATATGCGGATGAAATTAGGCATGGTCCTGGATCCCCAAAGGGTTTACAATCTAAGAATAAGGAGAGGGAGAGAGAGTAGGCAGTAGACACATGGAGTTCGACAGGAGGCTTACAAAATTATAAGTGGTTTTTTGAGGTTTTGTGGTTTTGGTTTGGTTTTGTTCTTAGGCAGAACAAGAGTTGAGTTGTAGGAGGGTCAAAAAAATTCAGTAGATTAACTGATTCAGGAAGGCTTTGAGATAGTCAGATTATAAACCCTCAGTAGATTTTATGTCACTGGGACATTCTCAGGCAAGAGGTTGTGTATTTCACATGACTCCTCCAAGATGACACAGAGAGAATCCTGGGCTAACATTCTAGAGGAATACTCTAGACTGTGAGCTCTCACGGTACAGAGACTGTGTCTACCAACTCTGTTGTCCTGTGCTCTTTCAAGTGCTTAGTACGGTGCCCTGCACACAGTAACAACTTAATGAATAGTATTCATTGATAATGGTCCATGCTCTCATCAGCTTGATTTTCTTACTTAATAGATAAATGAAGAAACCAGTGTCAAAGATTAATTCCCAAGTGGGAGGCTGTAACTACCTGAAGATAGAATATCTAGTAACTACTTTGTCATCAAAAAATGCTGTCATTACTGTATTCTGTTGCCTGAGTGACAATAGAATAAAGGAAACTCTGTAAAGCATTAACAAGGCTACCTCCCTGGTTCAGGGAGAAATATTATTTTCTCTTTGCCTTATCTTTGTGCAGAACACTGTATTAAACACTTGGGTGAATACAATATAACAGTATAACAGAGTTGGTAGACACATTCCCTGCCTAGAGTAAGCTTACAGTCTAGAGAGAGACAGACATTAGTATAAATCGATAAATTATGCATTTAGTGGACAGAGTATGGGCCTGGGAGTCAGAAGGTTATGGGTTCTATTTCTGGCTCTGCCATATATCTGCTGTGTGATCTTGAGTAGGTCACTTCACTTCTCTTTTCCTTAGTTACTTCATTTGTAAAATGGGGATTGAAATTATAAGCCCCATGTAGGACAAGGACTGTGTCCAATCTGATTTGCTTGTCTCCACCTCTGTGCTTAGTTCAGTGCTTATCACATAGTAAGCACTTAACAAATACCACAATTATTATTATTATTAGTGCTGTGGAGATGAAGGTGTGACTAAAGGAAGCAAATCAGAGTGATGCCGAAGGGAGTGGGAGAAGAGGAAATGTGGGCCTCTTGGAGGAGATTTGCCTTCAATAAGGCTTTGAAGGTGGGGAGAGTAATTGTCAGATAGGAAGAGGGAGGGCATTTCAGGTCAGACACAAGATGTGGGAGAAAGGTTGGCGATGAGCTAGGGAAGATTGAGGTATGGTGAGAACATTATTAGAGGAGTGAAGTGTGTGAGCAGGGTTGTATTAGGAGATCAGAGAGCTGAGGTAGGAGGGGGTGAGGTGATTAAGTGCTTTAAAGCCAATGCTAAGGAGTTTCTGTTTGATGTGGAGGTGGGTGGGCAACCAGACTCTGGAGGTTCTTGAGGAGGGAGAAATCATGGATTGAACATTTTTGTAGAAAATTGATCCAAGAAGCAGAATGAAGTATGAACTGGAGTGGGGAGAGACAGGAGGCAGGGAGTTCAGCAAGGAGGCTGATACAGTAATCAAGAAAGGATAGAATAAGTACTTGGATAAGTGTGGTAGCTGCTTGGATGGAGAGGAAAGAGTGGATTTTAGCAATATTGTGGAGGTTGAACTGACAGGATTTATTGATAGACTGAATAGGTGGGTTGAATCAATCAATTAATGGTATTTATTGAGCACTTACTATGTGCAGAGCACTGTACTAAGCACTTAAGAGAGTACAACAGAATTAGCAGACATATTGCCCGCTCAAAATGAGTTTACAGTCTAGAGTTGAATGAGAGAGATAAGTCAAGCACAGTGCCAAGGTTAAGGACTTGCGAGACAGGAAGGATGGTCGTGCTGTGTACGGTAATGGGAATATCAGCAGGCCATTTTGCCCCTCATTCTCAGCCAATCAAAAACAAGAGAGGCCATTGTCTAAATAGAGATAAGAAAAATACATATTTTTATGTTTGTCTTCCTCATTAGAGTGTAAACTCCTTGTGGGCAGGGAACACGGCATTTCTTTATTCTATACTTCCCAAGTGTTTTTTATAGCTTGTAATCCAGCAAGTGGGTATTGGATAAATATTGCTATGACTACGATTACTACTGCTGCTGCTGCTACTTCTACTACTAGATTCTGAAATGGGGAGTTTTGGCCACTGGTTCTCTGCATATCTGTTTGAACTATTTTCTAGCTATCAGTTGTCTCCTTAATAAATAGGTGGGCAGCCACATCCAGCCCTGCAAAAGCAAAAGTTAATACGAGCCTGCTATCCTGATGTATCATGTTCTATACTGCTTAACTGTTGCTAGGCAACACAGTGACCCTCCTGTGCAGAGGTGGTGTTTTAAGTAATCCTGTGAACCAATATTTTCTTAATGAGCACTGTAGCATCTATTACATTACAGTTAGATACCACTTCAAAGACAAAACAGATACCCTGAGGCACCTCAAGGTTTTCTTCACCGTGTTTTAAAAATGTTCTTTCTGTTTTTCTCCTTTACAGTTTCCCCAGTTGAGTTCACCATGCAGAAGCTGACGGGTGTCTTGCTTTCATCCATTCCCCTCAAATGCTCCTCCCTCCAGAGCGATGTCAACGTTGATTCTATGCTGGTGAGTTGACTCCCTTCTAGGCCTTCATTGTTGCTGATTTTGTCTTGCCATTGGTGTTACAGGTGGCACTAAATGACTTTGGTGAAACTGCTCAAAATTCTGTTTGCCACGACCTGGCTGGATCAGTTTGTAGAATCACCTAGAAGGTGATGCAATCATAAACCCGATGGGGTATATAAAGCTAAGTCTTTCTAAGTCAGTTTGATATCCATTTTGCTGTTACTGAAAATGAAGTTCAAAGAAAAGTTAAATATTTTGTGTTTAATAAAACATCTAATTCTGGAAATACTATTTTAAGTCAACAACCCCCACAAAAACTGTAGATCATCCAACTATAGCATTTTCCATACGAATCTTCAAGGACTTTGAGCCTGCTGAGTTGACAGTTTCCTAGAGGATCAGAATGCAACCTGACAACAGTTTCCAGATTCCCTGCTAATTCATCAAGCATGGCCTTGTGGAATAAGTTGAACAAGACTGCCTGCAGTATCCGGCCTTGCTTTACTATTTGGTAGTGAAGTAAAGGCCAATGAGTTACGATGCGGCTAGTCACATAATCGTGGTGAATCTTAGGATTGTGATAAATTATTTACAGAAGTCAAATTTTTTTGGAGTTATCAGGATCCAGATCTACTGCTGATGGCAACTGCTTTTGTAGTGCATCTTAGCTCCATATAGAGTATTTGTTCTTCACTACAACTTCTCCTGTATTTGACATGCAACTAAGATGACTGTGCTGTGGTTTGAAGACACAGTGATGCTTTTGGAGTACGTGGTTGACAGTGTTCTTCACTTGCTAGCCAATAGCCACAACACCTTCCCTCCCCCAACATGCGTGCACGTGCACACACACATACACACACATGCTCACCCCTCTCTGAGCCATCCTAGGGTCTTCCTCTAATGTGTCTTGCATTAATGGTGGGGAAGGGTACAAACGGAATTAGCAGGAGGCCTCCACAAGATTTCGAACACTGGGACACCTCTAGCTAGGGCCATGATAATTACTGTGAGTCTCATGATAGTCACTCTGCATCTCAAGGAGCCCCAAACTCTGCTCCTTTAACCGTGGAACACTATTTTTGGTATTTGTCATTATCTTTGTCTTTTTTTATGTTTTTATTGTTTTATGTTTCCTCTCTCTCCCCTTGTCCTTAGATCATGAGACCCTTGAGGACCAGGGACTTTTTCTAATCCTTACCCATGTATTCTTTTCTAGGACTTAGTACAGTCCCTTGCAAGCATGAAGGCACTTAAAATATGCTATCATTATTACTTGTAATTCCAAGGGGTCTCTAGTGAGCCTCTTGCCAACAGTGGAAAGCAGCAAAATCTCACTAAGGTTTCTACTAAGGCTCCATCCACTTTCTTTTTGGAGATCGAAAGCACCTTGAGGGTAGGGATCATGTCTGCCAACACTATTATTCTCTCTCTTGTGCTTAGTACAGTGCTCTGCACACAGTAAATGTTCCATAAATACTCTTGATTGATTGAAGATAGTGGTAATGATGGCAACATTGCAGCCTTGTGGTATTCTTTTCTACATACCAAACGTGGAGGAGGAGTCTACATACATCCACATGCATACACAGAAAACACCCATGTAGGATCATGTGTGTACCTAGGTACACAGGAACAGAGACCCCCAAATTGGGACACTCACAACTGGGCACAAATGCACACTCACACACATATTCATACATTCACAAAAAAAAGGCAAATAGAATGTTGGTAGTACAAGGCCATCAGAACAGCAGAAAACAACACCATGGAAGAGCAACAAAGGAAAAATGGAAACTAGAGAAAGAGGATAAGAAAGTCATAGTTCATCTATCCCAAGATTTAAAAATCTGCTTCACTGTTCCTGCCTAAATATTGGTTCTAGTGTTAAGTAATCCCAGGATTGTGAAATGCTTCAGAAATTTTCATCCAAAGAACTCAAAAACATCTAAAAGGTTTTGGAAGACTGTAGCTTCTTTATAGACCATTTGTTCCCACTTAGTTATCACTATTCTATCTGTACAAGTAATTTCCCCATGCTATTCTCCCTTCCTTCTGCATCACCTGTGCCCTTAGCTGTATATCCCTTAAGCACTCTATTACTCACCCCAGATCCATAAACATTTTTGTCAATATATTCTTTTACCATTTCTCTTATCTGAAATTTATTTTAATGCCTGCTTCTCACATGTCATTATACTGTTTCCCTTATTTATAATTCCATAATGAATGTCTGTCTCTTCCTCTAGGTTGTCAGTTCCTTGTGGGCAGGGATAAGTTCTACCTACTCTATTGCATTGTACTTATAAGAGCACTTACTACAGTGCTCTGGAAGGTAAGTGCTCAAAAAATACTAGTGATTGGTCATTAAATCATGATTTCTAGATATTGACATTCATTCATTCATTCAATTTATTGAGGACTTACTGTGTGCAGAGCACAGTACTAAGCACTTGGAAAGTACAATTCAGCAATAAAGACAGACAATTCCTGCCCACACCGTGCTTACTGTCTAGAAGGGACATTGCACCCCTCTCTCCTTCTCTCCAAATCGCCATCCTTTTCCAAATGTTGCATCCCCAAATTGGATCCAATTCTTCAGTCGAAACCTCAGCCGCGATGAGCGAAGATAGGACAATGTTGGCCATTTTGGCCTGGATGTTGCTGGAAATGAACTGCCAAATATTGCCTGACTTTCTAATTATTTCCTTTGGGTCAGTGGTCTACTATGACTCTCCGGCTATTGTTTTCGACTGTACTAGGTAGCCACACTTTCTCATTTTGGATTTTTGGAATTCATCCATCCTTCCCTGTACTGAGCCCTGCCCTTGGTCCTCTTCCAGCCCTGCCTTAGGCAAAACCATGGCCTGTGGGAACGTTGTACTCGGCTCCCTCTGCTGGAGGCAGTGAGGGTAACATGTTGCTACAACTCCATCTCCCTGTTTTGATTTCTGAAAATCTGGGTAATAAAGGATGTATTACTTCTAAATTTTTATTTGGGGGCAAGCAAACACAATGATGACAGAATGGAAGATGCCTGTCTTCCCTGGGATTCATTCATTCATTCAATAGTATTTATTGAGCGCTTACTATGTGCAGAGCACTGTACTAAGCGCTTGGAATGAACAAGTCGGCAACAGATAGAGACAGTCCCTGCCGTTTGACGGGCTTACAGTCTAATCGGGGGAGACGGACAGACAAGAACAATGGCAATAAATAGAGTCGAGGGGAAGAACATGAGGTCTGGCCAGTGGACTCAGTGTCCTCTGTGGGGCTCAGTTTATGCACTGATCATCTATTTCGCTGTCATTTTGTGGTTCTGATTCTGCCCTCCAAATTCTCAAAAACTCCCATAAGATGGCTTCAAATAAATACCCATGTAAAGACCTACAGTCGATCCCGCTCCCAGCTTGACATTCTTTCAGAAGAGAAAGGCAGTGAAGAGTGAACTCCATGGTGAGTGCCACGTAATAATAATAATAATCACTGTAGTATTTGTTAAGCAATTACCATGTGCCAGGCACTGTACTACTAACGGGGGGTGAATACAAGCAAATTAGATAGGAAATAATCCCTTTCCCACAGAGGCGCCCGTAGTCTTAATCCCCATTTTACAGATGAGGTAACTGAGGCACAGATAAGTGAAGTGACTTGCCCAAGCTCACACAGCAGACAAGTGGCAGAGCAGGATTAGAATCCAAGTCCTTCTGACTCCCAGGCCTGTGCTCTATCCACTAGGCCGTGCTGCTTCTCTACATCAGACACTTGATGTGAATCTCACTCTGAGGAGTGTCAGAAGAAGAAAGAATGAATAACTCAGTAGATCAAATGTCTCTACTCTGGGCCTCCGACTACAGCTATTGTAAGGTTGCATAGTTGTGGCAATTTTCCTAATGCCATCTCCATGACTGGATTAAAATCTAAAGATTCCCAGGAGCAAATGGGAGGGCTGCCCATTTTGAAATCTTTGTAACATAAATGTTGTTGGATTTTAGCCAGGTGGATTCGACAGGTCCAAGGCCAGGCCCCTAATTCTTAATGTCAGGCTTCATCTGTTCAACTGGGTGAGTCTCTGCTAAGGTCTGCAGGTTGCCAGTTGAAAAAAATGCTCTGGTAATTCCTGGTTTCTAACAAGTGTCCTTGCCCATTTGTTGGTGAGTTAAAGGAGGACTGGGACTAGTCTCTGCCCATCAAGATAATCAATCAGTGCTATGTATTGAGACCTTACAGTGTTCAGAGCACTGTACAAAGCACTTGGGAGGGTACAGTAGAGTTGGTAGTCACACCTCCTGCCCATGACAACCTTAGAGTCTAGATGATGACACCACAGTCTCTAGAGCAAGCTTGGGTGGTGACTGTAAGTTCACATGGCAGAAATATTGAACATTGGATTTGTTTCCCTGTTATAGGTGTATATTCAGCCTGAAGCTTGTCCTAGGCAAATGCAGTATTTCCTTCTGAAAAATGATTTCCAGAAAACATAAAACATACTTATCCCAGGCTGACCTGACTTATGCGTGCTTTGCTAGGGACTCCTATTTAAGGGAAATGGTCTATTTTCCCCTCTAGGAAAGTGAGGACTGGGAATCAGACCTGACACTGATCGTAGTGAGCGGTGTATCATGTCAGCATGTCAGGTCACTCGAGACAGGAGGCTGCAGTGGGGAAAAGGAGCTCTTTGAACATGAGACCCAGGACACCAGGGTAGTACTTAGCAACATCTGCTGGGAGAAGACTGTTTAAAGGGCAAGGCTCCAGCATCGAATGAATTATTACTGAACCAATGAAAGGGAAAGACCAACAGCACTTGCTTGGAAGCTTGATTTTAGCTCTAATTGTCAACAGTCTTAGACAAGTGCATCACCAGGTGCCCTAGGACCAGGCCACACCTAGATCCCAATCCCCAGATTCTCACCAGATTCTACCACCATTTTGTTATTTTGAGGACTGGAACTGCCTACAAAAGACATTCTCTGAGGAACTCCCATCCCCACAACCTCATCTTTTCATTCCCTCAGGAACCTACAGTACTCCTATGTACTTGTCTCACTTTTTTTTTTAAACATCATTTCACTTGTTTTTACTATTTATAGCTACTCTCTCTAGACTGTGAGCTGGTTGTGGGTAGGGAATACGTCTGCTATATTATTCTATTTTATGCTCAGAAGCACTTAGTACCGTAAAAAATATGATTGACTGACTGACATGTTCTAGGTTGTCAGTCATCCCCATTAAATTTTAAGATTCTTGAGGACAGGAATTGCTTCTGATACCTCTGTGTGTCTCCAAGTGCCTCTCCAGGGGCACCATGGAGGTGGACATAACAATAATAATAGTTGTAGTATTTGTTAAACACTTACTATATGCTAAGTCCTGGGGAATAATAATAATAATAATGTTGGTATTTGTTAAGCGCTTACTATGTGCCGAGCACTGTTCTAAGCGCTGGGGTAGACATAGGGGAATCAGGTTGTCCCACGTGGGGCTCACAGTCTTAATCACCATTTTACAGATGAGGGAACTGAGGCACAGAGAAGTTAAGTGACTTGCCCATAGTCACACAGCCGATAAGTGGCAGAGCTGGGATTTGAACTCAAGAGCCATGACTCCAAAGCCCATGCTCTTTCCACTGAGCCACGTTGGGGAAGACACAATGCAGTCAGATTCAACAGAGTCCTTGTCCCACATGGGGTTCACAGTCTGAGAGAGAGGGAAAACAGGTATTTCACTCTCATTTTACAAATGAGAAAACTGAGGCCCAGGGAAATTAAACCACTTGCTCAAAGTTTCAGAGCAGGGCAGTGGCATTGGGAATGTGTCTACCACCTCTGTTGTATTATACTCTTCCAAGTACTTAATACAATGCTCTGCATACAATAAACGCTCCATAAATACTGTTGATTATGGTGATGATGGAGGAACCAGGATTGCAATTCAGGTCTTTTGATTCCTAGTCCTACGCCCTCTCAGTCAGTCATTCAGTCGGTTGCATTTATTGCACACCTGTAAAAAGGACTTGGGAGTATACAATATAAATAATAGATTCTCTGCCCACAGTGATCTTAGAGTCTTGCTGCTTCTCCGGGGAGCCTAGTTTGTGGGGTTTGGGGTGGGGCGGTCCATCATCATTTATTTTGTTTAGTTGTCTGTTTTCCCCCTTCTATTGTATTTTCCACGTGCTTAGTAGAGTCTCTGCACACAGTAAGTGTTCAATAAATATTACTGAATGAATGAATGAATTGCTCCCAAGCCTGGTGTCCCATGAGGGCTAGCCATGCCCCTGCATCACCCATGGGGGAATATTCAGGGGTTGTTGTAGCAGCTGTTGAAACTCAGCAAGGCCAGACAGGGCCCTGGTGCTCCCTGGCCTGGAGGGACTGGCCACAGACACGTCAGTAGCAGCGGCAGCAGCCCGAGCCCGACTCAGCTGATCCCTCCTGGCTGGGCTCTGGAGCTGCTGCTGCTTGGTGCGGGGACGGCAGGAGGGGTGCCCCCTTTTCTCAGGGTACTGGGTTTTCCTTGATTGCCCCACTCCTGATCTACTTCAGCTGAAAACTGACAGACCAATTTCACAGGTGGGAGACGCACTTGTGTTAAGCCAACACGGGCACTGTGGGAATTCCCTTTCTTCATGCTAGTTGGTTCAGATCTATTTATCTTGTATATTCCCCAGTGCTTAGCAAAAAGTAAGCACTTACTAAATACCATAACTTAGAACAGAAACAGATTTAAACTTCAGCTTTCTCCTTCTCAATCAATAGTATTTACTTATTTATTTATGTAATGGCATTTAAGCACTTACTACGTGCCAGGTACTTTTATTGAGCATTTACTCTGGAGCACTGTACTAAGTGCTTGAGAGCACATAATAGAGTCAGTATACATGATGCCTGTCCTCAAGCAGCTCAAAATCTAGCAGAGGAGACAAACGGCAAAATAAATTCTGGATAGGGGAAGCAACAGAGTTTAAAGATATGTCCTAAAGTGCCTGCTAGAGTGTAAACTCCTCCATTTGACTGCAAGTTCCTTGAGGTTAGGGAGGGTGTTTGCCAATTCTGTTGTATTGCACTCTCCAGGGGCTTAGTATGGTGTTCTGCACACAGTAAATGCTCAAAAAATGTCCTTGATTGATGGCTGAGGGAGCAGGAAGGGCAGAGGAGAGTAACCGAGTGCTTAGTGCATGGGACTGAAGTATATAGGAGACACATCTCATCTCTTCTGGGGTAATGTAGGCACTCTCCCATAGGAGGAGAAGGAGGAGGTGATCTGTTGGGCATTTGGGTAGAATGAGCAGGAAATGAATATATTTCCATATACGTCTCTTGCTTACCACAGTTCGGAGCTCATCCCCACAGCAGTGGGCCAGCAGTGGGGTCTCTCTCTCTCTTTTTTTTCTTTTTGCCTTCGAGTTCTGCAAGAGATTGTCCTCCCCGTTTCTGTGAATGCATTACTCTGTGGCAGAGCCAGCATTCATGATTTTCCTCAACCTGAGTCTCTCAGACAGGCATTTCAGCAAAATCCAAGCCCAACTGTGTAGAGCTATGCCTTCTGCACTTTCCCAGAATTGGGCATTCAGGATCAACACAACTCTTATAGCCCCTTTATTTCCCATTTCTTTTGAGGCAAGTCACAATGCGTCCTTCTTTCCCTCATTTAGAACTCCAGGGGCCAAAATAGAATATCTGGATGATTCATTGATCATTTGGGTTTTTCTGACTGCAATTAAGAAGTTAACGCTAGGCTAATTATTCCTTATTAATACAAGAAATGTTGCCTTTTCAGATGAGGACCTCAGAAAGAGGAAACAGACAGATTCGGCTTTAAAAAAAAAGGTTGTTAAAGCGAGCAAGCTGAACCTCTTCTGGTGACTTGAGTTTTAGTTTTTCAAAATAATGAACATTATTCATGTTTATTTCAAGATTCATTTTAATGCATATTTTATGGGTTCTGAATGCACTGGGATTCTGAATTTCTCTTTGATTTTGGCCTCCTTTTAAATAGAAAACTCGAAGCTGTCTTCCTTGGATTTAAAGGAATATTAGTTCTCTCCTCACATATTCCGTCTGGCCTTCTCAGAGCCACCTATTGTGCCCGAGTACAACAGTTTCTTTAGCTCTGTTGAATCCTAGTCACTAAAGACAGCCTATCCTCAATGGGGGTTACGACAGGGGGAAAAAGACATTTTCAGGGCGTCATAGAAGGGACACTCTAATCTTCTTTGCTGATACATCTGCTCCGCCAGTTTTGCACTACAAATCCCATTAATTAAAGTACCTTTTTCTTTCATTTTTATTCAGCTTGTGAAATGTGATCGATAGTCACAGAAAAGTTTCAGCTCACTTTTAGTCACAAATATCCACCAGAAGGGTATGCACTTTGATTTGTCGTCTTGTTTCCGTTTACTATTCTTCTTCTTCTTTTTTTTTTTTCTAAGTCGGAGACCTTCTCCTTTGGCAGAGTGCGATATATTCAGGGAGCCTTACAAAACAAAGCTTTCAGTTCTTGGTCAGCAACAAACTCATCTTTGTTCTTGTAGCTCTATTAAGGAAAGAGGGCCAATTTTATGCAGGTTTCTCTGGCCCGGGGCACAAAAGCATCTATCTGTATGCAAGCTCTCTGGCAGACACACAGCAGACCATGAGATCATCTATTTTCAGAAATCACCAGCTGCGGTGAAGAACTGTTAAAAAATGATCAACTGTTTTAGTTAGGGCTTTCTAATTTTTCCATAGTGCCGGATCTACAGATATATGTTGTTTTGTGGACACTACTTAGCTCAGCTAATCACTTCTCATTACATTTACGGCCTGAGGTCTGGCCTCCCCTTCCTTATATCTCTAACCACCTATCTTGATTGGACACCAGTGAGCAGGCTCTTCCTTGAGCAGGAAGTGATGCTTGACTGCTTTATCCTTGGGGTCTCTACTGGGGCTTCAGGAATGCTGGGTCCTTTATTTGATGGACTTTTACTGTGCTCCAACTACAGACTCTCTAATCTCACAGCCGGTGGCCAACTATTTAACATTTGCCAGTTGCTTCCCAAGATAATGATGGTACTGTCATTTTCCTGTTTGAATGCAGTGAGTTCAGGGTGGGAGCAGAGTGGGAATGTTTCACAGTCATATATGTATAGTTAAGAAGGCAGTCACCCCTCTTTAGCACTGACAGATCTCAAGAGATCTGATTATAAGTGAGACTGGAATTTGCAAACTATTGTTTCAGTGTGAAATAAGGAGACAAGGTCCAATGCTTTGACCAAACTCTACTTTGGGGGGAATTTTTCTGACGCAAAAGGCTGCTTTCAGCACCACTGAATGCCAAAAAACGGACAGGAATGTCCTGGAAAACATACACAAAAATCAAACACAACACCGGAACATTTACTGGGGAGTTGGGTTGTCACCTACCATCCTTCTTGCTTGGAGGCAAAAGTGAACGTTGTGCAAGGTCACAATACCCGAATTGTTTGTGTTGTTTTTTAATTCTTCAGTCAATCAATCGAGCAACTAATCTAATTATTTATTGAGTAGCTATGGTGGGCAGAGCAGTGCACAAACACTTGGGAAACTACAATAGGGATATCAGACATCCTAAAGGAGTTTACAATGTAAAGGGGGAGATGCATACAAAATAATTGAAAAACAGAAGAAAAAGGAAATTGGAAAGACAAATAGGTGAAATCGTAATAAAGTGCTTAAAAAGTTGAGGGTATAAATTAGTAAGGAAAAGGGTCCTATGGATGGTTATGAGAGCAAAAGTGCTACTATGGGGAAATCAACTGGAGAAAGCCTTCTGGAGGAGGTAGGACTTCAGAAGGACTTTGGAGATGGGGAGAACTGTGGTCTGGTAAGAGGAAGAGCAGGAACAAAAAGTCAGAGATGAGACACTGAGATGATTAGATGAGGAAGAATGAAGAGCCTAAACTGAGATGTAATGAGAGAAGAGAGCTGAGAAGTAGGAGGGAAGCCCTCTTAAAGTAGTGGATAGAGCCACGGGCCTGGGAGTCAGTCAGTTGTGGGTTCTAATCCCAGCTCCACCAGTTGTCTGCTGTGTCGCCTTGGGCAAATCACTTTACTTGACTCAGTTACCTCATCTGTAAAATGGGGATTAAGACTGTGAGCCACTCCAGTGCTTAGTACAGTGCCTGGCACATGTAAGCACTTAACAAATACCACAACTATTATTATTATTAAATCCATTGTTCAGGAATTTATGGTGGACATGGAGAGGAATGGGTAATTATTGGAGGTCTTTGAAGGCTGAAGAAATGTGAGCGTGGGCCTGGGGGCCAGAAGGACTTAGGTTTTAGACTAGTCCTGGATCCGCCACTTGTCTGCTCTGAGACCTTGGGTGAGTCACTTAATTTCCCTATACCTCAGTTCCCTCATCTGCTAAATGGGGATTCAATACTTGTTTTCCCTCCTACTTAGACTGTGAGTCCCATGTGGGATAGGGACTGGGCCCAACATAATTATTTTTTATCTACCCCAACACTTAGTACAGTGCTTGGCACATAGAATCGTTTAACAAAGACCATATAAAATGTATGTAGAATGACATACTAGAAAAGTGTTCTGGGCAACAGAATGACATGTCAGTTGGAGAGGGAAGAGGCTGGAGGCAGGGAAACCAGTGAAAAGACTGGTATAGTAGACTAGATGGGTTGTGACAGGTGTTTCGAGAGGAAGGGTGAATCCTGAAATGTTGTGAAGGAAAAAACAGGATTACTGATAAACTAAGTGTAAGAGTTGACATACAATGAGGTTGGGACCTTGTAAGATGGAGGAGTGGATTTCTGAAGGTTCCTAAACTGTTCATATGTGAATTCCCTTTGGAATTTGAGAATTTAAGATGTTAAAAAGTAAATCAGTTGCAAAATCAGTGATTTAGGGGCGAGTGTTTCTGTGCTTGTGTACATATTTTTTATGGGTGTGTCTATATGCAGAGCAGACCCCCCCAAAAGCTTCTAAATCACTTATTTTGTATCTGAACAATTTACTTTTTAACACCTTAACTATACATTTAACACCTCTGATACATATTATACATATACTATTATATGTAAAATATATATGTAACTGTTGGATTGTACTTTCTCAAACACTTAGTAGGGTGCTCTGCACACAGTATGTGCTCAGTGAATATCACTGACTGATTGATAAATAAGCTTTTCTTATTTTGAATGTGATAAGTACAGCTGGATAATCATATTCAAAATAAGCAAACTGCAGCTTTAAAAAATAGCATCCAAAACCCAGAATTTTTGTTTTCCACAAAGACAATTGTATCAGTCATGAGATTTCAATGAATTACTGTATTTATTTCAGGGAATGCTACACTTCCTCTTTTTCCCTTCTAATTTGTGAAGAAACCTTGAAATAGCATTAATTTGAACTAGCTTCCCTTTCAGAAATACTGGTTTCCTGAATTCCCAAAAGCTCTGGCCTGGAAATGCTTGGGAATGGAAAACTTACTTTACCTTTAAATTTCCATATCAGGCATATGACAGATATGCCCAGAGATGACAAAGTTCCTCTGATGAACTGCAGCTACATTTGTCAAAGTATATTAATACAGACATATAAAGTATTTATAGGCAGATGTTATATGAAACTTGCTGCTGGAAAGCAATTTAGCATTGAAATAGGAGAATCCTGTGTCTTCTTTATTAATACTGAATATCCTGTTACTCTTAGTGCTGGGGAAGAGTTCAGTTGTTTGTGGAAGCTTTGATTTTACTGCCCAGCTTTTATTCCTTAGCAATTACAGTCTGCAAAAGGAAGCAATAATGCTTTCTCAATGTTTGCTTTACTGAATTATTTTGGGAACTGGTTAAAACCACTATAATTGTGTCTAATATTGCAGTTGTGGATTTGGGGGTCAGAGGACAATATAAAATCATATTAGAAAAATACATACAGTGTCACTTCTGTTGCTTTATAAGGCCTCCCCCTGTTTCATCCTTATTTGTGTTTAAACAGAGAAATGTAACATTTTTAAGAATATCCAGTGAAGGGTAATCTTTGGATTTGTTTTTAATCATGAAAGATATCATTCTACAGTTAGGATGAGGGAACCGCTCAATGTTAGAAAATCACTGAATTATATACCAACCTAAATTGTCAGATTAAGAAGCATGTGGTTTAGTGGAAAGCTCATGGGCCTGAGATTCAGAGGACCTGAGTTCTAATCCTGATGTGCCATGTGTCTGCTGTGTGACCTCAAACGAGTCACTTAACTTCTCTGTGCCTAAAAAGCCTTATCTCTAAAATAGGAATTTCATACCTGTTCTCCCTCCTACTTCGACTGTGAGCCCCAAGTGGGTCAGGGACTATGGTACAACCTGATTACCTTGTATCTACTTCAGTGCTGAAAACAGTGCTTGGCACACAGTAAGTACTTATCAAGTACAATAGGTAATAATAATGATGATGGTAATAATAATTAAAAACAAAATTCTGGTTATGCAGAGATTAAGATATTGACTTTGATTTTACCTTCATGGAGTGATTTTTATGGGGTTAGTCTTTTGGGGGCTTCACGTTTGTTATGTGGAGGCTCTCTGCAGTCCACCTTTATTCCTTCCATATTCTTGGACTGGGGGAGGGTGCGTCCTCTGTTTTCCAGGGATTGGTGAGTCACAGTTTAGGATGAGGAAGCAAGATTCTGCTAAATACTGCAAGAAAAAAGAATCATTTCCCCGCAGGAGCTAAGGACAAGTCTTAACATTTCTCAAGTCTGGAAGCCGGTCATAAGGAAATATTCGAGAACATTTGGTGTGTCAGAAGCAGAGGCTGGCTCAGGGCATTTCTGCCCCTTCCAGCAGGTTGCAACATGGTTTGTGGATATGTGCCTTAGGGCGGAGAGGCCTATTATGATTGAGTTGGGGAAGAAGGTAGGGTGAGGTAAAACTTTTTGCTCCTTTCTGATCGACTGTTTGCTATGACTGAGGCCTGAGAAATCCTACTCAAATTCATAGGGATGAAAAAATACTTTCAAACACCTGACGTCCCAAACATGAGAAACAGTGTTGCCTAGTGGAAAGAGCACGGGAAAGATCCACAGTCCCAACCACATTGTAAGGTCTTGTAGTAATATTATCATTTTTACCAATGGGCAGTGGGGACATTATCTCCCTGCAGATTTATATTTCCCTCTCTTCACCCTGGGGGATATTTGCCATTAGACTGTGAGCTCCTTGAAGGCAAGGATCATATCTACCAATCTACCAATTCTATTGCACTCTCCTAAACACTTGGTACAGTTCTCTGAACCCAGAAAGCACTCAATAAATACCATCGATTGATTGAACGTCATTGGCAGCAGCAGCCGCAGCAGCCACAGAAGTAACATTTCTTGAGTGTGTAATGTGTGCAGAATATTGCACTGGATGGGCACTGAAAACAGACAATGGAAGCAGTACACAGGGCTCCTGCCCTTAAATTGCTATTTATGGGGGGATTTAAGCAGCTACATAACACAAGCTTTCCGTAAGTTAAACTGTAAGACTGTAACTATGCCTAATAAAATCCAAAATGGTTAGCTTCTTGAGAGAAGGGATCATGTCAACCAACTCTATTATATTGTACTCTCCCAAGTGTTTAGTCCAGTGCCCTGCACACAGAAAGTGCTCAATAAATATCACTGGTTGACTGACTGAAGGAAAGAAGTAAATGAACAGTTAACTATGCAATTGATTGTTTATTATGGCTGCTGGGTTAATATGACCAGAAAGTTGGAAATTAAATGAAGACTATCACCTGGAGGAAGTGTTTGTTTTTTAAAGAAAGCTTTAAAAGTGGACAGGAATGTAATTTGGTCAATTTGAGCAGGAAGAAAGTGCCAGGTAGAGGAAAAGGCTTGAGTGAGCTAGCCATGGGGGAATGATGAGGCAGGTACGAGAAGAAAGTTAGCTTGGGAAGAGGGAAGATCTTGGTGCAGAGGATGTGTCTGTTTATTGTTACAGTGTACTCCAGCAAACACTTAGTACAGTGCTTTGCATACAGAAAGTGCTCAATAAATATGATTGAATGAATGAATGAGCTGGGGAGTAGTAGGTGAGGAAAAGGGAACAGGCAGAGAAAGCCAGAAAGAGCAAGGGCCTGAGAGTCAGAGGGCATGGGTTCTAATCCTTACTCGCGCTTTGCCAGTTGTATGACCATCGGCAATTCACTTAATTCTCTAACCCTCAGTTTTCCCATCTGTAAAACTGAGATTCAGTACCTGTTCTCCCTCCCACTTAGACTGTAAGGCCCATGTGGGACAAGGTCTGTGCCCAACCTGGTTATCTGGTATCTACCCCAACACTTAGTACAGAGCTTGGCACATAGTAAATGCTTAACAAATGCCATCAGATAATTAAAAAAGACAGATAAGGTGGAGACCCTAGAATCCAGCAGTTTTTGTTTAATGTGGAAAGAAAAGAGTACTCATTGGAGGTTTTTGAGGCGAGGAATGATACATTCTGAACAGCATTAGAAAAATAATAATTCAAGCAGCTGTTTGCAAGACAGACTAAAGAGTAGGGAGAAAAATTAGGGAGACTTTAGTCTCTAGATTCTTGGTCCAGGGCTTTCTCTCCACTCTATGGGGTTAGGAAAACCTGATATGATGCAGTCAAGGGAAATTAACCTCATCATCTTCATGCCAACAGTTTAGAACTTATCTACAGATCTACAGCAAAGGTTAAGTGCTGACTAGATTTTTCCACCTGCGTATGTTTAGTGGAAAAAATATAACAGAACATGAAAATTCATTCCATTTTGGTTTTTATACACATTATTTTTCAAGTCTGTGAGATGGGGAATTGCCTCAATTGAAAGTGGAATACTTCAGGAAATATTTCATTTCAGATGGTGTAGATAGGAATTTCTTTTGTGGGGGGAAGAAGATGGGGAAATGGCTGAAATACCAGTAGAATGCAGAGTTGTATTCACAGATCAAAACAAAAGAAAGTATTTTTATCTAAATAATCTGACAACACGAGGAGAGGGGAGGTGTCATTAAGCCACAGAAGATGGACTAATGAGTATTTTTGCCCTAAACCTGCTGAAAGGATGATATTAGTTTGACTTTTAATTAAGTGCAGTGCTGTTAGTATTTCACAGTTGTTTTAGTGTCTCTATCTGCAAATCTCCCTGGCCTTTATTTAGTCTAAGATCTGGTGGAGTTGATTAATTAAGGTAGATTGGATTTTTCAGTATCCATCAGAGCTAATGGAAAAATCCCCAGAAAACTAACTGAAATGATGGAAGTTAGATCTTTTATCCCATATTGGTGCTTAAAATACAGAACAGTAAAAATGGGGAGATTTTAGAAAAAATAAACTGATAATAATAATAATTGTGGTATTCATTAAGCACTATATGCCAGGGACTGTTCTAAGCTCTGGAGTGGATACAAGAAAGTTAGGTTGGATACAGTCCCTGTCCCACATGGGGCTCACAATCTTAATCCCCATTTTACAGATGAAGTAACTGAGGCACAGAGCAGTTAAGTGACTTAACCAAGATCTCACAACATTCAAGTGGCAGAGCTGGAATTAGAACCCAGGTCTTTCTAACTTCCAGGCCCGTGTTGTATTCACTAGGTCACACTACTTCTCTAAGAAGCCAACATGTCTCTTCAGAAATGGAGAATTTCTCAAAGATTGGAGAGACTCCTCACAATTCAGAGAGATTGTGGGAGAACAGAGAATCCCTTAGATAAAAGAGAGACTTTTGGAAAATAGAGAGGCACTCAGATGTTGGAGAGACTTTTTCCCTAGTCTCTCAATCCCAAAACATAAGATCCTATGTACAGTTTGAAAAAAATGTCGTTTACTCAATAATAATTATGGAAAAGAACATATTTAAGGGGGCTTTTACAATCTGCTACATTGTAAGGTCTCCACTAGATTGTAAACTCGTAGAGGATAAGGATCATGTCTCCTAAATCTTTTGTACTCTCTCAGATGCTTAATACAGTATTTTGCACAGAGTAGGTGTTCAATAAAAATAATTGACTGAGGCTTTGATTTTGAGGGAGCTATGCTACAGAGCAATCAAAGGAGTCTCCAGAGAGTGTTGGTAATTCTAGACACCTAAAAGTTATTGCAGGTGAATTAATTTATTTGTATTGATGTCTGGCTCCCCGTCCCCCACCACCTCCCACCTGGCCATCTAGACTGTAAACTTGTTGTGGGGAGGGATTGTGTCTGTTTTTTGTTGTACTGCACTCTCCCAGGCACTTAGTACAGTGCTCTGTTCAGAGTAAACACTTAATAAATGTGATTGAATTAAATAATGAATTAGTATTCTCTGCTCCTCTTTGAACTTTCCTTTTGGAGGGTCAAGGGCTCTGACCTTGGTGGGACCTTTTTTATGCTGAGAAATGGTGTGACCTTGTGGGTAGGGCCCCAGTCTGGGAGTCAGAAAGATTTGGGTTCTAATCCCGGCTTTGCCACTTGTCTGCTGTGTGAACTTAATAATAATAATAATGTTGGTATTTGTTAAGCGCTTACTATGTGCAGAGCACTGTTCTAAGTGCTGGGGTAAACACAGGGGAATCAGGTTGTCCCACGTGGGGCTCACAGTCTTAATCCCCATTTTACAGATGAGAGAACTGAGGCACAGAGAAGTTAAGTGACTTGCCCACAGTCAGACAGCTGACAAGTGGCAGAGCTGGGATTCGAACTCATAAGCTCTGACTCCAAAGCCCGTGCTCTTTCCACTGCGCCACTGGGCAAGTTGTTTAAGTTCTCTGTGTCCCAGTTGCCTCATCTGTAAAATGGCGATTAAGACTGAACCCCATGTGGGACCTGTACTGTGTCCAATCTGATAAGCACTTAGTACAGTGCCTGGCACATAGTAAGAGCTTAATGAATACCATGAAAATGTGCTTAGCATAATGCTCTGCATGGAATAAGTGCTCCATTTGGGGACCCTAAAACCTGGATTCTGTAAGCGGACTCCAGCAGGTAAGTGGAAAGGGTGTCAGTGAGATTCTTTAGCGGAAACTTTTCACCCTGCTTGACTGTTTTGTAAAATACATGTCTTTGGACAAAAAGATTTGACTGAGTTGAGTGAAATGGATAACATTTCTTTCACCAGTTCTCCACCCTGATGTTTCTTTAATCCATGATTTCAGTGAGAGTTCATGAACCAGTGCCCACAACGATCCCAGCTACTCAGAAACTTTGATTTGCAGGATAAAACAACCATGAATCAAGAACGGGTGATGCTAGTTTGCTCGGAATTGCCAAGGAGCTGCCAAATTGGACTCTTGACAAGGCAATACATGTCTTCTCTCTAACTCCCTGGGGAAACAGGGGTTCTGAGGACAGTCACACAGTGGACTCCCACAGTCAGCTCCTGCCATTCATTCAGGAAGCAGTATGATCAAGTAGAAAAAGCACAGGCCTAGGAGTCACCTGTAGATTCTAATCCTGCTCCACCATTTGTTTCCTGGGTGAACTTGGGAAAGTCACTTCACTTCTCTGGACCTCAGTTCCCTCATCTGCAAAATGAGGATTCAATACCTGTTCTCCCTCTTATTTAGCCTGTGAGCCCTGCATGGGAACTGATTATCTTGTATCCATCCCAGGGCTTAGTACAGTGTTTGGCACATAGCGATCACTTAACAAATATCACAGTGGCTGTTAATCCAGGTTTAGAACAAAGAAAGAAGAATGATTTCCCTTTCCTGCTGTGCTAAAGGCATTGAGAATAAATCACGGCTTGTGGCATGGACAATTCATGATCAAAAGGTAAGATATGTCTGGTTTCAGAAGGGACTCAGACTAATTCCTCATTTATTGGGGCTCTGTGGACTGAACTGCAGTGACTTTGTGGGAGAATGATTCTAGAACTGGGAGAGCAGGGGGTGACTCAATTATTAACCAAAGACTCACTAACACTATATCATCACCCAGCAAACTGGGCTGACTTCAGACATTTGGCTCCCACCTGAGGAAGGAAAAAATGAGGGCCCCCTCCCGTTCCATCTGAGGTTATTACATTGCACAGTGTGGGCATGTAACATTCCTTATGAGATCATAATGTTCTGCTGCATGTGCAGAAGTGTAACCCACTGACATCGTAATCAAAGTTGTTTGAACCCTTGAACCTGAAAAGCAGCATGGTCTGTTGGCAAAAGCACAGGCCTGTGAGCCGGAAGACCGGACTTCTAATCTCAGCTCTCCCACTTGCCTGCTGGGTGACCTTAAACAAATCACTTAACTTCTCTGTGCCTCAGTTTCCTGATCTATAAAAATGGGGATAAGATTCCTGTTTTCCCTCCCTCTTAGACTGTGAACCCTATGTGGGAGAGTTACCATGTCTGATTGGCTTTTCTGGCATATATCTCCAACCCTTAACACATTGCTTGGTCCTTAATGAGCATTTAACAAATACCATTTTTATTACTAGAGTGTTTTTCTGTGGGGAAATCACTGACCTATCCCCTTGCCCTAGGGCTACGGTCTTTCCCCAGTCCAAGTCTCTGGTCCACACAGTTTCTGGCTTCCCACAGGCAGTTGCTTTAAAATATATAACCACCTCTGCTCCACTGTGGTGAGGTAACTGCCTTACTCACTTACCACATGAAGCTAGGCCTGTTGGTAAACCCTGTCAGAGACGACCCAGAGTATCTGAGCAAGAAAAGGGGAATCTTGTCAAAAACTTTTCATTTCTTCCCCTCCTTCCATGTTTTCTCCATTTCCCTCCTATTTCCTCTAGACTGTAAGGTTGTTGTGAGTAGGGACTGTGTCTGCCAACTCTGTTTACTGTACTCTTCCAAGTGTTTAGTACAGTTTCCTGCATATAGTAAGCACCCAATAAATACCATTGATTGATATCCTTGCTTTTCACTCTCTGGTACCATTGCCTTTTCTCTCTCTCTCTCTCTCTCTCTCTCTCTCATTCATTCATGCATTCAATTGTATTTTTTGAGCACTTACTGTGTGCAGAGCACTGTACTAAGCACTTGGGAGAGTTCAATACAACAATAAACATCTCTCCTATCCCTTGCCGTATCTCCCCTCTGCCTCCCCATCCCTGACCTCTCTGTTTCCCTTCCCATTGCTCTTATCCTGCTTTCTCTAATTCTTCCCAGTTTTCCCCACTCCCTGGCTGTGTCCCTCCATTCCTTGATATCCCTCTTCCAGCCCTCCCCCTTAACTATGTGCAGTTCTCCTTGCCACTGAGAAGTAATGGGGAAAATTTTCTGGGTTGACAAGAAACTGAATGTGGTTGTTGCAAACACACATCTGGTCCAGAAATCTATATAGCTAAGCCCTTTGGTCTGTGGACCAGGCCTGCTAAATTTGGGTTTGAAGCCAGTGTCATTTTAGTCCAATGTTTTTCTCTGGTCTCTCTCTCTCAATCAATCAATCATATTTATTGAGCAATTACTGTTTGGAGAGCACTGTACTAAGCACTTGGGAGAGTACAACAGAGTTGATAGACATGTTCCTTGCCTACAACAAACTTACAGTCTACAGTTTTGGCCTTCATCTGCCCCTCAGCTTCTCTTAGGTGAACTTCCTTTGGTTCCCTATCCTTTTTGCTCTTTCTTGATTAGGAGCTTAGCTCAGGGCACAGCAGGATTCTTTGAAGCCAGGACGCTACACTGTTTTCTCCCTGTGGTCCCTAGGTGATCGAGTGGATGCAGTATCACTCAGAGGGAGATGAGGAAGAACCAGAAGTCAATTTTTGCATGGTCATTCCTGTTTTGTTTTATCTTTTGGCAGGACCCAAACCATCTTCATCTATCTTCAAGCTCTATCTTATGCTCTGAGCTGCTAAGGATATGGTGGCAGTGGTGAGGAGGTAGGACTGGATAGATCTTGGGAGTCAGAAGGACCTGGTTTCCAATCTTGGCTTTGCTAGTTGTCTGTTAGGTGGATTTGGGCAAGTCATTTCACTACTCTGTGCCTCAGTTACCTCATTTGTAAAATGGTGTTTAAGACTGCGAGCCCCAAGAGGGACAGAGATTGTGTCCAACCTGATTAACTTGTATCTACCCCAGAGCTTAGAACAGTGCTTGATACATAGTAAGCACTTTAGGAATACTATTATTATCAATATTATTACCTCAAAGAACCTGTGAGCCTGGATTCAGAAGGTAGCTTCACAAGTAGACAGAGGGACCATGGGTCAAGTCCACAATTGTTATGTGGCACAGCCTAGTAGAAAAAGCAGCAGACTGAAAGTCAGGGAGCCAGAATTCTTGTCCTGGCTCTACTGCAGGCCTGTGTGACTTTGGGCAAGTCTCTTAACCTCTCTGATCCCTATCTGTAAAATGTGGATTAATATCTACATCTTCTGGCCACTGTGTGGACAAAATACAGTAAGTAATGTAAAAGTAGTTGGAAAAATATAAGGTGCTGTACAAATTCCAGGTACTGTTATTATTTTAGGTGCCCATGTGCAGAAGCTAATTCATTTCCAGGAAGAAACTTGTCTGCAGTGAAATTTTCCTTGAGTCCCCTATGATTCGTTGAGTTGCACAGTTTGTTGTTGTTGTGTCTACTAAGTCTATTATCTTATACTCTCCCAAACACCTAGTACAGTGCTCTGCACACAGTGAGTGCTAATTACATACCATTGATTGATTGATGTTTAGTTTTTGAGACCTGAGGGAGGAAATAGTATCAGAGAGGACAGAGGGGACAGAACTGACCCTCAAATCCAACAATTTCACTATCCCCCTTTAAAGTCTTATTGAAGGTATGTCTCTTCCGAGAGGCCTTCCCTGACTAAGTCCTCCTTTCCTCTTCTCCCTTTCCCTTCCGTGTCACACTGACTTGCTCCTATCATTTATTCCCCACTCCCAGGCCCACAGCATTTATGCACATAACCATAATGTATTTATTTGTATTAATGTATGTCTCCCAACTAGACTGTATGCTCACTGTGGGCAGGGAATGTGCCCATTTATTGCTACATTGTACTCTCCCAAGTGCTTAATAAATACAGTGCTTTGCACATAGTAAGTGCTCAATAAACATGATTGAATGAATAAATGAATGAAGATTTGAGCTCCCTCATGGCCTGACTCCAATCCCGTGGATATCTCTCCTCACCAGAGATATTGTAATGAAAAATAAGCCCAGGCAGATGAACATTCTCTCCTCAACTACGAATGACAAGAGGTGACAAAACAAGACAGAGAATCTATGAAATCTCCATGGTGGCTGGATTAATGAGGAGGTGATGATTACTAATGGAAGGAAAGAACTTTTTAGTGTCTTACTACAATGTAAACCGTGAAGCCATTGTCACTTACTGGAAATTTTAAAGGAATGACAGGTGTTTATTAACTTTAACCCTAACCAGACAATCCTTAGCTTTCCAGGCAATCTCTAGCTTTGTATCACATTTTCTGCAAGAGATTAAAAAAAACCATTAGAGCTCCTTATGGGAATTAGCACTCCTGAACCTTTGGAAGATTGGTTTCCTATGACCTGGAACCATTGCTGTGATGATATACTACATTTCCAAGGGTTGGTCAATTTTGGATGGGCCACCCTACTGGAGGAGTAAAGCAATGTGGATCATGGGAAGAGTCGTGTGGGAAGAGTCTGGAGGTCGCTACTGATATGGTCCGTCCAATCGTAGATAATGTAATGGGAGTCAAGGATGGAAGGGCAGCAGACTACAAACTGGGGATCCTTGAAAAGAAAGAAAGAAACAATCAAAAGCACTGCTCCTAATAATCTACACATTGAATAATCCACTCATGGATAATTGAATAATAATTCTCTCAGTTAAATGCTTACTTTGTGCCAGGTACTGTGCTAAATGAGGTGGTAGAAATGATACAATCAGACCAGACACAATCCCTTTCCCCCATGGGGCTCCCAGTCTAAGGAGGGAGGGAGGACAGGTATTTCATTCCCCTTATTCAGATGAAATTGAGACACCGAGAAGTTAAATGACTTGCCCAAAGTCACAGACTAGGCAAGTGGTGGGACTGGGATTGGAACCAGGATCTTCTGGGGGGCCAATCCTGTGCTCTTTCTGCTAGGCCATGGAAACTCTCCAAATGCTAATAAGTAATACTTTAGAAGCCCTTCACGTTTAGCCAGGGTGACAACTTGCACTGTCAGGCACAAATACATTTTTGATATGCCAGAAAATGTGGGTGAAAACAGAAGTAAAGAGAAGGAAACAGTGACTTGGTCTATCCAATTTTACTTTCTCCTAAAAGTCCATGCTCGAGAAAAATTATAATATGTTTGAAATATCCACTGGTTAGTAGTCAGGCCATGAGGGAGCACAAATCTTATACCACTCGAACCAGTTCTTCCCGCTCTGGTTCTGTTTCTTCCTCCAGGTCTCAAAAACCATAAATCAATATCCAGGCTGATTATCTCGTATCTACCCCAGCTCTTAGAATAGTGCTGGACACATGGTAAGTGCCTAACAAATACCATCAGTATTATTATCAATCCATCAATCAATGCAATGTATTGAGCACTCTCTGTGTGCAGAGCACTGTTCTAAGTGCTTGAGAGAGTACAGTATAACAGAGTTGGTAGACACATTCCCTGCCACAGTGACATGTTGGGACCATGTTACAAATTTAACCAGCTATTACAATTTCAGTTTGAGAAGTAAAGAGAATTTCTTTTGATACAGAGAGCCTGTGGCAGTAAATGCCTGAGACAAAATATTCCTCATATTATTGCTTGATTTATGGTTTGAAACTCTACTAGTTGAGTAGCTTTCCTTGGGGAGAAATTACATGCCAAATGTGCAGTGACAGACTTTTGCCTTTGGTAAAATGTATTCCTGATGTGGTGTTTTATAAGCACTGGCGATTAGTAGTCTTTTATAGGAGAGGAAAACTAATAACATAGTTTTTTCTTTTTTCTTTAATGTTTGGGAACATTTTATTCCAGCCGGGGCTAATCCGTACCAAGCCGGGCAGTGCTAGAAATAAGGACCATAAATGATTGCTTTCATGGTACTAATGTCAGTGATTTTCCCTTTATTGCTACCATTATTATTGTAATTATGATTATTATTATAGCAGCTGTTAAGTGCTTACTATGTGACAAACACTACTCTAAGCACTGGACTAGATACAAATTAATCAAGTTAAACACAGTTTCTGTTGCGCAATCCGCTCACAATCTTTGAGGGAGGGAGCACAGTTATTTAATCCCCATTTTACAGTTGAGGAAACTGAGGCACAGAGAAGTTAAATGACTTGCTCTAGGTAACACAGCAAACAATTGAAAGAACTGGGATGAAAACCCAGGTACTCAGCTGCTGCTTCCCTTCCACCCCATGAAAGTGATATATTTTTTTAAATGCTCACTAGGTATCTCAACTTTTCACTTCTATGACAATGTCACCTCTTTATTGTCTTTTCCCATGTGTCTTTAGGAAGCTAGTGATAAACTGCAAGCCGTCTGTAAAGGGTTTCTTCACATGGGGTCTTGGGCTTCTCTCCTGGTGACCAAGGAAAGTGGAAAGAAATCTAAGAATGTCAGTGAAAGGGGAATATAAAGGAAGATTTTGGGGAGTGTTTCTGTTAACAATCTTAGCAACTAATGAGGCAGCTCATGTCCCCTCTTAATAATTTATGAGGTGCAGGTTCCTGGATCACCCTCTTTCACAGTCTCAGCTTTTGGGAAGTGTTCTTGAGCTATAACTGTGGGATTTGTTAAGCACTTACTATATGCCAAGCACAGTACTAAACGCTGGAGTACATACAAGATAATCTGGACACAGTCGATGTCCCACATGGGACTGAGTCTTAATTCCCAGTTTGCCAATAAGGGAACTGAGGCACAGAGAAGTTAAGCGACTTGCCCAAAATCAAACAGCAAGTAAAGGACAGGGCTGGGATCAGAACCCAGGATCTCTAACTCCCAGGCTTGTTCTCTTTCCACTAGGCCAAACTGCTTGCTAGTTATAAGTGTTTTTTTCCTTGGCAGTGTGATTTGGGTACATGTCGAGAGTTTGATAAATCTCAGTGAAAATGTGTCTGCAATGCTAATCATTCTTGGAGTCATTTATTCTTGGCAAGTGAAGTCTACTATTAGGAAAATGCATTTTTCCTTTCCTTTTGTTTCAAATTATTTAGAGACCTGAATACTGTTTAACAGTATTCAGTGCATGGGTAATTCCAACTCTTTGGTATTTCAGGGAATTACATTGGAGTGGGAAAGGGAGAGGAGTAGTTAACATATCTGTGCTTCTTATGATTGGGTAAGTGAATGTAAGATACTTGAGGACAGGGATCTTGCCTACTTTACAATATTCTTTCAAACTCTTAGTACACAGGGTTCTCCACGCAGTTCAACAAATATCACTGATTGAAAAGACCTTACACCAAGAAATTATTTCAGAAAACTCTTCCACAAAAAGCCCTATATTTCCACTGAGACCAAAGTCCTTCCATAAAACTGTATTTTGAGATCTAGATCCATTCAAATGGACACTCAAACTTTGGAATCCTTTGAAATCCTTAGTCCCAAACACTACCCATGTAAGTCTTGACGGAAAGGGGGAGAACTTGAGGGAATGCAATTGGGGGACTCACAGGGACCTAATCACTGCTATAGCAATCCATCAATGTAATTTATTGATCCCTTACTGTGTGCACTGCACTGTACTCACTACCTGGGAGGCCTCAAAGCAAGTCAAAGATATGATCCCTGCCCTCAAGGAGCTTACAGTCTAGTTTCTCCTAACATCCGTTGTCACTGTTAGAGACAGAATACGGAGCTGCTTGGGCCTTCGTGGACTGACTCAGATCATGAATCAGTTATGCTTAGTTCTCTATTTCAGCACCCTTACCTTCGGTATTATAAAATCCCATTCTAATTGTTCCTGTACAGTATGAAATCAAAAGTCTGGTTGTGCCTATTTATCTGACATTTTCCCCCAAATTATAAGTTTGATCTGGGTCTGCAGTGCCTCTCCTTTCTGACCAGAACAGAGTAAACCAAATAAACTGACAGGTCACTGCCAGAGTAGTGTTGTAGTTCTTCATTCCCTCTGTCTTTGCTTGCCCCCATTTTAATTCTCTCTGTTTATGCTGCTTAAATAATTCATAGTTCTCGCAGCATAACAGCATAAAACTGCACACACAAACCACTTGAATAACCCTTCAAGGGGTTCTCATCTGGGCTGTGGGCTTCAGCTCCTTGCAAGTGTTTGATAGGATTGACATGAAAAGAAAATTCATTTCTAATGATTCATATTAATTCTGCTTTAACTAGGTAACAAATACCTTACCTAAGAGGCAGCATGTCCTCATGGATAGAGCACAGGCCTAGGAGGCAGAAGGACCTGGATTCTAATCCTGGCTCTGCCACACGTCAGCTGTGTAACCTTGGGCAAGTCACTTCCTTCTCTGTGTTTCAGGTTGCTCACCTGTAAAATGGGAATTAAGACCATGAACCCCATGCAGGGACTGTGCCCAACCTGATAAGCCTTGTATGTACCCAGAGCTTAGTACAATGTCTGGCACACAAAAAGCACTTAATAAATACCATACCATTACCCTCTGTGTCCTCGGTAAATAAAAGTCTTGCCTAAGTGACTAGCTCAAGATCACCCAGCAAATGATGGGTGGGGCCAGGATTAAAATCTAGGTCCCCTACCTCCCAGGCCTGTGCTCTTTCCATTTGGTCATGCTGCTACAATCCAATTAGACAGTTAGAAGCAAGGCCTCCCATTCTAGAAATTCCGGGGACTATCATTTTTGGAAAAAGTGAATCACTCCTCAAGAATAAGGAGACTAGAATGACCTCACCAGGCACTCTGGCTCCCATTTCACATCTCTGCCCACCTGGAAACACTCAGAATATAAACTCATTTTGGACAGGGAACATATCTGTTTATTGTTATATTGTACTCTTCCCAACGCTTTGTACAGTGCTCTGCATACAGTGAGTGTTCAATAAATACCATTGACTAACTGATTCATCCTCTCCATCCCATAGTCTGTTGCCATGTAGGACTTGGATGCCCTGATCTTGCTCGGCACTGTTTTATTGAACTTACGGTTTTATTGGTATCATAAGTTCAACAAGCACTCTTTCCAAATTCCTACTTGCCTAGACTAGGTGAATGGAATGACTTATTCTTATTCAAACTCAATAAAATCACGGTACAAGCCTCCCGAGATAGGGACCATGTCTAATTCCCACCTGTGCATTATCTCCCAGTGCTTAGTACAGTGCTCTGCACACAGTAAGCATTTAATAAATACTAATAAAAGTACCCAAAAGGCAAAAAAGACCCCAATCTAAAAGGAAGTATTTTAGTTCTCTTGAATCATTCAAATTCTTACCTATAGTAGGAGTTGGTGTCTTAGGAAGTATTTTCCATTTTACTTTTAAGACCTTCTCTAGACGTTTTTTTCCCCCATGGTGAATTCTCTTGTGGCAGAAATTTTCTCTAGTCCCTCTCCAATCATTCAACTTCTTGGTCAGAATCGTCTAAGGTTTGTCTGTGAACCATTGAAAAGTCTCTGACCTTTCCATGCCAATGGTTTTAGAATGTAGAAAGCAAAAAATAATCCTCTTTCGAGTACTCCTGGAACGGAAGAGTGACAAACAACTAGCAGTGACTGTGAATTATGAATAAAAGATTTAAAAACTAATTATGAATAGTTCCTGGGGGTCTAGTTTAGTTCAGTTATTTTGTTAGGTGATATTCCCTTCATAATTATAAAATACTCCGCTCGAAATTCAAATTAATTTTAGAGGAGCTGCTTTATTCTGGGCCAAGCTTTTTTTGGCCGGGCGGGGGTGGCGGAGGTGGATGGGTAGGGGGCTGCAGTTCTAATGGCTTTTGTGCCTCTCTCTTTTCTGCCCCATCACCTGAGTTGCAGCATGGCTCAGTGGAAAGAGCACGGGCTTGGGAGTCAGAGGTCATGGGTTCGAATCCTGGCCCTGCCACTTCTCAGCTGTGTGACTGTGGGCGAGTCACTTCACTTCTCTGGGCCTCAGTTCCCTCATCTGTAAAATGGGGATTGAGACTGTGAGCCTCATGTGGGACAACCTGATGACCCTGTATCTCCCCCAGTGCTTAGAACAGTGCTCTGCACATAGGAAGTGCTTAACAAATACCAACATTATTATTTGACCCCTCTCTCCCTCCTTAGTCAGCTGGAGTTAAAGGCATGAGAAGCCGGGCTATTTTGGTATTTGTGGGAAGGAATGTGTCTGTTCGTTGTATTCTACTCTCACAAGGGCTTAGTACAGTGCTCTGCACACAGAAAGTACTCAATAAATACTATTGATTAATTGATTGATTGTGATAACTTTCCTTCAGTGCTCAACAGTGGGAGGCCTGGCATCAGGCTCTGGCCTGCCTGGCTCTTGTGCCTTCCTTGGGGTGTAGCAGCCTAGTGGCAAGAGCACCAGCTTGGAAGTCAGAGGACGTGGGTTCTATTTTCAGCTCCGCAAAATAGATAAAGCATATCCCTGGGAGTCAGAAGGTCATAGGTTCTAATCCTGGCTTCCTGTCTGCTGTGTGACCTTCAGCAAATCACTTAACTTCTCTTTGCCTCAGTTCCCTCTTCTGTAAAGTGGAGATTAAGGCTGTGATCCCTATGTGAAACAGGGACTGCGTCCAACCTAATTAGTTTTGCATCTTCCCCAGTGCGTAGAACAGGTCTTGACCCATACTAAGCCCTTAACAAATGCTATCATTTTTATTATCACCCCATGCACAGTCCTTGCCCACACAGAGCTTACAATCTCATCCCCATTTTCTACAACAGGAAACTGAGGCAAGAAGAGGATTAACTCACACAGCAGGCCAGTGGCAGAGCTGGGATTACCAACTTGATTCCCCGACTCCCCAAACCCACTGATGTTTCACCTACGTCACACGGTCTTCCACCCTGAGGAAGAAAGTTGCCTTGCTTGTTGGGATACTGATGCCTCCCAGTGCTTAGTAAAAGTTTTCTATCTACCACTGAGGTATCAGAGAGCTTTGCAAGGAGTAGGGGATAGAGCACGGGGCTGGGAGTCAAAAGGCCATAAGTTCTAATTTCAGCTCTGCCACTTGTCTGCTGTGTGACCTTGAGCAAGTCATTTAACTTCTCTGTGCCTCAGTTACCACATCTGTAAAATGGGGATTGAGACTGTGAGAACCACATGGGACAAGGGACTGTGTCCAACCTGATTTGCTTGTATTCACCCCAGTGCCTAGTACAGTGCTTGGCACATACTAATTGCTTAATGAATACAATAATAATAATAATTTTTAATAATAATAATACAGTTCTGCAGGTTACTTTGTTCTCTGAGTTCTTCCTGTGCTAGGAAACAGCCCCCACCTCAGATATACAAGTTCTACTTCCCCAATTCTGAAAAAAGCCCCCAACACAATCCCTATCAACAGATCCTTCCATGTTCCCATTTTCTCATTTGTATTCAGAAGAACTTCAGAAAAATCCATGCTAAACCTCCACTGAATAATTGAACTTGAAATGTTTACGCTTTGATAAGCAAGCACAAAATAACTAGGAAATACGTGCTGAATCCATTCCCAGAAGCCGTGTAACATGCAACCTTTTCATATTTTAGGTTTTTTTAGGCAAGATTAGACCCTCGGGCTCCCACCTTTTAAAACGGCACATCTTTAAGATGAAGATGAATCTTCTTCTCTTCATTCCAATCATCCTTCTCTGTTTTCTCTTCTTTCTGTCATGGAAGTAGTTCCCCAAGTTCCAGGGGCAAAGATCCATTATTTCAGGTCATTAGTGATGCCAGCTAATGGTGAGGCGAGTGGGGAAGGGGAGGGCAGAGAAAGGAATTGAGAGAAGCAGCATGGTCTAGTGGATAAAGCATGGGGCTGGGAGTCAGAAGAATTGGGTTCTATTCCTGGCTCTGTCACCTGCCTGCTGGGTAACCTTGGGCAAGTCATTTAATTGCTCTGTGCCTCAGTTTTCTCAATTGCAAAATGTTCTCCCTCCTACTTAGAATGTTAGCCCCATGTGGGACAGGCTCTGTATTTGGTGTAACTTCTATCTACCCCAGTGCTTGGAACAGTGCTTGACACATAATAAACACTTAACAAATACCATAAATACCCCCCTGACCTCCCCCCGCCCCAAAACGTTCTAGGGATTCTAGAACTCATCCACCACAGACCTTACCATGTGCTATTATGCTATTAAGTATGCTATTAATTAATTAATACTCAATTAATAGTCTTTAATGAGTGTCTTCTATGGGCAGAACACTGTACTAAGCACTTGGGAGAGTAGAACAGTTAGGAGACATGATCCCTGCCCTCAAGCAACTTATAGTCTTAACTTCACTTGGAACCTTGGATAAATAGGGTGAGATCTTTTGGGGTGAAAGAGGGGGTGTTTTTTGAGTGGGGGCAGAAGCTGGGTGGAAAGAGAGATCCAGGTAGAACCATGGAGTTGCATCCAGGAACCAAGAGACCTTGGCAGGGGGTTCAGAGATTAAATAAAGGGCCTACTCAGAAATGCTCAGATCCAGAAACTCACAGCAAAGTCAGACATCCCATTGACACCAAGAGGAAATAAAGACTCCTTGAAAAGAATGAGAGATGGAGAGACCCAGAAAGGAAGGAGAGAGATACAGGCAGAGAGAGAGAGAGAGATTTAGAAAGCTAGCAGGGAGAGAAAGAGACTCTAGCAGAGAGATACAGACATGGAGGAACAATATTAATCTAGAGTTCTTGGTGGCCTCCACTGAATGCCTGACTCCTCCCCTGCACGTCTCCCACTTCCCTCTACCTCCCACCTACCTAGTCTTCCTCCCCATGAGTTTGGGACAGGAGCTGGTGTTATGGGTCCACAGAGGGAATGAATGGTGTGGGGGAGAAGGGTAGAGACTGAGCCCCAAATTCGTCACCTGGCTATCTCTGGTTCCACCGGTGCCTTGCTTCCCATTACAACCGATCTCTAGACCATCCCCTCTAGACTGTAAGATCACTGGGGGCAGGGAAAGTGTCTATTTACTGTTATATTGTACTCTACCAAGCATTTAATGCATTGCTCTGCAAACTGTAAGCACTCAATAAATATGACTGACTGATTGAATGACTGATCTCAGGATCAGAGGATCAGATTGGTTACAGATTACTAGCTGCTGGTAATCTGGTAGTTGGACAGACTGCATCCAACCTGATTAACTTGTTTCTATCCTAGAATTTAGAACAGTACTTGACATGGAATAAATGCTTAACAAATGCCATCATTATATTATTAATCCCAAGGAGGTCAAACAGTTCCCTTGCTCACAGTTATCCACCCATGGGTATCATCACCCCATCCCTCACTTGGAGCTGGGGCCTAGACTGGGTTTTTTTAAGGGTATTTGTTAAGCACTGGGGTAAATTCAATCTAAGCAGGTTGAACACAGTCCCTGTCCCACGTGGGGCTCACCATCTTAATCCCCATTTTATAAATGAGGTAACTGAGGCACAGAGAAGTTAAGTGACTTGCCCTAATTCACACAGCCCACAAATTGTGTTCCCCAGACTGCAGGTTTTCATGTTTACAAATCCAATCCTGGAGGTCCAGACTTTTTTTAAAATGATATTTGTTAACTGCTTAATATGTGCCATGCAGTTGTACCCTCTGCACTTCGGCAGGAAGTCCAGCCCCCTTGCCAGGAGGCATGGACTCCTCAGGCCCTCACTGGGGCAGCTGCCTGAGTTGCTCCAATTATCGTAGTGTTCCTGCCTCCTTTCTGTACCATTCAGGGCTGGCATGTAGTGGTAAGGGCTACTTCCTACATTTGATGCTAAGGAGGCATTGTCTGGTTCCTGTTAATGATGCTGCCATTTTGGTTTGCTCCACCCCACCTTACCAAATTTTCCCTACAAATCTTTCCCTTCTGGTTCCTCAGGATTAAGCAGTTTCTACCTACAGCAGCACATGCTGACAGTACTTGCCACCTGGTAGTTTCTTGCCACCTTGGTAGTACTTGCCACCTTGGTAGTTTCTCTTGATCCATTCTCCTCTGGTCCTTTAAGAAGGGCTAGTTATTGACATATTGAATGCTCTTCCACACGTGCTCTGCACAAGCTAGGAACCGTTTGGGTTATAGTCTTCTCTCAAGTAACTTGTTCTCTGAAAATCAAGACAAGCAAACTCATATAGCGTAACAGGAAGTGACTAGCAGAGAATGCTTGTGTGACCTAATGTACTGCCTAATTCCAGCATGAATCAGTCCGTGAGTCTGGGGTTCAGTTGTGGTGGGCTATTTTACATCCCAGGATATCTGGGAAAGGGAATTAGCCAGAGCATCCAGCAATAAACTCCACATCCCTAGTGTGCCAACCCACAGAGTAAGCTCCATGCTACCCACATGTAGGCATGGTTACCTTCCCCTGCTCCTCTCACCCACCACTGGTGCAGGGAGATGGGGAGTGAGCCAGAGCTGGGGCAAGGGGGCACTGCCAGAATGGAGCCGGAGGATGCCTCCTTTCCAAGCAGCCCATCAGAAGAGGGCAGGGTCAGAGTTCAAAGTGGGGGTCTCTGCGGAGAGAAGGGAGTGACCGAGGACGTCTGAACTCCTGACAAAAGACATGGAAGGGAATTTGTGGAGTTGGTTTCCTAGCAACATAAGATCAAGGTAAAAATGGTAGTTTCTATGTGAGCTTTCTTTTCCATTGACTCTCTTTCTTCACGTTGCTTATTGAGGGAGTTAAAAGGGCCTCTTTTGCTCCTGTCCTGGATTCTTTACCTCTCTGGATGTGCCCAATAGCCAGTCATCAATATTTGCAGTGTTCCTCCCTAGGTAGAGCTAGCTCTCTTTTCCCTGCTCCTTCAGTGACGTAGAGACTAGAGCTAAGTTTACAATCCAGGGCCCAAAAGGGAGTAGGTTCAAGGTGTTAATGGGGCAACAGACTTTCTGCTGCTCCAGTTCCTGAAATAGCAGGCTAAGTGGTCACAGAGAGAGTTAATGTCATGCCCATCACCCCCTTGGAGTTGGCATCCACAGGAGGAGCGGACTGTGAATATTTTCTGTAATTGCTAGCGAGAAGGCGCCAGGGAAACCAGTGGGGTGAAACTAGAATTGTTCTCCAGGAGGCAGAAGGAGATCTCTAAGAGGTGGGGCTCAAACCCACAACTTCTGAGAAGCACCTTGGCCTAGTGGATGGAGCACGGGCCTGGGAGTCAGGAGGACCTGGGTTCTAATCCCAACGCTGCCACTTATCTATTGTGTGATTTTGGGTAACTCACTTCTCTCTGCCTCAGTTACCTCCTCTGTAAAATGGGGATTGAGACTGTGAGGTCCCATTTGGGATGGGGACGGCATCTAGCCTGATTAGCTTGTATGTACTCCAACACGTAGTACAATGTCTGGCACATAATGAGTGCTTACCAAATATCATTAAAAACCCCCACAAAAAACAAAATGTCCCAGGATTGAGTTAGCAATGAAGCAAGTAAATCTTTGGAGTTGGTTTCCTAGCAACACCGGGCCAGGATACCTCTGCTTGCTTGACTTTTCTGGAGCTAAAAATAGTTACTCCTGCAATGGAGGGAAGGGAAAGGAAATGTATGCTCCCTGAACTGGGTGGTTTCTCAACCACTGCACCCATCAGAGACGCAGAAGATGATGGAGAATCAGTGGCACCCTGAGCTTTCCAGCTACATGGGAGGGATCGCCAGTAGTGATGAAGGACCACAGCTAAAAAGAAGATGATAATTGCATCCACAACTCCCATGAATAGACATTCAGATGATCATCAGAAATCAGATTGGACTCAGGGTGAATTCTGCAGAGTGGGGCTTAAGGGGAGGAGGTGTGCATGAGAAAAAAATCCATGACTCTCTCCAGCTTTTGGTATCATAAAGCAAGCTCACCCATGAGAGCAGCTCACCTGAAAGGGAGGCATTCATTCTCCCACATGGTATATAATTTCAAAAGTCGTTTCATCCCCCATTCCCAGGGATGTTCCACAAGGGTTTTTTTTTTTTTTTGTGTGTGTGTGTGTGTGTGTATATGTATGTTTGTTTGTGGCAGGGGGCAGGGGATGATGCAGATTTGAAATCCTTGAGCTGGTGAAGAAGGGTTTAAAGAGCAGCATTACTTACTCTGCAGTTGTTCTGTCCCTTATATTGCTTCCCTGACTGGATCAAGCCCGTGAACCATTAGTTCCAGGAACTGGTTTGGTCTTGCACTTACTGGTCCCAAACCCCTGGGTTTTCCACTGTCCTAGGATTTGGATGAAGATGCCAATGCTACTTGACCCTGATTGGCTTTTGGTTTCCTCACCCCTTACTCCCTGCCCCCTCATGGTTTCCTGATAAAATATCCCAGACAGAAATGCTTCTCTTGCGTATAGAAGAACTTTGAGCCTTGCTGAAGTCCCAACCATCACCCAAAACTGTAGCTCCCAGAAGCTAAAATCCCTAAGACTACCCAAATTTCCACAGAGAACACACCACAGAGCCTATTTCCTAGGGTTAGAATAGATGGTGAATGAATAGAAGTGAACCATAAAGGTGGGATAAACTCACAATTAAAATGAGGATTAAGACTGTGAGCCCCATGTGGGGCAGAGACTGTGTCCAACCTGATTACCTTGGATCTACCCCAGCACTTAGTACATTGCCTGGCACATAGTATGCACTTAACAAATACCATATAAGAAATCCCACCAACGAACAAACAAAAAACCTGGAGAGCACAATATAACAGTAAATAGACACTTTCCCTTCCTATAATGAGCTAAGGCAGTCAATTCTTTCAAAGCACTCTACCTGCCCTTCAAATTAGATTGAATTTTGTTGCACCACTCACACCAAACAAAACCTACCAGCTCTTTAAGCTAAGGCTCTCACATTGTGAGATTTTTAACAACTAATTACAACCATCAAGGTGAAAAGCAGTTTTCATAATGATCTTAAAAGGTAGCACATTTTTGACCGATTGGGGTTTTATTGTGCATTAAAATAAGTAATTATGCTATGAATGTTTTTTGAGGCACTTTACTGAGTGACAGTCTATAAAAGGAGTGTTTCATTTCTCTCAGCAACAAATTCACACCCCTTAGGCACTTGGCAGACTTTTTTTTATAATGGTATTTGTTAAGCACTTACTTTGTGCCAAGCACTGTACCTAACCTTATAATTGATTGTTTCTCCCACTTTTATTTTATTCTATTTACTTTCTTCCCCCACTAGATTTGCACTCCATAAGGGCAGGGATCTTTTCTGCCTACTCTTTTGTACTCCCCCAAGTGTTTGTGCTAGTGTTCTGCATATAGTAAGAGCTCAGTAAATATCAATGATTGATTGATAGACTAATGGATTGAGACTCCTGCCCTTATGAAAATGTGGAGTCCCTTCTCCATTTGATTGGATGGGTGGGCGGAATAAATTGTTATGCAAAAAAGCCATTGATTTTCAGTGATGTTGGAAAAACTGTGAGAATGAGGAAAATTGAAATCTGCAGATAATTGAAGATTCAGCTTGATATCACTCTATGAACCTTTTATCAAAGTTGTCCCTAAAAATCAAGCAACAGCAAAGAGGAAGAATAATGTGCTAGATATTCAGTCCTTAACAGCAGAAAGCAATTACCCAAGATGCCCAACATGCAGGGAAGAGTCATATATTTATCTGAATGGCACTTTTCTTGAACTGTTTCTACAATGGTTCCAGGTCACTGGGAATTTACACCTCTCTTGGTACTATTGTGTTTTGTAACAATGGCATTTACTAAGTGCCATTTATTACAGTGGCATTCATTACAGTCCTCTAGACTGTAAGGTTATTGTACTCTCCCAGGTGCTTAGTACAGTGGTCTGCACATGACACTCAATAAATAAGATTGAATGAAAGAATGAATTAATTAATTAAATTATAAGTGTTTATTATGTGCTAAGCCTGCTTTGGAGCAGAAAGAGGTTGGTATGGACCAACCATCCACTGCCTATTTAGAGCAGATTCTTGAGCTCAGGGGCTTGTTGATTTCCAGAATCTGCCAATTTCTGGACCTAGGACAAGATGGGGGATGTCAATGGGGCAACCCATTCATATGATTCATTGAATCATATTTAATAAGTGCTTACTGTGTGCAGAACACTGTACTAAGCACCTGAGAGACTACAATCTAACAATAAACAGACACATTTCCTGCCCACAACGAGCTTACAGTCTATAGGGGGAGAGGAACATTAATATAAATCAAGAAATTACAGTTATGTGCATAAGTGCTGTGGGGCTGAGAGCAGGGAGGAATAAAGAGAGCAAGTAAGCTCACCCTTTCTGCTTGGAGTTGGATTTGGCTAATGGAGCCCACTGTCCTGGTTCATAAACAAATACCAGGGAAAAGTCTTCCTTGCAATGCAGCCTTGCTGGCCACTAATCAATCAACCCATCAGTCAAGCAATAGTATTGATTGAGCACTTACTTTGTGCCTCATCATCATCTCCATAATCATCAATCAATCAATGGTATTGACTGAGTGCTTACTATGTACAAAGCACTGTACTAAGCGCTTGGGAGTGTACAGTACAACAGAGTTAGCAGACATGCTTCCTGCCCATGATGAGCTTATTGATGCTTACTGGGAACAAAACACTGTACTAAGTGCTTGGGAGAGTTCACTACAACAGTTAGCAGACACGATCCCTGCCCACGATGAGCTTATTGGGATTTACTGTGTACAAAGCTTTGTATTCAGTGCTTGGGAAAACATAGTACAACAGAGTTGGTAGATATAATAATAATTATGGCATTTGTCAAGCCCTTACTATGTGCCAAGCACTGTTCTAAGCACTGGGGTAGATACAAGGTAATCAGGTTGTCCTACGTGGGGCTCACATTCTTAATCCCCAGTTTGCAGATGAGGGAACTGAGGCCCAGGGAAGTGAAATAACTTTCCCAAGGTCACACAGCAGGCAAGTGGTGGAGTTGGGATTAGAACCCATTTCCTCTGACTCCCAAGGCTGGGCTCTTTCCACTGAGCCATATTGCTGTTGCCAGCCCACAAAAGCACGGGCTTGGGAGTCAGAGGTCATGGGTTTGAATCCCAGGTCTGCCACTTGTCAGCTGTGTGACTGTGGGCAAGTCACTTAACTTCTCTGGGCTTCAGTTACCTCATCTGTAAAATGGGGATTAAGACTGTGAGCCTCACGTGGGGCAACCTGATTACCCTGTATCTACCCCAGCACTTAGAACAGTGCTCTGCACATAGTAAGCACTTAACAAATACCAACATTATTATTAGGGTGAGACAGGAATTGAAATTTACAGATAGGGGAAAATGAATATAAAGATATGTACAAAAGTGCTGTGGGGCAGGGATGAGGAATCACTTTCCAATCCAGTGTTGCACCACAATGTTATCTTTGGTGTAGCTTGCAAAATTGCCCCGGTAGCTAATGGGACACAGTAGGAGAAAGTTTAATTGTCTGCATTGCAGTTAAACAAGGCTTTGAACTAGGCATTATCAAAATGGTGTGTACTGAAGGCAATTTGGCATCACAATGAAATGTTGAGAGATGAAATGACCAGAGGCCGTAGTTCATTTGGTGATGAGAAACATCTCAAAGCAGCCTCCAAATAGCACTTAGACTTTCCTAAACAATTTCTGAAATGCAGCTTGGCTAACAAAACGTTTTCCATCCATATCTATGGCAGACAATAGCATCTGTAACCTGATTTCAAAGTGTCATTCATTTCAATTTGTTGTATAGAATAGGTTGTATAGAATAACTGAGTACGAAGGAGTTGTGACTTGCCCAAGGTCACATAGCAGGTATGTGTGTGACACATGAAAGCAACATGGCCTAGAGGATAGAGCATGGACCTGGGAGTCGGAAGGACCTAGGTTCTAATTCTGGCTCTGTCACTTGTCTGTTATGTGACCTTGGGTAAGTTATTTTGCTTGATAATGATGATAGTACTCGTTAAGCACTTACTATGCGTCAAGCACTATTCTAAGTGCTGGGGCAGACTCAAGGTAATCAGATTGGAAACTGTCCCTGTCCCACATGAGGCTCACAGTCTTAGCCCCCATTTTTTCTATGAGGTGAGTGAGGCACAGAGAAGTTAAATGACTTGCCCAAGGTCACATAGCAGACAACTGGAGGAGTCTGGTTTAGAAGCCAGGTCCCCCTGACTCCCAGGCCCATGCTCTTTCTACTAGACCATGTTGCTTCTGTTATACTTTGTCCCTTGCGGTACCGTTCTTTCTCAGGGTCTGACACCAGTCGTGTCCCTTCCCCTTAGTGTCACATTCTTCCCAAAGCCTTGGTTCTATTGCAGTCGACCTATTTCTGTCTTCTGACTGTCTGTTGCTGGCCCACAACATAGAAGGATTTGCTTCACTGGGTCTTTAAAATGTTTCTTTCTCCCATTCATCTTCCAGGAACCCTAATTCAGCTTTGTTGTTGGCCATCCGATTGAATTCCAAGACCTCATCTTGCCATTTCATATGAAGTAATAATACTAATTGGGGTATGTGTTAATCACTTACCGTGTGATGAGCCCTGTACTCAGTTCTGGGGTGGATTCAAGATCCAGAACACAGTCCCTGCCCCACACGGGGCTCATGGTCTAAGAGGAGGAAGAACGGGTATTTAATTTCCATTTTACATATGAGGAAAGTGAGACATAGAGAAGTGAAGTGATATGCCCAAGGTCACAGAGCAGGTAAGTGACAGAGCTGGGATTAGAACCCAGGCCTTTCCACTAGGTCACACTGCTTCTCATGCTGCATGAAGGTGGCTCTTGACGTCAGAAGTGTCATCTGTGGAACAGTGAAATTTCAGAACCATAAATAATTCCAAAATTGTGTTGGCCTCCCTGAATCAATATCGACCACTCTCATTGCGAGCCTCTGATGTATCAAAAACTGTCCCTGGTGCTTAGGGAAATAAAGAAGTAAGAAACGTGATCCTGCCCTCGAAGAATTCACAATCTACTGGGTGAGACCTGACGTGAACTGACTGATTTACACCAGAGGAAGAATGAGAAAATAGAAATGAGTAATGGACCCAAGTGATTAAATAACTAACCAACACGTAACTTGAAGAGTGCTGAGTTGGGTGACAGGGAGACAGGGCTGGGAACAATCAAACAACCCGAATTATTACAAAAACTGGGGTTGGATTTTCTGAAATAGGACATTATTTCCAAGATCAGATCATTTTCATAGTTTTATTACTCATTGCTGACCTGCAATCTTTTGGAAGGTGGAAAAAATACTCCATTTTAGTAGGCTGCTGCTGCTCAGAGAACATTTGGCTCAGGAAGGAAACTCTGGCCGTGATGCTAGTTTATTTTCCTTTTCGACAGCCAATTCTGCCATCAAACAAAGGAAAGGGAAGAGTATGCTCCCTTCCTCAAAGCTGCAAAATGGAGTAAAACCATCCTGGAATGAGCTGTAACAGTAGGAGTCCCTCGGAGTTTTTCTGCGGTGGTTGAATTCCAGAAATTTGGGGGGGGGCGTGCGGGGCATGTGGTGGAGCTAACACCTGGGACTACCAGGGTTTGGGCTTCCATCCACTACTTCCAGCCCCCTTCCTTGTTCTATCTCACAGTAATAATAATAATAATGATAATTGTGGCATTTATTTTGTGCTTATTTTGTACCAGGCATTATACTGAGCTCTGGGGTGGACACAAGCAAACTGAGTTGTACCCAATTCCTGTTCCACATAGGGCTCACAGTCATATCCCCATTTTACAGATGAGGTAATTTAGGCATAGAGAAATGAAGTGACTTGTACACAGAAGAGGCCTCTCCTCTCTTTCAGCAACTGATGAATGGAAGGAGGACAAAAATTGAAGGTCCCACCTGAGACTCCCTCATGAGGATTATGAGGTAGGAGTCCTGATTTATGACTTTCTCCTCTGGGCCACACTATTCCCCTCCTTGACAATGTCATGAATTTCAATGGCAATATGGACTCAGCCTGAGATTTCTAGAACATGTTTTCATTGCTAGAATCCATTCCACTCTCCTCCATCCCCTATTTAGAGGAAGGGCAGAGGGATGATTTAAAGATGGCCTCCATGAAGGTGACCTCTCCATCATCTACCATCCTTGTGGAAACAGCATGACATAGTAGAAATAGCTTGGGCCTGGGAGTCAGAGGATCTGGATTTTAATCCCAGCTTTGCCAGCTATCTGCTATGTGACCTTGGGCAAGTTGCTTAACTTCTCTGTGCCTCAGTTTCCTCAGCTGTAAAATAGAGATTAAATTCTACTCCCTCCTACTTCCCTCACACCATTCTGAAGGAATAATCAGAATAGATAGGGAGCACTGGGAGGAGTTAGAAAGAGTCAGCATTGCAGGATGGGCAGGCTTCTGAGACTAAAAGCCATTTGACTGCCATCTAATAATAATTGCAGTATTTGTTAAGCACTTATTCAAACACTTTGCTAAGTGTTGCTCAGTAGCAAGAGTCCGGGCCTGGAAACCAGAGGACATGGGTTCTAATCCCGGATCCACTGCTTGTCAGTTGTGCGACCTTGGGCAAGTCACTTAACTTCCTCTGTGCCTCAGTTACCTCATCTATAAAATAGGGGTGAAGACTGTGAGCCCTACGTGGGACAATCTGATCCCCTTGTATCTAACCCAGGTCTTAGAACAGTGCTTGGCACATAGTAAGCGCTTAACAAATACCAACATTATTATTATTATACAATCAGATCAATCAAAGCCCCTGTTCCACATGGTACTCACAGTCTAAGGGGGAGGGAGAACACTCATTTCATCCCCATTTTTCAAATAAGGAAACTAAGGCACAGAGAAGTTAAGTAACTTGTCCAAGGCCATACAGCAGGAAAGTGGTGGAGCTGAGTTTAGCACCCAGGTCTCCTGACTCCTAGTCCTACCTTCTTTCCACTAAGCCATGCTGCTTTGCTGCGTCGTAAAGAAAGATTTTAATGTAGGCTCAATCAATCAATCAATCAATCAATGATATTTTTGAGCATATACTGCATGCAGATTACTGTAGTAAGTGCTTGGGAGAGTACACTGGTAGGCACATTCCCTGTCCACAAGAAGCCTACATTCTAGACAGGGAGACACATTAAAATAAATTATGGATAATGTGCATGAGAGTTGTGGGACTGAGGGTGGGGTGAATACAGAGTACGAATTTAAGCGTGAGAGGTAGTAGGGGAAATGAAGGACAATATTCTGTACCCAGTGAATACTAATGAACAAAAGACCCTCACTGTATAGAGGAATTATGACAGTGATACAAAAATGAAATCCAGGGCCAAAGCTCGCTGCTTCAACCCCTAGGCTTTGTTCAGCTGCCACTGTAACAATCTCGTGGGTGCAATCCTTTTTAGAATACTCCATTTCCTCATTTGAAATGTCTTTCTTTTCCAGTTCCAATGCACAATGTCCTAATGGCTTTTGATTGTAATAAAATATCCACAGGACAGAGCTTGAAATGGGGCAATTTCCTAAGCTACAGACCATGTGAGTGAGGATCCTGGCTCTTATCCTGAGAGCTTTCAGTACTAGGCTGCATTACAGATCAAGAAGTGTCCAGGCACTTGGCAAATTCTGGGTCTCTGACCCCCTCTCATTCCCATCTAACTCTTCAAGCGCTGACTGAAGAATCTTCTGAATTTGTAGCCTGCAAAGATGGAATAGAGCGGTAGAGGGAGGGAATGAGGGAGAAAGAGAAAGAGGAAGAGAGCGAGTGAGAGATGGAGGAGCGAGGGAGAGAGGAAGATAGGGAAGTAGGGAAAGAGAAAGATAGGGAGGTAGGAAAGGAGAGGGCCAATTCTTCATGGAAGGGTTCCTGGGTTCCAAACTTCCATCACTTCATGAGGTAAACTCAGCTGCATTAAATTAGGCCCAGAGGGAAATAGGAAGTTAGACCTTGCATTCAGGCCACAGGTGTGGTGGTTCCCTTTGGACACTGCTGACTGGAAACAGACCCTCCAGTTACTAGGGTCCCAGAGTTGGTGAATCTCAGCTCCCTCCAGGTTTAAAGATCACGGCTTCAGGTGTGCAGGAAAGGAGAGCTCAGGAAACAGAGTTGCGTTCTTGGGGCAATAATGGGATGTGACTGTTTGAGGTGCTGATGCTGCTGAAGCCTAGGGGATTCCCCTGGCCAGAGGGGTGAAAGGGTTTATGGGAACTTTGCAAATCCTAGATCTTTGTCATTGAAACAGAACAGGAGGCTTGTTCTCCTTCCTTGCAGACTAACCCAATCAATCTTATTTATCGAGTGCCTACTGTGTGCAGAGCACTGTACTAAGTGCTTGGGAGGGTACCATATAACAGACACATTCCCAATTCACACACAACCCCAGAAAAAGCACCAGAAGAAAAATTGAAGGTGCCCTCAATCAATCAGTCACTACCAGTATTGAGTACTTTGTCTGGATCACTGAACTCAATTCTGGGGAGAGTACAATAGAGGTAATAGACATGATCCCTGCCCTCAGAAAGTTAACAATCTAGCAGGAGAGGCTCGCACTAGAATAAATTACAGGCAGGGGACAGAAAAGAGTATAAAGATAATGCATATAAGTGCTAGTGAAGGGCAGTGGAATGAGTAGCCAAATATTTAGATGATATAGAAGTGCTGAAGTAGCAGTAGAGGAGGAAATAGAGTTTAATCAGAGATCTCTGCAAGTGATTAAAAAGTTTAATTAATTCATTCCTTCTTTCATTCATTCATCAGAATCGACTGAGTGGCTACCCCATACAGAGCACTGTAATAGGTGCTTGGGAGCATATAGGGAAAGTTAAAGGTTTGGGGCCTACCTTCGAGGACCTAAAATCCAATGTATTGTATGCTTAGCAGGTGCAATTCCAACTAGCTTCCCTGAAGAAGATCTGGACTGAACTCTAGTCCAGCTAGGTTGAGAGCTCAGTACAGAGCCTGGTAGATCAATTAATCAGTGATATTTATTGAGCACTTACTGTGTGCCGAGTATTGTTCTAAGTGCTTGGGAGGGTACAATAAAATGCAGTTGGTAAATTTATTTCCCACCTTCAAGGACCTTATATTCAGTGTGGCTCAGTGGAAAGAGCATGGGCTTTGGAGCCAGAGGTCATGGGTTCGAATCCCAGCTCTGCCACTTGTCAGCTGTGTGACTGTGGGCAAGTCACTTAACTTCTCTGGGCCTCAGTTACCTCATCTGTAAAATGGGGATTAAGACTGTGAGCCCCACGTGGGACAACCTGATTCCCCTGTGTCTACCCCAGTGCTTAGAACAGTGCTCTGCACATAGTAAGCACTTAACAAATACCAACATTATTATTAGAGAGGAAGACAGACATCAATATAAGTAAATTTTAAAATATGCATATAAGTGCTAAGGGGCTGAAGGAGGGGTGAATACTAAAAGGTCAAGGGTCAAAGATCCAAGTGTATAGGTGACACAGAAGGAAGAGGGAAAAGAGGGCATAATCAAGGAAACCCTCTTGGAGGAGATGTGACCTTGGAGGAGATGATGATGATTTTTTTTATGGTATTTGTTAAGCACTTATTATTTGTCAAACTCTGTTCCAAGCACTCGAGTAGGTACAGGTTAATTAGGTCACACACAGTCCCTGTCCTGCATAGGGCTCTCTGCATAAGTAGGAGGGAGAACAGGTATTGAATTCCCATTTTACAGTTGAGGAGACTAAGGCACAGAGGAGTTAAGTAACTTGCCCAAGGTCACACAGCAAGCAATTGGCAGAGCAGAGATTAGAACCTAGGGCCTCTGATTCCCAGGCCTGTGTCTTTTCCACTAGTCCACAGTGCTTCTCATGATTTGATGATAATCATGATGCTGATCATTAATCAATCAGTCATATTTATTGAGTGCTTACTTTGAGCAGAGCACTGTATTAAGCACTTGGGAGAGTACAAAATAACAGTGGATGATGATGATGATTATGATAGGGAGGGGTGGGTGATCAGAAACTCCTGATTATATTAGAAATGTCTGACATCCACATTCATTCAATAGTATTTATTGAGCGCTTACTAGGTGCAGAGCACTGTACGAAGTGCTTGGAATGTACAATTGGGCAACAGATAGAGACAATCCCTGCCCAAAGATGGGCTTACTGTCTAATCCATCCTAACATTCTCTCCTCTACAACAGAAGTACTTGAGGGGCAGGGAGAGAGTTGGTCTTGGGAAGGCATGGAGAAGCAATTTGGCCTATTGGAAAGAGCATGGGCCTGAGAGTCAGGAGACCTGGGTTCTAATCTCAGCTCTGCCACTTGCTTGCTATGTAACCTTAGGTAAGTCACTCAGATTCTCTGTGCCTCAGTTTCCTCAGCTGTAAAATGGGGATAAAATACCTGTTCTCCCTCCCTCTTTTTCATTCATTCAATCATATTAATTGAGCACATACTGTAGGCAGAACACTGTACTAAGCGCTTGGAAAGTACAATTCATCAACAGATAGAGATAATCCCTACCCAACAATGGGCTTCCAGGCTAGAAGACTCTTAGACTGTATGCCTCATGTGAGACAGGGACTGCCTGATGTGATTACCCTGTATTTACCACATTATTTGACAAAGAGTAAACACAACAAATATTATAATCATTTCTAGGCCAGAAGAACCAGATCCCTACTGTTGGGCTTTTCAAGGCCCTCTGGTCCCTCCTGCCCCAGTTTTCCTCATCTGTTTCTCTCCAACCAATTCTCCCCTCCCCTCTTTTCTCCTCTGAATCCTTATGACAACTCCAGATTGTAAAAACTCCTCGAGAGCAAGGATCATGTCTAGCTCCTCCATTGTACTCCCCCAAGCACTTAATTCAGTGCTCTGCCCACAGTAAGCACTCAGTAAATACTATCAATTGATTGAACTCTTGCTTCCACTGCGGTTTTCCACTAACCCCAAATCACCGCCATTGCCCTCCATCATTCGATGGGGCACATAGATTAATTTGGTGCCAAAATGAGATGCGGGGAGGAACAAGGTGAAATTGGTGAGATGAGGCAGAAAGGGGACAAGATAATTACCAGAAGGGATTGAGTTGCCAGCCTCTACACGCTGAGACTCCCTCCCATCAGCCCCACGGCCTCCAGCTTGAGGAACTACTTGTCTCTCAAAGGTCTCACACTTGGATAGATTCCTTTTAGCACTAGAATAAGATGAGACAAAATGCAGGTTCTTTGAGAAGAGAAATGGCTGATGGATAAATTGGCTATATTAGAAGCAGTCATAAAACAAGTCAGTAAAGGAAATTGAATATTAAAGAAAAATGAAATAGGAGAAAGAATAGAATTCCACAGGCACATCAATAAGTAGTAGCTGGGCAGGGTCATGGATTGCAGACATTACTCTAACCTAGGGGATTGTGGGAGGGAATACCCATGAACAAACCTTCATATGGTTATTATGACACTCGCTTTATTCGAGACCTGATAGCGATAAGGGAGTGATGTTAGAGAACTCTTATAATTGCACTGTATTGCCACAGATTAGTGATCTATATCCCAGAATAATCAGGGATTTTTTTTGTGCCTGCCTTCAGATAAATTTGGGTGCTTTATCTTTTTTTCGTTCCCCACAAACATTCTAGATTTTATCACCAGCCAACAGCTGAGAAATTCATGGGTGTTAAGCAAATTGGCAAGGCTTGATGGAGAGAGGCTGGGATCTGGTGCCCCAAGATACAATACTGCAGTGAGCAAATAATTCATGTTCTATTGCCTCAAAACAAGCTACAGAACCTTAACAGAGAATGAGAATCTCATTTTAAGAGCTATGATGCTGCACCATGCTAGATAAAAACCTAAAGGAAAGGGATAACAGATGATTTAAAGAAGGTTTTATGAATATACATTCACAAGCCCTTCCCTGGTTCCCAGACACTTTCAAATAAAATCCACAGGATTACAGACATTCTCCCAAGAATTATAGATTAGAGAAATTATCTGAATATTTTCCTGTAAAGGTTCCACAGCATATTAGGACTCAGATTAAAGCCATAGTCTTAGGGAAAGGCTGAAGGTTCATACCAGGAGCATATCAAAAGTTATTCAGTAGAATAGCTCTGCTCTTGGAAATACGTGAAATGGGATATATGAATCTTGGAGCCTATGGGTTTAAAATGTCCAAGTCTCTGTTTTATAAAGCAATACTTTGACAAAAATTTTACAAATTGTATTTATTTTGTGATGGATTCATCTATATGTTTGCATGTCTGTGTTTCTGCATTTGTGGTCCTCTGCCATTCTTACTGTATCTTTGCAGTTCTCACTGTGTGAATATTTGTGGGTATGTATTCTTCTGGATTGTTTTTTAGGTGGAATGATTGTCTCCATTAATTAATTAATTCATTCATTCAATTGCATTTATTGAATGCTTACTGTGTGCAGAGCACTGTACTAAGCACTTGGGAAAGTACAATACTACAATAAACAGTAACATTCCCTGCTCACAATGGGATCACAGTCTAGAGTAAATAAAATTACAGATATGTACATATAAGGGTCTATGTGACTTGAGTGTTTTTCCTGCATGTCCATTTTCTGTGTGGGCATGACTGTGTGTGTTTGTGTTTGTGCTGAGCTTAATCATATCATCCTGAGTTCTCTACTTGTCTGTCTCTAGATTTAAGCCAAATGAGAAGCAGAAACTGATTTTCTTTGGTGTTGCTATGTCCTCTGCCACTCCGTTTACAGGAACAAAACTAATTTTTGCTAATATTAAACCTGGCCCTCTGGAAGTGTTGGCGAAACTGGTCCAAGAAGCCAAATGTGGTAATTTTGGCAAGGACTAATCTCACAGGAACATAGATGGTTGAATAGCATCCCCTCCTCCACTCCAATTCCCAGCCTTCCTCCCACTCCCACTGGCCAAACTTTTTGTGGTCTGTGGTCTGTGGTTTGCGGTCTCTCCCCCTTTTAGACTGTGAGCCCACTGTTGGGCAGGGATTTTCTCTATCTGTTGCCAAATTGTACATTCCAAGCGCTTAGTACAGTGCTCTGCAACAGTAAGCGCTCAATACATATGATTGAATGAATTGAATGAATGAATGAAACTCAAACAGTCTGCGCTTCATGCTGTCTTACAGTCTCCCAAAGGTCTTAAAAGGCCTGTTTAATAATACCTTGAGTGGCTATGGAACTTTTATATTTTTCCGAGGTCCATTCGCGGTATCCCATTTTATCCTCACAGTGATGCCTGAGAGATAGGGAGAAGTAGGTATGATTCTCCCCATTTTACAGAGGAGAAAACTGTGGCTCAGAGAGGTTAGGTAACTTGTCCATAGTCACATAGAAGGTTGGTGATAGAGCTGGGGCCAGGACTCAGATCTCTTGCTTCCGAGGTCTACTGGGAGAACTGACCATGCCACTGTGGATCAACTGCAGTATCTTGGTGAACTCAGTAGTATCAGTAGTAATAATCTTTATTAAGTACTTACTATGAGCAGAGCACTGTATTGAGCACTGGGAAAGTACGCAGAAGCAGTAATTAGCCAAATGTGATGAGTGACTGGGGTGGGCCTTGGATCAAAGGCTTTTGAAAAGACAGTGAACTCTTGTATCAGCAGGGAGGTGAGATCCAATTTGGGGTACGTACTCTGGGGGCTAAATCCACATTGCAATTTTGGTAGCACATGGATGAGGCTATACTATCACTAATCTAGAAACAACTCTGGCAATGAAGGGCAGTCAGTTTCCAGCACAGATCGTGTGACCAGAAGTCTACAAACTCCAGGGTTATACTTACATTCTAAGCTCTCTGACCTTTAATTGAAATGTCACTCAATTTGTGTTCTTTCACTGCATAAGCAACACAGCTTTTTATGAACGGGAAGAGTGAATTCCATGGTGGCTTCATAAACAAAGGAAGATCAATTTTTAAGCATTACCTTTTCATTAGGAACGACAAGGAAAAAACAAATATGAATTTTCAGTGCCACAGATATGACTCTCAGATGGTGTCCTTGCTTATCTCTATTCTCACTTTAATTAGGGAAGAGTATTTAACCCCTAAATATTTCATGATACATTTCTTAAGAGAAGACTCTTCATTTTGTAATATTCTTCACTATCAACTGACCATCATGTGTTCCAAGAGATGTTTGCTTATTTTCTAGCTGTTGGTTAGAAATTTCCATAGAAACTCTTTGTATGCTCCTGTAGCAGTACATCAATAGTCTGACCAAAAGATTTTTTTTAACCTCAGCAATTCAAAGAAGGGTTATTGTCCTTTGCTACCATGTTCATGTCGTGACAGAAAATAAATTAACGATGGTATGACGGGTTCAAAAGAATCCGGCACACAGCATTAAGAAACATATATCTTTGAAATGTTTATAAATCAGTGGAAATGTCCAGAACTGAAATGAATAATGAGTTTCACTGTAGCCCTGTAATTTTTCAACCTTACCTCAGTGAGGCACAAAGTCCCATAGAGAAGTGGGAAAGACCTCCATTAAGTTATTTTTTCATTTTTTCTTACTAAAACTTGGCAATGATCCATGTGGGCATGGTCACAAGACCCTGAAGTACCTAAGACAGTTCTCTCGGTATACACTCATTTATGTCTTAGAGATTCCAAGATCCTGGGGCCGAAATCATGATGAGGAGAGCAGAGAGGAGTGGTAAAAGCCTTATGGCAGAGATGAAGGAAACTGTAATAGGAATGATGGTACCTTTCTGAATTGTTTGAAGTGACCAAAGTTGGTGGGGGTGGGGGTGTGGTTAATCTAGAAAGACATCATGAAAGAGTAGAACTTTCAATATTTTTGAGGGAATCAGTAAGTCAATAGTATTTTTTGAACAGCTACTAAATGCAGAGCGTGATGCTAAGTGTGTTGGAGAGTATATTAAAAACAGTAGGCATGATCCCCATGATCCCGGGGGGGAGACAGACAGTAAAATAATTACAGATAGGAGGAAGAAGCAAAACTAGGTAAGTACATGAGTGAAAACTCAAGTAATGGGGAATATAAGATGGTTCCACTAGTGTAACCGAAGATTGAGAGTGTTCAAATGCTATATAGCATAATAATAATAATAGTACTTTTTAAGTGCTTACTCTGTGCCAGGCACTGTTCTAAGCACTGGGGTAGATACAAATTAGTCAGGTTAGATAGAGTCCCTGTCCCACATGGGGCTCACATACTTAATCCCCATTTTACAGATGAGGTAACTGAGGTCCAGAGAAGTGCAGTGACTTCCCCAAGATCACGTAGAAAAGTGGCAGAGCCAGGATTAAAACCCAGGTCCTTCTGACTTCCAGGCCCATGCTCTATCCATTGGGAAATGCTGCTTCTCAACTAGGTGGAGGAGATGATTTGGGAGGGCAGGTAAGAAGTTCAATTTTGCATGAGAGAGATATTTTAGTGCAGAGAAGAGGGGAGGGCATTCGGGGCCGAAAAAATGACACTCTCCCAGTGGTGGTGGGGGGGGGGGTGGATGTGGGTGTGTGTATGTGTGCGTATGTGTCAGTAGGCACAAATGTCATTCCCAAGTCAGACCAATGATCCATGCAACCCACAATTCCATCTCTGAGAATGGCAAAGCGCTGCTTGGAAGGGTCGTGTGACCCTCTAGGAAAGCCATCCATCATCATGGTTGTTGTGGGTGGACCAACAAATATTCCTAACTTTGGTGATGCCTACTACTTAATTTGTGTGTGGGGACAAAGTTAAGGTGGACTTTTGAAGGGGAGGGGCTTTGAGGAGGGCGTAACCTCTGGAACAAGTTCCCCCTCCCCTCTCTCTAACCCTCAGTAACGAGGTGCACAAAGCCTCAGAATCCAACAGAGAGGAGATGAACTCTAGCAGTGTAGCTCGGTGGCAAGAGCACAGGCCTGGGTGACAGGGGACCTGGGTTTTAATCCCATCTTTGCATTTACCTACTGGATGACCTTAAGCAAGTCAGTTATATCTTCTCTCTGCCTCAGTTTCCTCATCTGCAAAATGGAGATGAAATACCTGTCCTCTCAACCACATCTATTGTGAGCCCCATGTGGAACAAGGGCTATGTCCAGCCTGATTACCTTGAATCTAGCCCAGTTCATAGTATGGTGTTTGGTACTTAGTAAGCACTTACCAAACACTACAACTGTGATTATTACTGGATTCCAGGATTGGGACTGTAAGCTCACTGTAGGGAGGAAACGTGTCTGTTCATTGTATTGTACTCTCCGTAATGCTTAGTAAAGTGGTCTGCGCACAGTAAGTGCTCAATAAAGACGATTGAACAAATGAAGGTGTGGCATGGCTGGGGACACGGGCCTGCTGTGGGGCACAAATTTAGAAGTTGGTCTATCATACTGGCCCCACTTTTAATCTTCTTCCCATACTAAGGGGTGGGTAGAGTTGCTACAAGAGTCCACTTTGCCCTTAAAACAGTGAGGGCAAAATTAATGGCATCATGTCTTCCGTGCCAATTCCATGGTGCTTAAGGATTTCCCACCTCCTCCATCATGGAGCTGATGCTCCCACCTAAGTTTCCCCTCTCCAGAGCTAAACTTCTTGCTAAGAGCCTGTTCCGGACCTCTTAGCTGTAATTCAAACCTGCTTAAGCCTACTGAGGCTTTCAACCCGCAGATTTGGTTAGCTGCAGATCAGAGCCTGGGGTAGGAGATAAGGAAGGCTGGAGAGGAGGGGAAGGGAGAGACCTCAGTTGGTAAAGTGTCCTGAAACCCCTGGTTAGGAGTTTTCACTTGATTTGAACAGCAACTTGGCACTCAGTTGCCATTTAATGGTGGTAGCTCGACCTAGAGGAAAGAGCCTTGGCCTGGGAGTCAAAAAACCTGCGTTCTAATCCCAACTCTACACCTGTCTGCTCTGTGACCTTGGGCAAGTCACTTAACTGCTCTGTGCCTTACTTTCCTCATCTGTAAAATGAGGATTAAATCCTACTCTCTCTTAACTAGACCATGAGCTCCATGTGGGACAAGGATAATCCAGTGTGATTATTTTGTATCTACCCCATTGCTTGGCACATAGTAAGTGCTTAACAATTACCCTAGTTATTACTATCATTTATTTTACACAATGGAAAAAAGGTGGATCGAGCTTCCTGGGCTTTTCCTTTCCAGGGGCACCTGGGGCTGAGACAAAAAGGTGAGTTTCAGGAGGATCAGAAAGCAATACTGGGGCTTAGAAGGAGAGAGTCTTAAGCATCCAAGGAGAGGGGATGGGGGTGGAAGCTAAAATAGATGCCAAAAGCAGATTCTGCTCTTGCTACTTGTCGATATTAAAGTCTGCTGAAAGCAGGAGTACAAACAGAAAAGCGATCCTGGGTGTGACCTTGGAATTTGGCCTGGTGTTCTCTTTGATGCTTTTAGAGCTTTGAGCCTTTCAGCTCAAATACGAGCTTTGAAACTAAGACCTATGACAATTTCAAAGCAAAATCATTGCACAGCACGAAGGTACTACTCAGCAAGAGTGTCTTTTGCCCTGCTGGACAACCAATGCAACCAAATTCGAACCTCACCTAGATTCATTTGTAGGACAAATCAGGATCCACAGACTTGGTGAACCGTTGAAAGCTAAAACAAGCTTATACCAGTATCTCAGGAAATTCAGCTCCATCCCTGGAAACCCAATCTTCTCTCCTTTCCCATTCCTCCTCCCATACCAATCATACCCCACCGCCATCTGTTATGTGCTTACTATGAGCCGGGCACTGTATTACGTGCTGGGGTAGATACAAAATAATCAAGTCAGACATAGTCCTTGCCCAACATGAGGCTCACAGTCTTAATCCCCATTTTACAGATGAGGTAACTGAAGTAACAGAGAAATGAAGTGACCTGCCCAGGGTCACCCCGCAGACAAATGGTGGAGCCAGGATTAGAACCCAGGTCCTTTTGACTCCCAGGCCTGTGCTCTACACACTAGGCCATGTCCCCTTCATTCTGCTTGGCAAAGACCTTGAGAGAGCAATAAAAAGTAAGCAGCATGATTGTTCATTGAATGTGATTAAAGTGTAATGATTAGCCCTTCACACTTAGCATTTCCTGCTGTTTTCTGCCTGCTGTCCTGACCACATGTTACAATGATAGGCTGGCATTTGACTGCTCTGTAATGAGTACTGGCTTCTTGTCAGGACACCTTGGTGTTCCACTGACTGGAGTATAGTGTAATCATTTTGTTCCAGAACTTGCAATTTGGGTATATTCAAGGTCAAACTGGGACATGTATCCTAGGACCTCTTGATACTACTTAGAAAACATCTTTTCTAGTAATGGAGGATGATTCTGCTGGGAGTGTGCTGTTTATGCACCTTTGTGCGTATGTATGTGTTTGTGTCCTTGAGACTGTTTGAGGCTCTGCGAGTGTCCCTTTGATTGTGTGTGGTAGGGCTAATTCATGCATGTCTCAGTAGGTGAAGCAGGAAAGGAGGAAAGACGTGGAAATCAACTCTGGCCCACTTGATCTCTGACCTGAACTAGTGTTGTCAGCTCTGCCCAGGCTGATGACACTGTGCTTGGGCATCACAGTGTCCCTGTGGTGGTGCCCGAGGCTCAGACTCTGCCATCCCTCCTGATCTGGCATATGGAGCGTCAAACTTAGGGACTTCCACAGAAGTCCTGAGTCTTCCATTTGGGCTTGGACTGAGCTCTTGGGAGGCAGAAAACGTTTGGGCCCTTAAACAGGGAGGGGCTCGTCCAACAGGGGGTAGGGGGTACTGATCATTGTCCTTGATCCATGTAGCCTCCTGGATAGAGCACGAGCCTGAGAGTCAGAAGGACCTGGGTTCTAATCCTGGCTCCGCACTTGTCTGCTATGTGACCTGGGCAAGTCAGTTCCCTCATCTGGAAAATGGGGATTAAGAGTGTGAGCCCCATGGGGGGCAAGGGATGGTGTTGAACTTGATTTTGTATTGTACTTTCCAAGTGCTTAGAACAGTGCTCTGCATTCAGTAACCACTCAATAAATACGATTGAATGAATGAATGATTTGCTTGTATCCTCCCCAGTACTTAGTACGGTCCCTGGCACATAGTAAACACTTAACAAATACCATTATCATCATCATCATCATCTGTGTTTTTGAGTATGTAGGAGTGCCTAATACCTGGATAGGTTTTTAGGTTTGTGTGGGTTTCTGTGAGTGTGCTTGTTTGTGTGTATGTGCGTGTGTGTGTGTGAGCCTTTTCTCTGGATAGATTTCTGAGTGTCAGTGTCTCTCTAGCTATGTACCTCTCGGAAGTCACTTCACTTCTCTGTGCCTCAGTTTACTCATCTGTAAAATGGGGATAAAACACTAATACTCCTTCCTACTTAGACTGAGTGCTGTGTGGGACAGAACTGTTTCTGACCTGATTATCTTATAACTACCCCATCGCTTAGCATAGGGCTTAGCACATAGTAAATGGTTAGCAAATGCCACTATTATCATTATTATTATTAATAATCAATCTGACCTCTCACTAGAGATATGAAACTGGAGGGAGAATGTTTGACGCAAACCCAGCAGAGATCTCCTAGAGAACCTATTTTTAGACCATCACCCGGAAGGAGTGTCAGTAGGATCATTATATTTTTAAAATGGATGAGTGGGACAGTCTAAATGGGGCAATCTTTTGTCTTTTGAAAAACTGACACTTGCTGATATGTCTTGTGGCTGGCAAGTGATTGTTGAATCAATCAATGGTATTTATTAAGTGCTTACTAGATTTGGGGAACTGTACTATTCACTTGGGAGGAAACAATGCAATAGAGTTAGTAAATACTATCTCTGCCACCAGATAGCTGACAATCTAGTGAATGTTAAGCGCTTACTATGTGACAGTGTTTTAAGTGCTGAGGGAAATACAAGGTAATCAGGTTGTCCCAAGTGTGGCTCACAGTCTTAATCCCCATTTTACAGTTGAGGTAACTGAGGCACAGAGAAGTTAAGTGACTTGCCCAAAGTCACACAGCTGACAAGTGACAGAGCCGGGATTAGAGCCCGTGACCTCTGACTCAAGTCTGTGCTGTTTCCACTAAGCCACACTGCTTCTCTCCATCAGCCAGGAGGGACAGAGATTCTCCTCAACTGGAATCCCAAGAACCAACCACAGAGCAGAGGAGTGGACAGATCCTAATCTGTTCCAACTCAAAAACATGTGGACTTTGGGTCTCCTGGGGTCAAAAGTCCCAGGCTGATAGCCTAGCTCATCGTTGGTGACCTCACTTGGGAAGCTAATGAAGCAAAGATTTCTATCATTTTGCATGAAAAAATGACTCAGGGAGACAGGAAAAGAGTGAGTGCCTTGGAAAATGACACTTTGATGAAGGTAGTGAGTAGGGTCAAGAGAGTTTGACCCAGTTAGAGTATTTTGTCATCTTCAAGAAGACCAGTGGGGATGGATCTGCCCAAGAACATGCTCATAACTGAAAGATTTTTACTTCCCATTGCTCCATGGGACCAATAACAGTCTTCACTCACTTTCACTGATGGCCCCAGCTCAGCTAACCTTTGCTGTAATGGCTGATCTGCTCAAGGAAGGGGCAGGCGATATCATTAGTTCTAATTCAAGGATGAATCATGGCAGAAATGTAGCCCTTGAATTATTAGCTATCGCCGGCTCCGATGGAGCGGAAACTGGTTTTTAATTGAAACTCACGTTGATAGATAGAACCAGGGGGCCGCATCCCCAACAAACTGTCTCGTGTCTATTAGAAGAGGGGAAAATGATAAATAAGGTCTCTCGCAGAACGAACTCTGTCTCATTTGAAATGAGGCAGCCTTAAAAGCAAAGGAACACAATGTGAAAATCTCTCATAAGTAAAATAAATAAATGTTTAAAAATCATTCTTGACAGGAGCTTGGAAAAATCAATCAATCGCTCATATTTATTGAGTGCTTACTTTTATGCAGAGCACTGCACTAAGCACTTAAGAGAGTATAATGCAACAGAATTAGGAGATTCGTCCACATTCTCAATATACCTCACCTCCCTGTCAGTGATTTCTAGTTTTGAACCAATCACTGGGATTATCTTCCCAGGAATTTGGATTTTCAGCGGGTCAACTGGGTCTCATTCAATCATATTCAATCGTATTTATTGAAAACTTACTGTGTGCAAAGCACTGTACTAAGCGCTTAAGCACTGTAAGCGCTTAATAAGTCTCTATCTTTGCTTCAGATTCTATGTGTGTCTGTGCACTTGAGCTGTTACATTTGCACATTTGGTATTCACCTCACCCTCATCCCACAGCACTTAGGTACATATGTATAAGTTTTATATTACAAGTAATTTATTTATATATGCCTGTCTCCCTTCCTAGACTGTAAGCTCACTGTGGGGAGGGAATGTGTCTACCAACTCCGTTTTAATGTATTCCACCGAGCGCTTAGTACAGAGCTCTGCACACAATAAGCACTCAGTAAATTCCATGGATTGATTAACTGATTGAATGAGCGTATTCCTTATTTTAAAAGAAACCTTGCCTTGTACAATTGCCTTTAGTTTTGGGCTTGCATTTGAGAGTCTCTATTTAGCCATTGCTTTGTTCCTATTAAAATTAATTTGAAACCAATGCTAAACTAAGGGGATACCCTGAGGAAATGGATAATGCAAAGCAGGGACCTTTTTCTCCCTTCCTTGAGAGGTATACAGGAATATGTCCGGTGATGGGAGGAAGCAGTTTTGGAACTCTGGAGCTTAGGGAGAGTTACTTCGTGGGCTGAATGTGTTTTAGCTGGGGAAAGGTCTGAAGGAAGTTAGTGAGAGTTTATGAATCTGCTGCAGATTATCCACAGTGTGGATAATTAACTGATGAATGACTGCATAATTACCGTTCAGAAATACGGTAGTAAGTGCTTGGGGGAGTACAATACAATAGAGTTGGTAAACACTTCCCCTGCTCCTTGTTTGAAAAAAGAAAGAGAAGGGACAAGCAGAACCAGGCTTCATGATCTACCTGGAGTCTCTTTGAAAGCCCAAAACAAATAGCAGGAGGCTCTTAAAAATCAAAGTGGCCAGCAGAAGAACAAAATGAGAAACAGCTTTTTTTATGGTTTGTGTTAAGCACTTACTATATGTCAGGCACTGTACTGAGCCCTGGGGTCCATACAAGAAGATCACACTGGACATATTCTCAAACCCCATTTTGCCAATGAGGTAAGTGAGGCACAGAGAAGTTAAGGGACTTCCTCAAGGTCACAGGGCAGGCAAGTGGCAGAGCTGGAATTAGAACCCAGGTCCTTCTAATTCCCAGGCCCATGCTCTACCCACTAGGCAACCCTGGTTCTCAGACTCCCATATTACCTGGAGTAAAAGCAGGGAAGTGTCAGTTGGGCTTCTCTGTCAGAAAGACTGGTAAGAGAGGGGAAGGGAGAATTCTCCTGCTCATGTAGGTTGAATGCATCTGAGGAGGTGAACTCAATATGGCTCCCAGGATTTCAGACATAAACTGCTTTCAGTAATGGAGGCATCGCCTCTTCTGACTAGGGAAAGAGGGAGGAAGGGAAACAAAGATTTGGCTGAAAAGAAGCAAGCGTATTGGCACAGTGATGGTGGCAGGAAGGTGCCGGGACAAGCTGGGAGCATGACAGATGGGATCGGAGTGAAAAGACCAGGGGAGTGCAAGATTGTATATGTATTGCATTTCCAAGTGCCTCACAAGCCAAAAAAGCAAAAAAACAACCAGAATAAGAAAGTTTGGATTAAAAGTACACAGAAGAGAATGTTCCTAGAGTTAACCATAGAAGAATTAGACCTCAGTGCTGTATGATTCCTGATCAAGTCATTAATTCTTTAAGAGATAAAATTATAAGCAGAGTAAGAATTTGATTTCTTCTGAGACCCTTCTGATCTACTGGAAGGGCATGGGGACTCAGAATTAAGTTTGTTTTAATGAAAATTCTGCTCTTTAGAATTAAATTAATTGCACAGGAGAGTTTTTTTTCATTTTCTATTTATTCTTTCAAGGATTAAAAAGTTGTTCTTGGATTCCTAGGCTGCTGGAATGAATCATTTAATTTTCACAACTGTCACAGAAAGGAAGTGCCTGGGTATAAATGACCTGAGCTTTTAGGGATACTAGAAAGGCCGTGCTGAGGACATAAGTCTGGACATTGGGTCCAGCTTGGCCTATCAGTGCTTCTTCTTTGGCTCCTCTACAGGATTCTGGGAAATGAGCAGAGCCAGGAAAATCCCCCTTACCTTGCAGCTGAGAGATTAGTGAGCAGAGGCAATCACAAAACAGATTGAAGAGGGATTTAATAACTAAATACCCCAGATAAATCGTTAGGCAGAATGCAGTGGATGTTCATTTTAACTCACTGACCTACAGCTCATTTCTCTTAGGTTCCTTTTAATTACAAGGTAAAAGGCTTCAATTTTTTTTTCTCCTAAGATTTTATTGCAGTCTAAGGAACACAATATTAAGAGCTGCCAGTATTGTTTGCCTATAACTGGATAACTATAAAATACTTAATGCCTCTTAAGGGGGTTAACCTACATGCAGAAAAGATCTGTGACCTTTTTTAAACATCTGGGGACACACAATCGCCCCTTTTCTTGGACTAACTTATGCATTATTCACATGCTATTGGGTGGCACTTATACTCTAACTGGGGTGACAGACATAAAAATTTGTGTGAGTAGTGTGGAATTGGAATCAATAAATTGAATATTCAGTGGAGATCGGAATACCCCATCCAGTAAAGGAGGATAATTAATGGTTCCTTGAGACCTGTAGGTTAGCTTCCCTGCCCAGCTTCAGTTGTCCTGGGAGGGTGAGGAGGTGGGAGAGGATTGAGTTCTATGTTTGATCCCCGAATCCCATCTTCTCTCATTTCTCTCCAAAGCGAATGTATCTTTTGCCTTTTATTTTTAAAGAAGTAGCATTGCCTAGTGGATAGAGTAGGGGCCTGAGAGTCAGAAGGAGTTGGGTTTTAATCCAGGCTCTGCTATCTGTCTGCTGTGTGACCTTGCGCAAATTATTTAACTTCTCTGTGCCTCAGTTTACCTCATCTGTAAAAGAGGGATTATGACTGAGAACCCTATTGTGTAACATGGACTGTGTCCAACCCGATTACCCTGTATATACCCCAGTGCCTGCCACATAGCACTTAAAAAAGACCACAATTATTATGATTATGATTATTATTCTCTTCCTCTACGATCTGAAGCTGGGGGGGGGGTATTTATCAGTAGTAGAATTAGTAGTTGTAGAGTAGCAATAATAGTATTTATTATGTGTTTACTGTGTGAACTGGAAGAAAATAAGCCAGTGAGAATTAAACATAGTCCCTGTCTCTTCAGGGGCTCATAATCTAAAAGTAGTAGTAACAGTAGTAAAATAGTAATAATAGTAGTGTGTATTAAATGTAGTAGTGTGAATTAAATAGTAGTGCTTACAATTTGCAGAACACTGCACTAAACATTTGCTACAAGGGAGGTGGAGGTGGGGTAAGTAATCCTGACCTAGGTAGGGTCCCAGACCCACGTTTCAAGTGGAAGGTGGAGTCGGATAACAGGGTTGGGTCAGCCAGGGATCCAGCAGGGGGTCGGGGAGGCCCACTTCACATGCTCGAGAATCACCAGTCAGTTGCTTTGTGGCGGCCAACTGCAAACAGATCAAACCCGAGGGAAGCCAGGGAGGCCAGGGCATCAAAAGATGCAGGGGCAATGAGGATGGGTAAAATCAGGGTGGCAGAGGTGGCCAAACAGTCAGGAGCAGTCAGAGTGGAAGAGGCAGCCAGGGCATGGACAGCCCGGGTGGCAGGGGCAGTGAGGGTGGCCGAAGGAGCCATAGATGCAGCGGCAGCCAGGGTGGCAGAGGCAACCGGGGAGGCAAGGGCAGCCAGGGAGGCAGGGGAAGCCAAGGCAGGGAGAGTCAGTGTGACAGAGGCAGTGAAGGTGGTAAAGGCAGCCATGGAGGCAGGAATTGGGAGGATGGCAAGGGCAGCTACAGTGGTAGGATCAATCAGGGAATCAGGTGCAACCAGGTTAGGGAAAGCCAGTGTGGCAGAGGCAGTGAGAGTGGCAGACTGCCATGAGGGCAGGGGCAACCAGGGCAGAGACAGCTACTGTGGCTGGGGCAGTGAGGGTTGGCAGAGACAACCAAGGCAGGGACAGCCAGCATGCCAGAGACAGCCAGTGGGTCTCTCATAGTCACAGAGAGAATCAGCCTCCAAGAACAAGTCTTCTGTTTTGGAGCAGTTCACTTGGCTACTCATCCTCTCCCCAGCAGCAATCTCCGTGTAGTAGGAGGTAGGCAGGGGTCTGCCCCTGCCTCTTGGATCAGCTGGGGAAGTGAGGGTGTGAGTCTGAGGAGAGAGGGGAGAAAGAAGAAAGAGCCAGGAGCAGAGGGAGGAAAGAGGCTGGGAGGAGCAGAGCGGAATGGAGCGGGCCTGGGCTCCCAGCCAGGTGGGGAGGAGAGAAAGGAGCCGCCTCCTGAAACCGGATGCTTTGGTCGCTGCTGATGTGGCATAGAAGACCACATCTGGCCAGCTATTCCTATCACCGGCTCGTTGGTCTAGGGGTATGATTCTCGCTTAGGGTGCGAGAGGTCCCGGGTTCAAATCCCGGACGAGCCCTGCTTTTTTTCCCACCTGGTATTATTTTGAGGAGGGGGGAGAGAGCCTGCTAAAGACCTGGAATGGATGGAGGGGACAAACTGGCCCTTAGTTTTATGTCCCCTGAGCTCCTGCCGCAAGACAAACCTGGATCGGGATTGGGTTTATTCATTCATTTATTCATTCATTCAGTCATATTTATTGAGCGCTTACTGTGTGCAAAGCACTGTACTAAATGCTTGGGAGAGTATACTACAACAATAAACAGACACATTCCCCGTCTTGTGGGGCTGAAGCCTTTCCCTGGTCTGGTTTCTCTCCCTGGTCACAGAGACTTTAGAGAAAGGAAACAGAGTTAGAGAAGGAGTCTGGGTGAGCCCCGGGCAGGGGTTGGAGAAGAGAAGAGGAGCTAGCCGGGGAGAAGGGGCTTCTTAGGGGGTTGGGGGAATTCTGGAGGAGGTTAGGTCCCCTGGGGAAGGCTTGTGGGGTGATCCTGGGGCCCCAGGAGGGTGGGGGTGGGAAGACTGGAAGGGAGGAGAAAAAGTGGAGGGAAAGGAACAGGGCAGGCAAAGAGGAAGAAGCTGGACCCTGGCACGGCAAGGGGAGGAACTGGAAGCTGGGAGAAAAGTTTCACCTACATCTGCAGAAAGGATGAGCTGCGGACATGGGATTAGGTGGGCAACTGAGCTCCGCAGTCAATTAATCTATCATACTTATTGAGTGCTTACTGTGTACAGAACACTGTACTAAGTGCTTGGGTGAATACAGAATAAAGAGGTGGCTGACAGGTACTCTGTAATTTTATTTATTTATATTAATGTCTGTCTCCCCCTCTAGACTTTAAGCTTACTGTGGCAGGGAATGTGTCTGCTATAATGTTATGTTGTACTCTCCGTTGTGCTTAGTACAGTGCTCTGCACACAGTAAGTGCTCAATAAATAAGACTGACTGACTGACTGCCCAGAAGGAGTTACAGTCTAGAGGGAGAGGAAGACATTCAAATAAATTATGGATATGTACATTAGTGCTGAGGTGCAGGGAGTGGTGAATAAAGGTGTAAATCCATGGGCAAGGGGGTGACACAGGGGGAGAGGGAGTAGGGGAAATGAGGGCTTAGTCAGGGAAGGCCTCTTGGAGGAGATGGGATTGGAATAAGGCTTGAGTTCTACATTTGGTCCTGGAGACCCAGCTTCTCATTCCCCAGCTGATGTGAAGGGAGGGAGTTCACTAGTAGTAGAATAGTAGTAGTGTACCGCAACTTTCCGAGACCCCAGATTGCAGGGTGAATAGTTCACACTGCTCCCGGAGCTGATCTCAGAACTGACAGCTTCCTGCCCCTAGGCCCATTCCAGTCTGTAAACTCCTTGCGAGCAGGGATCCTGTCTACTTACCCTATTTATTACACTGTTCCAAATCCCTAGTACAGCACTCTGCACTCAGTCATCTCTCAGTAAATACCATTAATTGATTGAACTCATTTTAGAAAGAGAACGTGTCTGCTGATTCTATTATGTTTTATTCTCTCAAGTGATAAGTACAGTGATCTGCACATAGTAAGTCCTCAATAAATACCACTGAGAGATTGGTGGGAAGAAGCGTGGCCAGAGAGTCAGAGGACCTGGATTCTAATTCCGGTTCTGCCACTCGTCTGCTGTGTGATCTTGGGCAAGTCACTTCACTTCTCTGGGCCTCAACTACCTCATCTGTAGAATGGGGATTAGGACTATGAGCTTCTAGTGGGATATGGACTGTGTTCAACCTTGTATCTACCTCAGTGCTTAGTACCTAGCACATAGTAAGTACTTAACAAATAACATTAAAAAAAGTTAATAGGAGAACTGGATCCTTCCAGGCACATCCCTTCAGCCCAGCTCACTGATGCTGCCCCACCTCATTCTCACCCTTTTGGAGCAGAGGATTCTGGGCTGGGAAGAAATGATTTAGGAGAAAGAAGGAACTTTTTTTCCCCTTCAGTAGTATTTGTTAGGCGCTTACTGGGTGTCAGGCACTGTACTAAGCTACTGGGGTAGATATAAGTTAATCAAATTGGATTCAGTCCGTGTCCCACATGGGGCTCACATTCTTAAAACCCATTTAAAAGATGAAGTAAATGAAGCTCAGAGAAAGGTCACACAGCAGACAAGTGGTGGAGCTGGGATTAGTCCCCAGGTCCGCTGACTCCCAGGCCAGTGTTTTTTCAACAAGGCCATGCTGCTTCTGCTTTAAAATCAATCACTAATATTTAGTGACTGCTTACTTTATGCAGAGCACAATGCAACAAAATTAGCAGACACGTTCCCACCCATAACAGATTTACAGTCTAGATGAAACAGGGTCTGGAAAGACAAGCAGGCCTTGAATTAAATAAGAGACATCCATCAGATAGGGCAGCAGAATCTGGTCTGGCTGTACTCCTCAATGACAAAACTACTCTTACTCCTCAATGACAAAACTATTCTTACTCCCAAGCCCTCTCATGAACTAGCCAACTCTCAACTTGGACCTGCAGCCCTCTCCTTTGTTTGAGAATTTCTTTCTTTCACTGAGCTCCGCTAGCTTCAGAGGGTACATTCACAATGTCCCCATGGACTGAAGAAAGGAGTAATCATTAATGAGCTCTGCTCTCTCCAAGGGTTGCAGAAAAGTGCACCAGGAGTCCCCGGAGAGACAGAGAACAGTGACTCCCCCCACCCTACCCTGACTCAGTGACCTAGTGTGGCATAGGCTCTCTGCAGTCCCTGGATCACCAGTCCTTGAATCACTGAGTTCTATTTTAGGGCAGCCCTAAGAGAACAGGCATTTAATCCCCATTTTACGGATGAGGAAAACTGAGGAAACAGCAGACAAATGATAGAGCTGGGAATAGAGCTCAGGTTTCCTGACTTCAGGCCCGTGCCCTTTTCCACCGGCCACACTGCTTCTCCATAGAATGCACACAGTAAGCGCTCATTGAGAGATTGATTGATTGATTGATGGTGTGTTGGATCCCGGTGGCTCTCTCAAAGGACATTCTGGCCTTCTAAATTTATTTCTCTAGTTTTGTCTGCCTGAGTCTGGCTTCTCATTTTCAACCATCACTCTAAACGAAGTCTGATGAATGAAAATTGATGATATTAGAACATCACCTTCTCTTTGGGGTCTGATACAAACCAGGGTCAGGTGTCCCCAAAGGGATGCTGGGAAAAATCATTTTAGACCAATGCCCACATAATCAGAGACTGTGGCAGCCCAGGCTATATCTGATTCCAAGCTGTTCCTCAATGTCTCAGAGTTAGGAGGACAGCGGGGGATGGAAGCTGTAGAGTTTCAGTTCCTCAAATCTCCCCCTGCCCCTTCTCTCCCCCTACCCCCCACATACACTTAAGCATTCCTGCTGGGATTTCCTGCTAATGATTTTGGAGCCAGGCCAGGCCTGACACTTATCCAGACAACAAGAAAATAATTCCCATCTGCTATTGCCACAAGAAGAGGCCAGATTCAGTACTGACATTGTAATGAAATGGATTCCAACTCACTTCCTAGGGAGAGGATGCCACTCGCCATGTTTATCAGGGTTACTGAGAACTTTTGCATTCCACTCTGTATTGGACATAAAACTCTTCATCCTCCCTAGCCCTTAGAGTGGTACTGGGATGAAGGGTCTGTTATAACTGTTACACAAAAAAACCTGAGATACAGAGAGATCAATCCTCAGAGTCCAGAAGAAATCTTCTAGGCCTGCTTATTCTTTCAGTGGTACTTACTATGTGCTTACTATTGGGCAGAGCATTGTATTAAGTGCTTGAGAGAGTACAGTACAACAGTGTGGGCAGACATGTTTCCTGCCCACAGAGAGATTACAGTCTAGAGGTTGATTAGATTGGGAGTTGCTCAAAGGCAGCAACTACATAGTTTATGTTGATCATATTATAGCATTAACCTCTATGCTAGTTATCCTGATAATGATAATAATAATGATCATAACAACTGTGGAATTTGTTAGGTGCTTACTATGTACCAAGCACTGAGGTAGATACTAATCAGATCAGAAACAATCCCTGCCCCAAATGAGGCTCATGTTCTAAGAAGGAGGGAGAAGCAGCATGGACTAGTGGATAGAGAATGGGCCTGGGAATCATAAGGACCTGGGTTCTAATCCTGGCTCCAGGCATTTATTTGCTGTATGACCTGTGAACTTGGGCGAGTCACTTAACTTCTCTGGTCCTCATCTGTAAAATGGGGAAGAAAAATCTGAGTCCCATGTAGGACAGGAACTGTGTCCAACCTGATTAGATTGCATCTATCCCAGTGCTTAGTACAGTGCCTGACACATCGTAAAAGCTTAACAAATACCTTCAGTAAAAACCAAAACCAAAACAGGTACTTAATCCCCATTTTACAGATGAGGAAATGAAGGTGGCAGGGCAGTGACATGTCCAGAGAGGCAAGTGTCAGATTGGGGGTTAGAACCTGGGTCCTCTGATCCCAGACCCATGCAGTTTCCACAAGATTCCACTGCCTATAGTTTTTCCCCCATTCAATCTATAAAGCAGATTGCTACACCAATCTTCTTTACAGAATGTTACCCAACACCTTTCTCTCTCCACTCTTCAAAACCCTCCACTGGCTTCTCATCATTCCCCCACATTAAGCCACAATTCCTCACACTTGGCTTCAGTCTCTCTCTCTCTCCGCCAATTCGTCCCATCCTACATATCTGCTCTCTTCACCCATAATTCACAATTTGCCTTCATAGTTCTTCTCAACCACGCTCCTAATAATAATAATGTTGGTATTTGTTAAGCGCTTACTATGTGAAGAGCACTGTTCTAAGCGCTGGGGTAGATACAAGGTAATCAGGTTGTCCTGCATGAGGCTCACAGTTAATCCCCATTTTACAGATGAGGTAACTGAGGCACAGAGAAGTTAAGTGACTTGCCCACAGTCACACAGCTGACAAGTGGCAGAGTTGGGATTCGAACCCATGACCTCTGACTCCAAAGCCCGGGCTCTTTCTACTGAGCCACGCTGCTCTAGCATCATGAAAGCAGGGCAGAACCAGCATCCCCAAGGGATGGCTGTTAATCAGGCAATCACCAGGCCAATCAGGAGTCCTGCACAAGGATACAGTCTTCCAGTGGAACAAACACATGAGTCTGCTTCATCTCAAAGCTAAAGTTTTTCAGTCCTTCTGTGATGAATTGCCTCATAAAGAATGAGAACCAAATTCTCCGATCCTTAGTTAACGAGGCAGAGTTCATTAGGACTCAGAAACGTGAATTTTGCAAAATTGCTTCAATCTGATGTTCTGTTGGCCTCAAGCAGAAAGAACTGGCATCTCTTCTATAATCCTTCAACCCCCTTCTTCTCTCTGGCAAGGGGCCAGACATAATTCAGGGTTCAAAAGACATTATCTGCTAATGGTAATAGCAATGATTCCTGCTTCAATTTAGAAACAGCCATCAGTGGGTAACAAAAGCAGTTTGCCTCGGGCTGAAGTATGGGGAAAAAAAACAAATACTCGGACATTAGACAGAAACTCAGTAATAAAACAATCTCCAGAAAGGAAGCGATTCACTTAGTTAAGTGACATTCCCATGTTGTTTTTACTAATTAGAGGTGACCCAATCCCTTCCCTACAATTCGGTATGTGCGTTAAGGATTGGATGTCTGATTTTAGTCTAAGAAGTTAGCATTCCTGGATAAGTTGATTCTGGAGTGAATTGATTGACCCAAATGATACCAATTCAATAATATTAATCAAGATTTTGATAGTGTTGTTCTAGTGCTGAGTTTCCTACTCTCTCTCTGGAAAGGGCCACACACAGAGCTTTGCATCTAAAGGGACACAGTTTTCAGTGCCTAGCTATGGTTCTTGGAAAACCCAATTTGAAGATAATGAGAGTAAATATTAGGCATTTACTGTGTGCCAAGTTCTGGGCTAGATGCAAGATCAACATATCAGATACAGTCCTTGTAGTGTACAGGACTCAGAATCTACTAGGAAAGGGAACGGGTATTCTAACCCCATTTTGAAGGTGGGGTAACCGTGTTATAAAATTCTTTAGTGATTTGCCCAAAGTAACACAATAAACAAGTAGTAGAGCTGCTACTAGAACCCAGGTCTCCTGGTTTCCAGCCAGTGCTCTTTACACTAGACCAGCCTAATCAGGCTGTAGTATTTGTTGAGCACCTTCTGTCTGAAGATTAATAATAATTAATGATTATGGTATTTGTTAAGCACTTACTATGTGCCAGGCACTGTACTAAATGCTGGGCCACTGTACAGAGCATTTGGGAGAATAAAATAGAATGAATAGACATTATCACTATCCTCCATAGGAGAGACATGACAATGGAGAAGAAGGGCAAGGGTCTGAAAGTTTGGGGACATGGGTTCAAATCCCAACTCACACACTTGCCTGCTAAGCACTGTACTAAGTGCTTGGGAAAGCACAATACAACAGAATTAGCAGACATGTTCCCTGCTTCTAATGAGCTGATAATCTACCTTTCTCCCTTCACCTTAGATTGAAAACCCCATGTGGGAGAGGTACTGTATCTGACCTGATTATCTTGGTATAATAATAATAATGATGTTGGTATTTGTTAAGCGCTTACTATGTGCAGAGCACTGTTCTAAGCGCTGGGGTAAACACAGGGGAATGAGGTTGTCCCACGTGGGGCTCACAGTCTTAATTCCCATTTTACAGATGAGGGAACTGAGGCACAGAGAAGTGAAGTGACTTGCCCACAGTCACACAGCTGACTAGTGGCAGAGCTGGGATTCGAACTCATGACCTCTGACTCCAAAGCCCGTGCTCTTTCCACTGAGCCATCCCAGTGTTTAGAAATACTCAACAAATGCCATTTAAAAAGATAATAACAACTGTGGTATTTGTTAAGTGCTTCCTACATGCCAGGCACTGTCCTAAGCACTGGGGTAGATACACGATTATCAGGTTGGACACAGTCCCTGTCCCTCAGGGGACTCATTAATTTTACAGGTGAGGAAACTGAGGCACAGAGAAGTTAAATCACTTGCTCAAAGTCACATAGCAGTGAAGTGACACTGCTGATGTCTGATGGTGCCGATGCCTGATGGTGCAAATTCTCCCTTTATTTAGTGTTCTTCTATTGAAAGTGGGATTCCTTTGTTTTAGTCCTTTAGAGGGTGAAGTCATAGGTACCCACCCCATAGAGTAATGGGGGTGATGGTTTTCTGATTTCTCAGCTCTTTGAAAGTTGTCCCTTTCCAGCCCTTACTACCTCAAATCCCTTCTTATTCATAATGAAAAAAATTGGCCTCTATTGTGGCATTGATCCCAAGTGCCTGGAAAGAAAATTCTGACTTTCTGCTCTTGAGGGATTTCACAGAAAAAAAAAATTTGGCTGGAAAAATCATTTCCCACTGACACCATTGTGTATCTTACCACATATAGGCCACTTCCTTTATTGGGTAAATTACAGAATGCCTGATTAAACTAGAACATATTTAAGACTCATCTACCTATAAACTATGGGGGTAGCATATGACAGACATCTTTTAGGTAGTGCTAAATGAATCTCAAAAAGTTCCAGCTTAATTGCTCCTCTCAAAGACAGAATTCATCCTTAGCCTTGTTACTTCAGGCACCAGCCTTCAACTAGAATTTTAAAATATAGGTCAAGTGATAAAGCTGAGGGTCCATGACCTATAACAGAACTGCAGGTAATCAGAAGTTAGAAGCAGAAATGAACTTCATGAGACTGAAATGCCAGGAAGTCTCTGTATCAAGAGGCTAGTTCAAGAGTCAGCGGAGTCATCTTCTGTACAGTCCCTTATTGAAATGAGTTAAGTGGTGAGGCAGTGAAGATTAGCTAATCCATGAATGAGTAGCACATTTTGCATGGGGCACAGACCAGGGTGAAGGTGGTAGGCTGGCGTAGACCAGATATTACCCATGTCATATTGCATCATAGGACTGACAAGTGTCAATTTTAAGGGAGGCAGTTCAGTAACTTTTTTTATTATAATTGTCACGATTTTATGGTATCCGTTAAGTGTTTACTATGTGCCAAGCACTGTACTAACTGCTTGGGTAGATTCAAGCTAATCAGGTTGGACATGGTCTGTGTCCCACTTGGGGCTCACAGCCTTAATCCACATTTTACAGACGAGGTAACTAAATTACAGAGAAATTAAGTGGCTTCCCCAAGGTCACAAAGCAGACAACTGGTGGAGTTGGAATTAGAACCCAGGTCCTTCTGACTCCCAGGTTCATGCTCTGTCCACAAGGGCACTTTACTTCTTGGTAAATCAACCCGTTCAACTAGGCGGGAGGCAGATCAGATGGGGCAACCAGACATGTCCATAATCCAGTCAAATGCCTATTATACAAATTGACTCCCGTCTTGCACCTAATGAAGATGCAAATGAGGATAGAGCTAGTCATTCTCGTGCCACTGATCAGCGGCTGAAATAGGTGATATATTTTTGCTTTTTCAGAACAATAACTTCAGGTTGGAGAGTCTGTCTCCTGGCAGTGAAACTATGTGCATCTCAACACAGCTGACTGGGTGAAGCCTGTGGGGACAATGGCACAGGATGCCCAACCCCTGTGGGGAGAATGGCCACGTCAGTCAGTCAAACGTATTTAATGAGCATTTACTGTGTGCAGAGCACTGTTTTAAGCCCTTGGGAGTGTAAAATATAACAATATAATAGTCACATGCCCTGCCCATAACAAGCTTACTGTCTGGAGAACAGAACACCCTGTTGTGTTGATGTGCTCAAAGCGGGGAGCCAGAGGGAATGGTTTAAGGACAAGGTAAACCAAAGCTGCATCTTAGTTAAAAATTAGGAGTAGCTTGGCACAAATAGATCAGTATATGACACTACGATCCAGAAAGGAGCAGAAACCTCATGAGAATCAAAAGAGAGGGAGGCAAAAGTGCAAACAGTAGTAGACATGGCAAACAACAGATATGACAGTCCAGCAAAGGACCTATCCCACCAATAGAGAAGCAGCGTGGCTTAGTGGAAAGAGCACAGGTTCGGGAGTCGGAGGACATGGCTTCTAATCCTAGCTCCACTACTTGTCTGCTGTGTGACCTTGGGCAAGCCACTTCACTTCTCTGTGCCTCAGTTATCTCATCTGTAAAAATGGGGACTGTGAGCCCCACATGGGACAACCTTATTACTCTGTATCTACTCCAGCGCTTAGAACAGTGCTTTCCACATAGTAAGTGCTTAACAAATACCATTATTATTATTATTATTATTATTAGCCCTTTTCCCACATTGTCCTTTGGGCCTGGAACTCCCTCCCCTTTCATATCTGACGGTCCACCACTATTGCCTCTTTCCAAACTCTTCTGAAAATTACACCTCTTCCAAGAGGCCTTCTGAGATTAAGCCCTTTACTTCCCCTGTCTGCCCTCTAGGTCAATTATGCATTGACTGTGTACCCCTTTAGCACTTTGATAATCACTTCATTCCCATGGGGATGGTACCTATATATAAACCTATATAGGTACCATGTATATATATGTATGTATATATTAAAATATACATATATATGGTACTTATATAAGTACCATGTATATATCGGTACATAGAATAATGGTATTTGTTAAGCATTTACTATGTGCCAAGCACTGTTCTAAGCGCTGGGGTAGATGCAAGGTAATCAGGATGTCCCACGTGAGGCTCACAGTCTTAATCCCCATTTTCCAGATGAGGTAACTGAGGCATAGAGAAGTTAAGTGACTTTCTCAAAGTCACACAGCAGACAAGAGGTGGAGGCGGAATTCGAACCCACGACCTCTGACTCCCAAGTCCGTGGTCTTGCCACCTAGCCACACTGCTTCTCTCTCTCTCTCTCTAAGAATATATATTCTTATATTCTACTATTTCTCCTATCCCTCATCTACTTTAATGTCTGTCTCCTCCTGTAGACTGTAAAATAATTGTGGCTCTCGCCAATTCTGTTATATTTTCTTTTCTTTTTTTAATATAATGATATTGGTTAAGTGATTACCATGTGCCAGGCACTGCACTAAGCACTGGGGTAGACACAAAATCATCGGGTTGGACACAGACTCTATCTCCACGGGGCTCACAGTCTTAATCCCCATTCTAGAGATGAGGTAACTGAGGCACAGTGAAGTGAAGTGGCTTGCCCAAAGTCACACAGAAGACAGAGAAGCTGGGATTAGAACCTAGGTCCTCTTTGCAGTAGGCCACACTGCCTTCCCAAGTGTTCAGTACAGTGCTCTGCATACACTTAATGGTCAATAAATATCATGGATTGATTGATTGGTAGTCTTTATGTGTGCATGGTGCAGTCGTGACTGAGGGCCCTGCACTGGCCTTTTTTAAGTCCTGAAATTGCAAATTAACAATTGCAATCACTGGGGGAGAAATCTTTACATACACATGACATGGAATGGATTGTCAGTCACATTTTGAACCACTCACAATCACTCATAGACGCATCAAACACACCAAACAAACTTCACCTCCAGTAACATTTTTTTCAAACCTTGAGGACAGCAGATAGAACGAGAGAGGTAGAGAGAGAGAGGAGTAAGAGTGAGAGTTAGACAGATGGACGAACCAAAATGGAGAGAGAGGAAAAAACATAGATAAAGATGGGCCACATAAGAGAGAGGGAAAGAGAGAAGACAGATGGTCTGATATAGAGAGGAAGAGAGAGACAGACTGACAGATGGACCAAAAAAGAGACAGGGAAATAGAGAAAGGGAGAGACACAGAGAGAGACAGAGAGAGAGGTAGAGAGACAGAGAGAGACAGGCAGATGAACCCAAACAGAGTGATCAAGTTAGAGCAAGACAGGCAGATAGACAAAAATAGGGAGAGAGGGAGAGGGAGACAGATGGTCTGAAACAGAGAGAGAGACAGACAGACAAATGGACTGAAACACAGAGAAAGGGAGAGACAGAGAGATGGTCAGGGAATGAGAGAAAGAGAAAACAGGGAGAGAGAGTTTTTTCTGGATAACCAGACATCCCCTGCAGAAGTAAACTAACAATCCTCTCCTCTGATTCACGGAACCATTACTGCATCAAATGAATATAAATTAAAAATGCCATTTCCTTAATTCCAATCATTATTTCCCACTTTCTTTTCCATTAGCTATTTTGCAGAGTACAGTCTTTATTCCAAAGAAATAATGACTTGACTTCATGTGTTTACATTCCAAATCGCCTCTTCCAAATTACAACGGCCCACTGACTCTGCCTTGCCGAAGACCCAGAATCTTATCTCTATTGGAGAGAAAATCCATTTGCCTAAATGATCATATTGTCTTACGTACTTCAGAATATGGAGATGGTGGCATCCCAGTGTCTCTAACCAGACATTTCAACCATGTAACATGCTTTCTCCTGTCCCTTGTATTTAAGCTTGGAAAATTACCTTTATGAAATCTGACTGGATGTCCTTATGCTGTAAGCTCCCATGGTCAAGGATCATGTCTACTGTTTCTCCAACCCATTTCTCCTTGTATGACTGCAAATCCAATCACCTCTGAGCTTAAATGCAGAATCATACTGAAGGAGCAAGGCCATGAAGCCGTAAGAAAGAGTACAGATGGCGAGTCAGGAGATGTAGGTTCTAATTGGTTCCTACACTTGCCGGCTGTGTGTTCCTGGGCAAGTCATTTAATTCCCCTGTGCCTAGGTTTCCTTATCTGTAAAAAAGTGTTCTCATCGGTTAAAAAAGGAGTAAGATACTTTTTCTCCCTCTCTCTTAAACTGGGGGCCCCGTGTGCTACAGGGATGGTGCCCAAACTATATTGTATCCGTCCTAGTGCTTAGTACAATGCTTGCCATCTAATACTAAATTAACAAATACCACAGTTATTATTATATATTCCAGTGCTTAGTACAGTGTTGGACATAGTGATTGCTTAATGAAAATGATGTTATAATTAATATTACACCCAAATGTGAATATGAAGACATTGTCTACATCCATGAAAGATTCATTCATTCATGCAGTGGTATTTATTGAGTGGTTACTATGTGCAGAGTTGGCAGACATGTTCCCTGCTCACAACAAGGTTACAGAGTAGAAGCGGAAACAGACATTAATATAAACACATTAATTTATAAGCTCGATGTGGACGGGGAATGTACCTGCTACTTACGTTGTAATGTACTCTCCCAAGTGTTTGGTACAGTACTCTGAAGACCCAGCACTTGGAACAGTGCTCAGCACATAGTTAGCCCTTAACAAATACCCTAATTATTATAGTAAACAATAAATACCATTAATTGATTGATAATACAAGTTATAAAATTTATACTACATAATTAAAGATATGTACATATGCGATTTTCCACCAAAGAATGGCATACTGGTCCAACTGAACTTGATTCTTCCAATCCTACAGTCACTTCCTGTAGACCCTGAAGGAAACCCAGTAATTCCTTCCTATGACCTGTGACAGGTTCCAACATTACTGGTTCTGCTCTCCATACTGGGCTGCAATGCCCTGTACCACCCTCTGGTGGACTGAAGTTATTTAAGCTCTTCCCCAAGAGCCTAGTTTACCACTTGGGAGGCCTTGGGTGAATTGAACTCGGTTCATTTGTTACTATTCTCTGATTAATTTCTGAACCTTTGGTTGAGACATTTAAAGAAATGAACATTTGATGCACACAGAGAAGCAGCGTGGCTCAGTGGAAAGATCCCGGGCTTAGGAGTCGGAGGTCATGGGTTCTAATCCCGGCTCCACCACCTGTCAACTGTGTGACTTTGGGCAAGTCACTTCATTTCTCGGTGCCTCAGTTAACTCATCTGTAAAATGGGGATTAAGACTGTGAGCCCCAAGTGGGACAACCTGATTGCCATGTATCTACCCCAGTGCTTAGAACAGTGCTCGGCACATAGTAAGCACTTAACAAATACCAACATTATTATTATCATCAAAGAAGGATCTGATGGGTGGTTAGGTGGTTAGAGCAATGAGAACGTCATCACCAGAACTGCAGCTATGACTTCTTGGGAGGATTGGTCTGAGCTGTGAGGTGCCTGAAATCCTGCTGCTCATTCTATGTTTGTCATCATCTTGGTCTTTTGTAGCTCCTTAAGGGATGGAAATGTGTCTATCAACTCAGCTGTATTATACTCTCCCAATTGTTTAGTACAGTGCTCCTTATAATGTAAATGCTCAATAACACTGTGGCAGAGAATGTATCTGTTCATTGTTGTATTGTGCTCTCCCAAGCCCTTAGTATAGTGCTCTGCAAAAAGTAAGCCCTCAATAAATATAATTGACTGACTAAATACTATTGATTTATCGATTGATAGTTTTCTTCTCCTTCCTTTATATATCAGTCGCCAACCCTCTCCCCCTCCTCCATTGAATGTGAGATCCCTAGGACCTAGGGATCATGTATTTTTCATCCATGTATTTCTTTCTCAGTGTTTAGGACAGTGTTTTGCTTCTTGTAAGCACCTAATACTATTACTACAGAGGGTGCCCTGTGGAATATCAAACTAACAATTACCCAAGACCCACACTTCTCTCTCCATGTCCTGCTCTTTGTCTTACACACACACACACACACACACACACACACACACACACACACACACACACACTTTCTCTCTCTCTCTATCTGTAAGACACTAGTGGTAAAGAGATGACTTTTCTGAAAGCCATCAATTCCAGTGAACCTCATCTAATATGATGGCTTTGTAGTCACAAATAGCATAGAGGAAAACTGTTTCTGCAGCTATGACCCAGCCAGTTGCTACTGCTGTTTAACCAACCAACAGTGAAAGTTATTTGGACTCTGCAAGAAACTCAGAGGGAACAGAATCAATGTTTTCCCAGTGTTGGAGTCACAAAAGTGCTCTGCAGAAAGTAAGTGCTCAATAAATTCGATTAAATAAAATCACTATGGGAAACATTAGTCCAATTGCTTAATGTCTGTTTCCCCCTGTAGACTGTAAGCTCGTTGTGGAAAAAGAATTTATCTGTTTATTGTTGTAATATACTCTCCCCAGCTCTTAGTACAGTGTTATGCACACAGCAAGTGTTCAAAAAATACGACCTACTGACTCTCCTGCAGCAGTATTTGTTTGACTCTAGGGGGCATCATATGAGCAACTAGAGGCCAAGGAGTTGGGCTTTCTTAGTGTGGTCAGTTACCAGAACCATGATTCCTTTTCCAAGCTACCGAAAAAGTTTTTTCCCTCCCCACTCGAAGTTTGCCACCTCTTTGTGTAAAGTGGTGTTTCGGAGATTCCTTTTGTACCCACTTCCTTCAGAAAATACTCCCAATTCATCAAGAAAGGGACTTATTTGACAAACAGCCAGACCGCCTTGAGGCTTTTTTGGTTTGGGAAGGGTACAGAGTTCACATCACAAGGAGCAAGGTGAGACAGGTAGGAGGGTCCAAACCTCAGTGGCGTGCGTAAAATTTCAAGTGCTTATTCAAATCCCTCCGGTCGAGGCACATCTCTTCATAAGACTTTCTTTCTGGGTTATTCTTTGTTTCCTGATTTCAGTTGAGCTGGGAACACTTCAGGATTGGCCTTTCCCTTCATCACCATGGCATCTCACTATGCAAACCTATTAAGCTAAAAACAAACATGCATGTGGGAAGGAAAATTACTTTTCAACTCCCACACAGACGTGGAAGCTTGGAAGGAGCCCAAATGGCCTATCCAGCCCAGATATCACCCAAAAGGGAAACAGAATGGAGGCCTCTGAGTTGTCCAAAGTTCATCTTTGGGAACAAAGCTCTTTGTGCACATGTAGCTGTAATTGGGGCTTTCACCATTCTGGCTGCTGGGGAGTATTATTTCAGAATACTGTCAGCAAAGAGAGCCAGGGAGAAATAATTTCAAAATGCCCTTGTCCACCTCTATTCAGCCAGCTTTAAGCTGAATTCGGACAGGGGAACAACCTATTAAGCCTACTGAATAAAAAAGTAAGGCAGAGTCATCATCTGGTGTAAAAATGTGAAAATTGGCCTGGGTTTTCTCTCCAGATGAGCCCAGTCGGGACCTCTGCTAACTGTACTGCCTCCTCATTCAGCGTTAGGATTGAGCTTTGGCTTTGCTGTTCTTTGGCTGTTCTTGCTACTGTTAACCCCAGAGGATAAGGGTAAAGGGAATGAGAATTAATCAATCAATCAGTGGTATTTATTGAGCATTTTCTATGTGCAGAGCACTGTACTAAGCACTTTGGAGAGTACAAGGCAACGGAATTAGTGGACACATTCCCTGCCCATACCGAGCTTACCATTTAGAAGGGGACTGTAAGGGGGACATAATTTAAAGATATATACGTAAGTGCTGTGGTGTTGGAGTGAATATCAAATATCTAGAGGTCAAAGGAATATCCACATCACAGGACAAGGAATATATATTTGATGAGAAGATGAACCCTAAAGAGAGGGATCTAGGACCCCGGGGATAGATCTGGCAGGGGATTGTGGATAGCGAAACAGAGAACTGAGCTCTGCTGACAGTTGATTTCATATTGACCAATCAATCAGTCATTGACAGTGATGACTGTCAGTCAATTGTATTAATTGAGCACTTACCGTGTGCAGAGGACTGTACTAAGGACTTGAAAGAGTACAATATAACATTGCTTACAATGAGCTTACATTCTAGAGGGGGAAACAGACATTAATATAAATTAATAAAGTCACATGTGTGTATAAGTGCTGTTGGGGGCTGTCTCTCTCTCTCTCTCTCTCCCATTCCTACTTTCCTAATCACCTCTAATGTTACACCACCAGAGTCTCAGGTTGGGGGAATTTAGGGGTGATTGTAAACTCCTAGAGGGCAGGGGTCATGTCTACTTACTCTATTGTAATTTTCCAAGCCTTAGTACAATGGTCTGGCTAGAGTAAGCATTCAATAAATGTTATTGATTGATGGATTCCTCATAAGAATCTGTTTTTGAGAATTCAAAACAACTTTTTCTTTTTGTGTATCCATTCCTGTTGTCTCTCCTTCCTCAGCACATCTGTCTTCTCTCCATCTTGTTCCCAATGGGACACTATGGGTAACCTCAGAAGACAAGGGACAAGCAGTGCTACAGCCGGGGGGGGTTCCAGGGAAGTGATTCTTCATCTCTGTGATTCGTCATCTCTCCTCCTCACCTCTAGCCTTGCATGAAGGAACACAATCCCTGTCATTCCACCATCCAAGCGACTGGGTGACGCGGTGCAAAAATCATTATACACGACCTGGGTTTTTGTCCCACCTTGGCCACTTCTTTTCTTGTGCTTATTAAGTGCTAACTATGTGCCAAACACTGAACTGAGCACTGGGGTAGATAATATAATAATAATACAAGATAATAGGGTGGACATAGTCCCTGTCCCAAATGGGGCTCACAGTAGGAGGGAGTAGGATTTAATCCTCATTTTCCAGATGAGGTAACTGAGGCACAGTGAAGGTAAGGGATTTGCCCAAGGTCATACAGCAGACAAGTGACAGAGGCAGAATTAGAGCCTGGGTCCTCTGACTCCCAGGCTCATGCTCTTTCCACTAGACCATGTGCTTGCACGCTGTGGGACTTTGGAATAGTCACTTAAGCTTCTCCGTCCCTCAGTTTCCTCATTTATAGAATAGGGATTAAACACTTGTTATCAATTCCTCGTGGACCATGAATCCCATGAGGAATAGGGAATGTATCCAACCAGATTATCTTGCCTTTCCTACAGAGATTAGTACAATGCTTAGCAAATAGAAAGTGCTGAACAAATGCCACAATTATTATTAGAAGGTGTTGCTGTTGACTGTTCTCAGAAAGAAATTTTAGAAATAAGGAACTAAAACTGAAAGAGATTAAATTATTTGTCTAAAGTTTCCCATGGTCAGGCCTGCATGGAGAAAGTTGTTTTTTGCTAAACTCTTTTTATTATATAAATGCTCCTTTTTTGATCCAAATCTGCATGGAATATGGCTAATGTTAAATACCACACTAATTATTCTAAGCAGTCAAAATGAGCAATTCTGAAATCACATTTGACCAGAATCAGGCCTGTCTCCATACTTGCCTCATGAACTCTGGTGTCAGTCTGAATGTTTGATTGACAGCATCCTCAATCCTGCTCTCTTTCCCTGATTCTGCCTCAGGAAGCTTTTTTTTTCACGGTATTTGTTAAGCAGTGACTTTCTGCCAAGCACTGTAATAAGCACTGGAGTAGATTCAAGACAATCAGGTTGGACACAATCTCTTTCCCACTTGTGTCTCACAGTCTTAGTCCCCATTTTACAAATGAGCTAACTGAGGCCCAGAGAAGTTAAATAATTGATCCAAAGTCACACAACAGATATGTGGCAGAGCTGGGATTATATCCGAGTTCCTCTGATTCCCAGGCCTGTGCTCTTTCCAGTAGGCCACACTTCTCTGAGGAGGGGTCCAGAGTACAGGCAGAATGGTAATAGAGTAAGGGGGAAGAACAAAACTTTCAACTCTTCCAGGCAACTGCTGTCCATCAGGCTGATCTTGGGCCAATTGGTAGCAGTAGCTCTGGCCTGTGAGTCAGAATACCTGCGTTCTCATTCCAGATCTGACACTTGCCTGCTGGGTTACCTAGGGGACATCACTTAATTTCTCCATGCCTCAATTTCCATATCTATAAAATGGAGAGTAAATACCTATTCTCCCTCTTACTTAAACTGTGAGCCCAGGTGGGACAGCGTCTGTGTCCAACCAAATTCGCTTACATTTACTCCAGTGCTTAAGACAGTGCTCGGCACAAAGTTTGCACTTAGATATTATTATTGTTATCATTATTCCACTTATTTATTTGTTCCCATTTTGGTTCACTTTTGCTATTACCAGATGTTTTACTTATATAGTCTCTCCTCTTCCCATTGTACGTAATCTGATCTGTCTGCTCCATTGGATTGTTTCCTCAAGAGCAGGAACAGTCTATTTCTTTGTGCACTCCCATGTACCCAGAAAAACTCAAAAAATACTGCTGCTGCTGCTGCTGCTGCTAGCGATAATCACGAGGGTGAACAATTTTACAAAGAAACAATGTTTACCAATTCTCTAGCCATTCTTCTTGCAAGCATCCCTGTCCCGCAATTTTCTTTTCTATGCAGAGTTCCATCACCCCAGAATATTACCTTATTATCACAATGTGGCTGCAGTGAATCATGCCTTGAGCTCATTAGCGGAGCCTCCTGCAGCTGCAGCTACCCTAGAAAAACAAGTGTGAATCTGAAGCAGCCTGTTGGGTAGACGGGCAAACAGACGGATCAGGCCTCTTTAACAATGGCCGGTTGACTGCCCTCTCCAATAGCTCTAGGATGAAAGGTCTGTCATGTACATTTGTACAAGCGGCTCCTGAAAGAAGATACTCAAAAGGAGTTCTGTGTCCTCATGTCCTCTGAAGAGTGTCCTGTTGGTCTTGCACTGTCAGACGTGCATACCTCTGAGTAGGTACAGCAGGGGAAGGGGTATAGATGAACACTGTACGCTTCAACCTGTGGATAAGCAGGAAGATGGTTTTTCTCAATTTTGGAATAATTGGCTAATCCTCAGCCCATTCGTACTTGCATGCTCTCCTGATTTTGAAGGTCCTGCCCCTGGGAGCCCCCACCCCCTCAATTCCCACCCAAATATCCTGCAACCTTTTCCTCATAATGATAATTATAATAATAATTAGACCGTGAGCTCCTTGTGAGCAGGAAGTGTGTCTGTTTGTTGTAATACTGTACTCTCCTAAGCGCTTAGTATAGTGCTTTGCACAGAGTAAGCACTCAATGAATACAATTGAATGAATGAATGAATGGATAATGGTATTTGTTAAGTGCTTAGTATGTGCCAAGCAGTGAAATAAGCACTGGGGTAGCTACAAGATAGTCACCTCAGATCTAGTCCCTATCCTGCATGGGGCTCACAATCTAAGTAGGAGGGAGAACATATACTGATGTCCTGTTTTTCAGATAAGGAAACAGAGGCACAGAGAAGTAGGTGACTTGTCCAAGGTCCTATAGGAGACAAGTGGAAGAGTTAGGATTAGAACCCAGGTCTTCTGACTCCCAGGCCTGTGCTCTTTCTTCTAAGCCACACTGTTTCAAAAGAGCCCTGATCCAGCTCTCAAAGAAAAGTCTCAGTTGGGTAATACATCTAGTGCCACATCTTGTCATTTTAATAGGAAATATTTTTAAATAAAAATCCATCCCAATAGCCATCATGAGACCACTGTTTGGAAACTGCTGTTTGATAGGCTGTGAAGATTTCTACCCCGAAGCGAGTTCTCTCTGATACACACAGATGCTGGAGGCCAGAATGAATCACCTTTTCTCAGAAAACCCAAACTTTGGGCTGAAAATAGATTGCAGTCAGAAGCAAGCCATCTGAGCCTTTACCTCCACTGGACCTTGGCCCCTGTGTCCCCCATTCTCTTCTTTCCTCTTTCACAACCCACTTTACCCCAGGCTCCTCTCGTGTCCCCAGACAGTCCCTAAAACACTTCCAAAGACTGTTTCAGGACATGGAAAACTTCTAGAAGTGAAAATCGTCATTCGTCGATTGTTCGGAGCTGGGGAAACATTGCAGCAATTTCCTTCCCACTCACTTTCCCGCCTGATTTTCCTCCCAATCAAATGGCCCTTTTGTGCAGTTCTTTTCGAACCACAAGATGGGGCTGACATCACTGTATCCTGCACCTTGGGACTGGATCTTTCCTTGCACGACTGAATCCCTGGCTGGATAGGCGGTGAATGCGGGGACGTCCTTTTGGAAACCAAGAATGCAGCCGTCGCTTTCTGCTGCCATATGACGCATGATCCTCTAGCACCTTGGAGGAATAAAAGCATCCTCCTAAGACTTTGAACTTTGTCCCCGAAAGCTCATCCTCTAGTCTGTAAGCTTGGTGTGGGCAGGGAATGTGTCTCTTATATTGTTGTATTGTACTCTCCCAAGTGCTTAATACAGGGCTCTGCACACAGTAAGCACTCAATAAATATGACTGACAGAATGACTGACTCACCGTTGGAGGCTAGAGGTTTTAGAGGAGGACGTGGGAGGAGCTGTGATAGGCCCTGAGCAGTTGAAGTCTAGGGTAAGGTTAACCAAAAGTGAAGTCTGGGCCTTGATTCCCTATGTATTTCTGGGGCTGTTTTTCTACCTGGGTTGTAGCTTGGCAGAGTTGGGAGCCTGGGGGTTGATGGGAAGGCACAGAGGAGAAGGTCAAGAGAAAAAAGAGCTCTAGAATCAGCCATGATGGGGCCCTCAAGGTTTTATGGCTATCCCTTTTAAGTCATGGAGGACCATCTGAGCCTGAGAGAGTCCTGCTGTCCGACTGGCTGATGGATTGATCATGCCTGAGCTTTGCCCACCAGGGGCTGTCAGTGCCTTTGGGTGGCCACGAGGAAGGAGTAGAGCGCTCCTCCCCTGACTGGAAATGGGGTCACTGTGGCATTTTCTTCCGGGCCTGGAGGGAGAGTGGCACAAACGGTGTAAGCCTGGTAGGTTGGGGGACAGCAGGGACCATCCAAAGCCTTCTTGACTTGAAGCTTTTGTGGGCAGGAAATGTGTCTACCAACTCTTGTTATACTCTCCCAAGAGCTTAGTACAGTGATCTACACACAGTAAGTGCTCAATAAATACAATTGATTAATTGCTTCCTACATATATTTATTTATATATGTTCATATCTATAATTTATTTTAATGTCTGCCTCCCCATCTAGACTGTAAGCTCCTCATGGGCAGGTAACATGTCTACCAACTCTGCTAGAGTGTACTCTCCCAAGAGATTAGTATAGTGCTCCACACCCAGTAAGCATTCAGCAAATATGTTCGATGGATTGACTGATTACATGCTGAGACCCTTGATAAGTGCTGGGGTAGATGTGGGCAGGAAATGTGTCTGTTTGTTGTGGTACTGTACTCTCCAAAGCACTTAGTAGAGTTTTTGCACACAGTAAGTGCTCAATAAATATGATAGAATGAATGAATGAATGAAAGCAACTAGATGAGCAGTTGCATGGGCTAGTGGAAAGAGCATGGGCCTGGGAGTCAGAGGAGTGGGGTTCTAATTCTGGCTCTGCCAATTGCTTGCTGTGGTGCCTTGGGCAAGTCACTTAAATTCTACGTGCCTCAGTCTGCTGTTCGCCCTCCTACTTAAACTGCGAGCCCCTTGTATGTTAGGGACTGTATCCAACCTAATTCGCTTGTATCTACCCCAGTGCATAGAATAGCACTGGGCACATTGTAAGCATTTAGCAAATATTATTTTTAAAAAGTAAACAGTTCAAATACAGTCTCTGTCTCTCAAGAGCCCCATACCCTGTTGGGGAGGATATCAGCACAATATCATTTGGTAGTCCCATAGGTTCACGCTCTTCCCTAGAAGCTGCATGGCCTAGTGGAAGTCAGGAGACCTGGGTTCTAATCCCCATCTCATCACTTCACTGCTGTATGGCTTTGAGCAAGTCATTTAACTTCTCCATGCCTTAATTTTCTTTATTTGTAAAAACTGGGTTTGAATATGCATTTTCCCTCCCCCTTAGACTGTGAATCCTGTGTGGGATAGGGACTCTGTCCTATCTGTCTATATTGTATTGCCCCCAGTGTTTTCCATATAGTATGTACTTAACAAATGCCACAATTACTACTATGAATTTGTCCTAGTTCCCCTAATCCCACCCACGTTTTCAGGATCTTCACAGGTGAGCCATAGCAGAATCGGCATTCAAAACAAAAGTCAATCTCAGTATATAATTATGGTATATGTTTAATTCTTACTAAGCGTCAAGCCCTGTAGCATATATAAGATAATCAGGTTGGACACCTGATACAAGGACAGTCCTTGTATCTCATGGAGCTCACAGTTTAAGTAGGAAGGAGATCAGGTATTGAATCCCCATTTTACAGATAAGGAAACTCAGGCAGAGAAGTTAAATAACTTGACCAAGCCCACATAGCAGGCAAGTGGCAGAGGCAGGATTAGAACCCAGGTCTTCTGACTTCCAGGTCCTTGCACTTTCTGCTAGACCACAGTGCTTCCCCCATCACCTGCTGCATCCCTGACATTCGGTCTCTCTATTTTATATGTACAATATTTAGAAACGTAAAATATGGTTTAGTTGATTTAAAGTTATGATTACTTTAACAGAAGCTATTATTCCACATATACTGAATATCAGTACAAATGACTGTAGCAGAAATGAACAAACATGAGGAAAACTGGAAATTGGAATGTGTCACCAGGCTGTCGGTAATTGGATTGCTCAAAAATAAATCACTTGTGGGATGAGGTTTTGTGCAGAATCCATCTGTGCTTGAATTTAGATCACCAAGACCCTTGGTTTTATATACATATCTCAAGAGAGACTATTGTGAATTAATGATGTTGATTATAAATATGGGCATCTGGATACTCCAAACATCAATCTTTCAAAGAAAAGGAGTTCCAGAAATGGAAATTCCTTCTGTAACCCACATTGGAGATTGAAATGTAACAATGAGTGATTTGGCAGTTTGAAGGGCAGATTCTTTCTTTTAAGATGGATGATAATTTAGGAATATGTTCCACCCTCCTCATAGGATTTTAGCAGCCCAGGGAAGGAAGGAACTCAGGGAGATCATTGGGTCCAGTCCCCTGCCTCCAGACATGTGCAGGACAGAAGATGGTGGTGATGGGGAGGATTCTGCCTTTTCTTAAAGGTCTTTAGGGAGGGGGATTCTACTTCTTTTTTGTAGCCTATTACAGAGTTTATCATCCTGAAATCAAAAAATTCTTCCTTTTATCCAACTAAAACTTCTCAATCAATCAGTCAGTAGTTTCTATTGAGCATCTACTCTTTGCAGAACACTGTATTAATGCTTTGGATAATATAATAATAATAATGATAATAGTATTTGTTCAGCACTATGTTCCAAGCACTCTACTAGGCTCTGAGAGATGCAAGATACAGGTTCCATGTGGGGCTCACATTCTATAGGAGGGAGCATAGGGAACTGAGGCACAGAGACATTAAGTGACTTTTTTTTGTATGGCATTTGTTAGGTGCTTACTATGTGCCAGGTGCTGTACTAAGCACTGGTATAGATACAAGCTAATCAGGTTGGACCCAATCCATGTCCCACTTGGGGCTCACAGTCTTAATCCTTGTTTTACAGTTGAGGGAACTGAGGCTGGGGTAGAACACAGATCCTTCTGACTTCCAGGCCTATGCTCTATCCCCTAGGCCATACTGCTTGAGAGGACGTGGGTTCTAATCCCAGCTCCGGTACATCTCTGCTGTGTGAATTTGGGCAAGTCATTTAACTTCTCTGGGTGTCAGTATTCTCAACTGTAAAATGGGGATTAAGACTGTGAACCCCATATGGGACAACCTGATTACCTTGTATTTACCCTAGTGCTTAGAAGAGTGCTTGGCACATAGTAAGCGCTTAAGAAATACCACAATCATCAAGACATGCTCCCTGCCCTCAAAGAGTTTACAATCTAGAGTTTACAATCCATTAAAGAAAGGTATTCATTGCTACTGTCAGATTATTTAGTCTCCCTCAGTCCTCAGCAGACCTGAAGACCACATGGCCATCCTTCATCTTCTTCCTCTTTGTCCTTCTCTTTCTCTTCCTCCTCCTTTTCCTCCTTCTCCCTCACTCCTCACTTCTCCTTGTAAAAACCCTCCAGAGACTTGAAAACATATTTTGAATTCCACCCCACAACCTTCTCTTCCCAGGTTTAACCACTCCATTTCCTTCTCTTTTTCTTCACATGGCTGATTTCCCCATCCCATTAATTATTTTGATTGCTCCTCTCTGAGACTTCTCCAGTTCCTCTATGTCCTATTGAGAGTAAGGTGTCTGAAACTTAACTCGATCTTCTAATAAGGGTCTGAGCAGGGCACTGTCTAGTGAATGGATTTCTGCTTAGTCCTGTTAATTCGTTCCAGTACCATGGTCTTCTTCCAAATAAGGCACCTAGCAATTTGTGTGGTTTCTCCAAAAATGGACATTTTAAAATCCAGGTTAAAATCTTTCCATTTTTTAAAATCATTAATTTCCCTTACTCTAAAATGGGTCTAAAGGTGAATTAAAGTACAATTAGAAAAACAATGCCATGCTTAAAGGTTTCTCTTGTGACCTTTGTCCGCAAAAGAGCAGTACAAACGAATCTTATACATGGGGAGATTTTACAGTATTTGCAAATGTTTTAATAGATTATCTGCTCTTTTATATGCCTTTCTACCTGAGGAGACCTGCAACAATCAGTAAACCAGGCAACATCCCACAATGATTCCTAATGTGTTTTCATAATAACCCGATTGTGGTTACACTGGTATTTTTGACCTCAAGTCAAACTGGCCCGATAGATATAATGTTTTTGGTTTATTTCTTGTGGTTCTGAAACTCTGGAACAAAAACAAAATACACTGCAGGATCAATTTTAGTTTAAGTGGAGCCAATGCTGCTATTATGACTGGCAAAATTCCCCAGTTAAAGTAAATGATTCTTTACCACACCACTCATTTCCTCTTTTCTGATGCCGACTCACTGTGGTTACAAGTTTTTCTGGGCTGGGTAGGGTTTGTTGAGACTGATAAATATTTTTAACTCTGCCTTAAGGAAATAGAAGCACTTCGTAAGTTAAAATTCTGGACCATTTTATGCCATGTTTATAGTTGCCATGATCCTAACATATCAATCAATGAGGGACTCAAACAATGGTATTCATTCATTCTTTCTTTCATTAAGCTTATCTGTAAAATGGGGATTAAGAGTGTGAGCCCCACCTGGGACAACCTGACAGTCTTGCATCTCCCCCAGCACTTAGAACAGTGCTTGACACATAGTAAGTGCTTAACAAATACCATCACTATTGAGGGTCTGCTTTATGCAAAACACTATATTTGGGAGAGTACAATACAATAGAGTTCCTCAATAAATACAACTGATCATTTGATTGATTGAGAGTACAATAGAATCTGTGGAGTTTACAAACATCTAGCAGAGAAGACAGACACAAAATTATTTACAGTTAGGAAAAAGAGAATGGAAAGATGGAGAGTGAATAAATAAGTGTTTGAATAATAGAGTACTTACATTCCCTGCCCACAAGGAGCTCACAATCTAATGGGGGAAACAGACATTAAAATAAATCACAGGTAAGGCAAGCAACCGAGCATAAGGATAGATATGTAAGTGCTGTGGGATTGGAGACAGGAGAAGTACCTAAATGCTTGAGGATGAGACTAAGTGCATGGGATAGGCATAAGGAGAGAAAATATGGTGGAGGAAGAGGGTTTAGACTGGGAAGGCTTCTTGGAGGAGAATATGATTTCAGTAGGTAGGGCTTTGAAGACTGTAGACTGTAAGCTCACTGTGCACAGGGAATGTGTTTACTCTTGTACTGTACTCTCCCAAGCACTTAGTACAGTGCTCTGAACACAGTAAGTGCTCAATAAATATGATTGAATGAATGAATGAAGATGGGGCGATTGCTGGTCTGTTGTAGGAGGAAGGTCCAGGCAGGAGGGAGGACAAGGGGTTGATGATTAGGTGAGGCAGGAGTGAGGGACAGTGAGTAGACAGTGGTATTAGAGGAGTGAAGAGTGTCAAGTGGGATTTAGTGGGAGAGGCCTGAGAATTAGTAAGGGGGAAAAGAGCTTAGTGGGTTGAATCTATAGGTGAGGAGTTTCTGCTTGATGAAGAGATGGTTGGCAACCATTGGAGACACTTGAGAAAATGGGAGATGTACGCAAATTTACTTTTTAGAAAAATTATCCAGGCAGCATAGTAAGTACAGATTGAAGAGGGGAGAGGCTGGAGTCAGCCTGGTCAACGAGGAGGTTGATGCAGTTGTTGAGATGGGATATGACAAATGTTTGAACCAGTGTGGTAGTACTTCGGATGGAGAGGATGGGATGAATTCTGGAGATGTTATGGAGATAGAATTGACAAGATTTAGTGACTGACTGAAAATGTGGGTTGAAGGAGAGAGTTGAGTCAAGGGTAACGTCTAGGTGGCAGGCTTGCAAACAGGAAGGATGGTGGATAATATCCTTTGGATTCTGTGAATTATGCTATTATTACCCCAAAAACTGAGTGGAAAATTTAAGGTCCTATTTTATTTGTGTAAATTCTTTTGCACACAACCACCATATCAGAACAGGGCTGAGTAGAAATATTTGTAAGGCAAAAAGCACCCAGAAAGCATATAAATAGCCAATTGAAGAGGCCTCTAGATGCACTCTTCTCTCTGTCTTAATATTTACTAGATCAACTCTTCTTTTGGTATGTTGTTGCTGAATGAGAAAACAAAATAGTTCCATTAAAACAAAAGTAATGTATCATTCTGCAACTCTATCAGGCAACTAGAATGAGCCCAGGTACTGCCACATTTTCAAATATTTCTATGATTACAGCACATTGTTCTGTCAGAAATAAATTACCATACAGTAGTTTTCTATGAAATTCTTTATTAAGCTTTTGAAATAGTATGGTATTTTATGATTCAAGGTTTTTGTTTGAAAGACAAAGCTGTAGTTTCACTGCATACAGGTCCACACCCATATTGTTGCTTGTTTAACATCAACCAATTAATCGATCAACCAGTAGTGTTTCTTGGGCCCCTACTGTGTTCAGAGCACAAGATTACAAAATCCTCCCTCTAGACTGTAAACTCCTTGTAGGCAGGGAACATACCTACCAGCTCTTCTATACTCTACTCTTTCAAGAACTTAGTACAGTGCTCTGCACAAAGTGAATGCTCAATAAATACCATTGAATGATGAGAGTACAGTAGAGTTTGTCCCTCTTACCATCTAGTAAAGAAGACACAAACTTACATACACTTAGGAAAAAGAAAATGGAAAGATGGAAAGTGAATAAATAATTGCTTGACTAAAAGACTACCTAAATTTATATTTTCATAGGTCTTTTAGGTGGTTGTAAGTTTATGAGTGCTGAGAGGTAGATGGAAAGAAAGAAAGAAGAGAAGTCTTCTAGAGGATATGGAATTTCAGAAGGCTTTGAAAGTAGGAGATTGTGGTCTTGCAAGTTTGAAGGGGGAGGGATTTCCAGGTGGGGTGGAGGGCCAAACACCAGAGGAGAGAGAGGTGGGAGCAAGGAGCAGTAAGAAAATTTACATGGAAGGAGTGTTGAGATTGAACTATGGAGGTGTGAGCATGTACTTAAGAAGGAGAGATCTAGTGATGATCCTGGAAGCCAGAAGTTAGGAGGTTTTGCTTGATGTAGAGGGAAATGGATAGGCATTGGAAGCGTTTGTGGAGGGGAGAGATGTGAGAAAAATGATGTTTTAGGAAGATGATTTGGGTAGTATAGAATGCCCTCCCTCTTCATGTCAGAAAAAACAGTTACTCTCTCCACCTTCAAAGCCTTATTGAATCCCCCAAGGGACCTTTCCCAACTAAGCCCTCATTTCTTCTTCTCCTACTCCCTTCTGCATTAGTATTGCACTTGGGTTTTCAGCCTTTATTCACCCTAACTTCAGCCCCATAGGACTTATGTACATATCTGTAATATGTATATGTACATATAGGGAACATCTCTATCAACTCTGTTATATTGTTCTCTCCCCAAGTGCTTAATAGACAGTAAGGACTCAATAAATATGATTGATGGATTGATTGATTACTTGATTGAGGAGAAATAGTCTTAGAGGTAGGAGAAGAACCAATAGAGAGAGGTAGAAGTGTGTGAAAGCAAGATGAGAGAGTAGGGATGGATCAACAGAGACAAAAGTGACTGAGAAATCAAAGAGAGCTAGAGTTCCCATTGACCTTGAGAAGCAGTGTGGCTTAGTGGAAAGAGCATGGGCTTGAGAGTCAGAGGTCATTGGTTCTACTCCTGACTCTACCACTTGTCAGCTATGTGACTTTGGGCAAGTCACTTAACTTCTCTGTGCCCTCAGTTACCTCATCTGTAAAGTGGGGATTTAGACTGTGAGCCCCACGTGGACTCATGTGTGTCTAACCCCAGAGCTTAGAACAGTAGTTGGTACATAGTTAGCACTTAACAAATACCATAATTATTATTATTATTGCCTTGACTATGAGGATGTCATAGGTGACCTTGGAGTAGGTTGTCTCAGTGGAGTGAAGGGGACAAATACTTGATGAGAGAGAATCGAGGAGAGAGTTGCTGGCGGAAGTGAAGGCGGTTGGCTTGGGCAACTTGTTTCAGAAGTTTGGACATAAAGGGAAATAGGAAGATGGGGATAACATCCAGAAGGTGCACTGTGATCCATAGATGGCTTTTATAATATAGAAAAGGCTCGAGCATATTTGGAGGTAGAGGGGAAGGAGCCAAAAGAGAGTGAGAAGTTGAAAATGGCAATTAGGGCATTGGGGGTTAAATGCCAGGGACTCGTCCTCACCAGTGGAAATAATAATAATGATGGTATTTGTTAAGCTCTTACTATGTGCCGAGCACTGTTCTAACCATGCGGCACTGTTCTAAGAGGTGTGTGCAAGGTATGTGCATATGGAGCAGAAGTCATCTCTGTATGACAGATTATTTGTAATTGTATATACTTTCATTTAAATTTGCTTGAATGAGATCCTATATGTATATATATATATATAATATGTATATTTAACAGGGCTACTGAGAAGCAGCATGGCTTAATGGCAAGAACATGGGCTTGGGAATCAGAGGACATGGGTTCTAACCCCGCCACCGCCACTTGTCTGCTGTGTGACCTCGGGCAAGCCACTTAACTTCTCTGTGCCTCAGTGACCTCATCTGTAAAATGGGGATTAGGACTGTGAGCCCCACATGAGACAACCTGATTACCTTGTATCTACCCCAGCACTTAGAATAGTTCTTGGCACATAGTAAGTGCTTAACAAATGCCATAATAATAATTAATAATATTACTATTACTACTACTAAGGCTGAGGTAAGGTGACATAAAAGAAGCTAGCTATAGATGTTTAGGGTAGTACACCTCTGCGCAATCAGAAAATCCAGTGAGATTGCTGATGGTTGGGGGCTAGGAGAGGCCAGAATAAGGACAGATTTGGGACCATGAAATGGAGGTGGGGATGAGATTAGGAATGAAGGTAGGGGTGAGGTAAAAAGTGGGGAAGGGGTAGAGGCTGTGGTGAGGCTCAGGGGAGAGCAATGTAACATCTTGCAGAGTCTCTGAATTATCATTTCTGGCTCTTCCCTGCTCTGCCTCATTCCCGCTCAAATGGATTAGCTGGCCTCATTTATTTCCTTCTGCCCAAATCATATAATCTTAAAAGTACTGGGCATCCTCTATTTGTTAAAATACTTATGGGAAGCAGCATGAGCTAGTGGATAAAGCTTGGACCTGGAAGTCAGAGGACCTGGGTTTTAATTCCGCTCTGCCTCTTGCCTGTTATGTGATCTTCAGGAAGCCACTTAACTCAGTTTCCTCAACTGCAAAATGGGGATTTGATACCAGTTCTTCCTCCCACTTAGACTGTGAGTCCCTGTGGGATAGACCTGTGTCCAACCTGATTAACTTGCATCTGTCCCAGCACTTAGAACAGTGCTCAATACACAATAAGTGCTTAACAAGTACCATTAAAAAAGAATAAAAAAGATACCTAAAGGAACCTTGGAAAAAAGAAGGTCTCTGCTTCCCCTGTATTCCTGGGGAGAAATGAATGCCAGGACAGGTACTTAAACTCCAGACTCCTCCCAATCATGGATTCCAGCTCCTGGTACCAAGCATCTCCCCAGAGGACATGACCCTCTCCCCTGCCACTGAGAAAATAAGACTTTCTATCCTGGTGTTTAAATATAAAGTCAGAGGTTCCAAAGAAAACGTATTATTTGGAAAACCTTTAGTTCATTCCTCAAGGATGTTATAACCCCACTCTCCCCACCCAGCATACAATTTCATGCGGTTAGCCACATTATTTTACAGCTACATTCACGGTCGGAAGAAGCACTTGGCTGTTCTGGAAGTCAGATAACCCGAAGCTGTCACTGCCCTGTTCAAATAGGGTGATGTGGATTCAGTCATGAGCCTGAGAAATAGATACAAAGGGTCACTCTGTGGACGTATGTTCCCGAGGAACCCTCTCCCCGGATATTAAGTAATGACGAAGGAATTTCCTGCTGCATCTGGGGCAGCTTGCCTAGAGTTGGCCAGTGTTTCAACACTGATGTCAAGTTGGCATCTGTGTTCATCTTCCTGGAGAGGATTCCATCTTGTCCTTATACCATTCGGCCTCCTGTTAAACAGAAGAGACCTCTTTCTTTCAGGAAATAGACGAGGCCTCCTGTTAAACAGTAGAGATGTTGGGGACTGTCTAGGGCTAAAGGGCTAGGAAGTTATTACAGCTGGAGAACATCAGTTTGGGGAAAAAGTCTGGGGATGAAGCTGTATTTTTTTCTAAAGTCCCCTTTCAGGAAGTGACAGGGTGAATATCCCCTCTGCCTAGGCTGTCAGTGCCATATGGGCAGAGGAAATGGGATTCTAACTCTGGTCCGGGAAAATTACTTGATTTGAACTGGTTTCAATAGCCCATAGCGGGAGTTCCTTTGATTGAAAACCCTGGCGTGGAGATCTTTTGTGCTGTCCTCCCTTGAAATCTCATGGGAGGGAAGTATCGCTTTGAATTCTGTTTGAAAAGTCTTGGAGCGGAAAGTACTTCCTTTCCGAGGACCCCGGATAAACATCTTGAATACTGTGGGGCTCTAATGTGTGGTGGCGGAAGTGGCATTTGTGATGCCCTGGTCCTTTGAAAGGGGGATTAAGCAGGGGCAACGGCAGCGGCAGGAGGAAACCATGGCACTGAGACAAGAGCCCCAAGCTGAGTCGTAGGCTGTGCTAATCCCAAAGCCCGGGAAAATGTTCAACAGAGATCTAGGCATCAGCAAAGATGTTGGCTGTCCAACATCAACAGTGGTTTCATGAGAACTTTGCTGTGAGTTGGAGTCCTGTCCAATTCAAAATGGCCACCGATATCCATAGTGGATTTCTAAGAGTTAGGAGTGAGGAGGAGAAAGGCAAGAGGTGGTAAGTGGTCTGTTTCTAACCATGAGAATAGATATGGCCTAGTGGAAAGAGCACGGGCCTGGGAGTCAGAGGACATGGGTTCTAATCCTAACTCTTCCACATTTCTGCTGTTTGACCTTGGACAAGTCACTAAACTTCTTTGGGCCTCAGTTCCCTAATCTGTAAAATGAGGATTAAGACTGTGAGCCCCATATGGGACAGGGACTGTGTCCAACCTGATTATCTTGTATCTACCCCTTCTCTTAAAACAGTGCCTTTCACATAGTAAGCTCATAACAAATGCCACATCATTATTATTATTATTATTATTTCTAAGCAATCACACTTTTCTTCCAAACATGCCATTGCTACTATCAGAAACTCTGTATACCAGGTTGGTTGATCATTGGTTTGACCCTCAAACGGTGTTTATTGTTCATGGCCTGATATTCTTAAAATTTAAGTTTGCCTAATAGTAATAATAATTATACTGATGGTATTTATTAAACATTCATTTTTGCCAAGTACTGTCATAAGCACTAGTGTACATATAAAATAATCAGAACATACATACACAGGCTGGGTCCCACCCAAGCCTCTGTTTTAGAAGGTGGGGGAACAGGTATTTTATCGCTCTTGAAGACTGAGGAGACTGAGACAGAGAAGTTAAGTAACTAGCCCAAGGTCACACAGGAGGCAAATAGTGGAGGTAGGACTAGAACTTGGGTCTCTTCCTTCCCAGTCCCATGCCCTTTCCAATAGGCCACACTGCCTCCCATCTCAATCTTTCAGTCCAGGTCTCCCCCTCTGGCTGTAAGCTCCTTATAGATAGGGATCAAGACTACTGACTCTGTTGTATCGTGCTTTCCCAATGACGTAGTGTAATGCTCTACACACAAGTGCTGAGTGAACACCATAGATTGATCAATTAGCATCAACCATTCTTCCAGTAAACCCAACAGCAACATCATCACCATAAACAGCAGAATGAATTAAGTGCCTGCTATGTGCATAGTACAGTACTAGGAGCTTGGGGAAACTCAGAGAAGAATAGAATCTTACACAGTTGATCCTATCAGGATAAACGAATCCTCAGGGGTGAGAAAAATACTGCACCCCTAAGAAATGAAGCCACTGGAGTTTCTTCTGAGCATGTACCTGTGGCCCCAAAATGTGAATGATGAACTGGAAATGGTAACTGAGTTTTCAGAATGGGCTGTTTAAAGGTATGTTCTTTACTGACCATGATCTACAAAATCTTAAACCAGCAGTAAATTGGCATAAGAAGCAGCATGGTCTAGAGGAAAGAGTGAACAAATAACAGAACCGGGAGCATGGGCCTGGGTGTTAGAAAACCTGGGCTCTAATCTCGGTTCTGCCGTTTGCTGCTGTGTGAACTTGGGCCAGTCACTTAACTCCTTTGGACCTGTTTCTTCATCTGTCAAATGGGAATGAAATACCTATTCTACCTCCCATCTAGACTGTGAGCTCCATGTGGGACAGGGACTGTGTCTGAACTGGTTATCTTGTATCTTTACTTACCCTACCTTCAAAACTTTACTGAAGGCACATCTCTTCTAAGAGGCCTTCCTTAACTAAGCCTTCCCTTCTTCTCCCACTCTCTTCTGTGTCACCCTGACTTGCCCCCTTTATCTATCCCCCCTCCCAACCCCACAGCATTTATGTGCATATCTGTAATTCATTTATTTATATTACTCTATTTCTCCCCATCTAGACTTTAAGCTCACTGTGAGTAGGGAATGTGTCTGTTTACTTTAATATTCTCCCAAGAGCTTAGTACCATACTCTGCATGCCGTAAGTGGTCAATAAATACGATTGAAGGAATGAGTATCTGCCCCAGCACTTAATATGGTACTTGGTACATAGTAAGTGCTTAACAAATACCAGTGTTCTTAGTGACATTCGACTGTCTCCTTTGAAATTTGACTGAAATTTGACCACCTTTGTGGGTGGTTTGAGTTCAGGCACTGAAGCAAGAGAATAAGTGCTGTTGAGGCCATTTCTACTTGAATTATGTAAAAGAAGACCTGTTTTTGTTTCTTATGGTTCCATGGTGGTATGGGGGCTGGGCTGCCCCTCGCTGCCATGTATGCCATGGAGCAGACCTAGTCTCCCTCAGTGCCGGCCCCTGCCTGAGACCTTTGTGAAATAATAATTGTAGTGGCATTTAAGAGCTTATTATGTGCCCAGAACTGTACTAGATACAAAATATGTAGCTTAGGCACTGTCCCTGTCCCAAATCGGGGGGATCATAGTCTTAAAGGGAGAGTGAACAGGTACCTAAATACCATTTTGCATATGAGGACACTGAGGCACAGAGAAGTTCCCAAAGCAGACAAATTCAGAGACGGTCACACAGCAGGCCAGTGGTATTGCCTGGCTTTGAACACATGTCTCCAGACTCCCTGGCCCCTGTTTTTGTCACTAGGCCTGCTCCTTCTTATCCTGTAGGGTGCCTGGTGGCTAGTTGGCCACCATCAGTGCCATCAGCTCCTGCAGGAAGATGACATGGCTTCAGGTGGGGCCCGGAGGGCATGGGGGCATTGCAGGGGGGGATGGGGGAAAGCCAATCTGGCTTCTGGCCACTTTCAGTCTTTGGGCTGGCAGGATGGGAGCATCTGGCCTGGTCCTAGAACCTGTGGTGGTCCCCTTGTCCACAGAGGACTGAAGGGTGAGCCAGAGTGTCTACCCTGCTACCTCCCACTCTCTTCTGCATCACCCTGACTTGCCCCCTGTATTCATCCCCCTACCAGTCCTAAAGCACTTATGTTCATATCAGTGCTTAGTATAGTGCCTGGCATATAATAAGCACTCTACAAATACCAGAATTATTATTATTATCTGTAATTTATTTATTTTATTAATGTCTGTCTCCCCCTCTAGACTGTAAGCTTTTTGTAGACAGGGAATGTGTCAGTTTATTGCTATATTATATTCTCCCAATTGCTCAGTACAGTGCTCTGCACACAGTAAGTGCTCAATAAATATGATCGAATGAATGAACAAATAAATGAATGAAATGCTATTCCTTCCACCACATGCAGCTTCTAGTAGAATCAGAATGTCCAGGTGTTTTAAAATCAATCAATCAATGGTATTTATTGAGTGCTTAGTATGTGCAGAGCACTGTTTTAAGCGCTTGGGGGAGCACGATACAGCAGAATTAGCAGGCTCATTCCCTTTAAAAACTTTGATCCTATCCTCCACTTCAGACAGAAGCCATTCTTATTCTCAGTCCTGGATTGGTTCACCCTGATCTCTCAACCTGCAGTTGACAGCCACCCATCAGAACTAAGGTATTTTGGAAACAACAATGTGTAAATCATGACCATTCTTTGGGCTTAGTGATTATTTCCCTTTTCATCAGCCCTGATGGAGTCAGTAAGAGCAATTTGTTTAATTTTGTCTGTCTCACTCTACTTGATTAATCCCAAGAGAATCCACAAATGGCCCACAGCTAAAGAAAACACATTCTCATCCATGAAGGATGATGGTGATGAAGGTGATTAATATAATAAAAGGCCAGTACAATTGGTTTTACAAAGTTCTTCTCAATCTGGTGTGGATATTGGATTAGGTAGAAAGAGATGAAAAGCTGTGTTCAACATCCTTTCTAATTATCTTGGCTTTATAAAACTCAGGTGTGGTATTTGAATGTTCTGCCATCTGTTCTAAGTCGATGTGCTGTGGTCTTGGTTACTATAAAAAGATGGCCTTTCCCACTGGTCTTTGGGAAGTTTGATTTTTGGCAGCCATTTTTTCACCTTCCTAGAGATCCCAGGAAATCTATCTCCCCCTCAAGGCTCAGAGACAACTCTTACTTTCCTATTTCACATCTTTACAAGCAATGTTGCTGTTTGTCAGTCTTTTTCCTTTCCCAGTCATCCTGCTTTCCCCCTCAGGTGAAACTTTCCTTCTCTAGTTTACAAAACTCTTCTTCTTTCATCCCCCCTCTGTGTTACCACATCCAATATCCAAGCTTTCCTGATATTAATGTCTGTCAATCAATCAATCAAACCCTTCTAGGCTGTAAGCTTGTCGTGGGTCGGTAATGTGTCTACCAACTCTGTTATATTGTATCCTCCCAAGCAGTTAGTACAGCCCTCTGCACACAATAAGCAGTTGATAAATATGATGGATTAATTGAGTGATTCCAGTAGTGTTTGTGGAGGGATGTTATATTGGGTTTAGTGAATGGCTGTTCTCTGTTTCTCTCAAGGATACAGGAGGAAGGTTTAGTGTTGTGAAAAGAGCATTGAACTGGGTGTCAGTCAGGAGAACTGACTTCTAGTCATGGCTCCACCAGGTTGCTTGCCTTAGGCAGTTCATTTCTCTGTCCCTCAGTTTTCCTACCTGCAAGTTGGGGATACAATAATAATAATTATATTGTTTGTTAAGTGCTTACTGTTGGTCAGACACTGTACTAAGCACTGGGGTCGATACAAGCAAATCATGTTGGACACAGTCCCTGTCCCTCATAGGGATTACAGTCTCACTCCCTATTTTACAGATGAGGTACCTGAGGCACAGAGAAGAGAAGTGATTTGCCAATAGCCACACAGTAGACGAATGGCAGAGCCAAGATTAGAACCCATGACCTTCTGACTCCCAGTTTCATGCTCTATCCACTACACCATGTTGCTCCCATTAGATGGCGAGCCACCTATGGGACAGGAGCAGGGCCTGTGTCTGCTCCAGTTTGATATTGTATCTACCCCAGGGCTAAACGCAGAGTAAATGCTGAACAAATACCACAATTATCATTATCAGAAAAATTGGGGGAAGTGACCTAGATAATGGTCCCGGATAATGGGCCTCTGAAATTGTAGGTGGGGATGTTTTCTTTGGGGATTTCTCAAAAGAGAATAGACCCTACTCTCTTGGGATGATTTCTACTTGACCCCATTTTCTGTTTTTGAGATTTAATGACTTTAGTTCCCTTGTTCGGCTTGGGTCTCATCTTCAGAAAGTAGCTCTGAGGTTTAGAGGTTGATGAGGTTTGGGCCTACGGCACACAACTGAGATTTGCTTAATCCTAAAGCTGTAGTTATGTGTCTCCAAAATGCAATTAAAATTCCAAGACACACCACAGCCAAGGTATTTAAACCTTGACAAGGTTAAATCTGGAAACACAATATGTTCTGAGTGGAAAATGCGCTACAGTGCTCTTCCTTTGTCTGAGGATGCTACTTGTGGAAGAAGGCTGGGGCTAGATTTAGGAGGGTTGGAGAGATAATAGCTAAATGGATCAGAACAGGGAGGCTGCTAACTAGGGGAAACATCCACAGATGAATGAAAATAGTAAACAGGATAGTAACAAGTCTTCCTGACAATTGGCTTTGAGGCTTTCCATCAGTTAGCTCTCTTTTTTCTATCCACTCTCTGCACCTATTCCACCCACCTCATACTCTAACTTTTTTATGGTATTTGTTTAGCTCTTACTATGTGTCAGGCACTGTTCTAAGCACAGGGGTAGACACAAAGTAATCAGGTTGGACACAGTCCATGTCCCATATGGGGCTCACAGTCTTAATTCCCATTTTGCAGACGTGGCAAATGAGACGCAGAGAAGTTAAGTGACTTACCCAAGGTCACACAGCAGAAAAGGGGTGGAGTTGGGATCAGAACCTAGGTCCTTCTGGCTCCCAGCTCTGCGCTCTATCCTCTAGGCCACACTGCTTCTCAAACAGCTCCTCCCAAGAAAACACTTATCTACCCTCCCAACTTTCCCACCTCCACCCCATTTCTCATGTCTTTCTTTCCACTTGAAACATTCTCTTCCCTCAGGTTCACCAAACTCTATTCCTCCCCTTCTTAAAAGCCACTAACTCCATGAAACTGAGCCTAATTCGTCCTCACCACCATCCCAGTCATGTTTTCCCCTCTGTCATATTTATTTACACTCTTGTGTTCTTCTGCTTATTGGAGACCTTCGTTCTAAACCCTGATCTACCACTTGCCTTGTCAAACAGGTTCCTTTACTTCTCTGTGCCTCAGTTTTCTCACCTGTAAAATCGGGATGAAATTGTTTCTTCCTCCCGTTAGACTGTGAGACCCGTGTGGGACAGGGACTGTGTCCAACCTGATTAACTTGCATCTACCCCAGAACTTAGAACAGTGCTTGATACATAGTAAGTGCTTAACAAGTGCCATTAAAAAAGAAAAAATATATGCCTAAGGAAACCTTCCAAAAAAAAAGGTCTCTACTTCCCCTACATTCCTGGGAAGAAATAAATGATAAATGTCAGGATAGATACAGGTGCCCTAGCTGAACTGGTCAGCGTATCTTCATTAGCCCCATTACTCTTGTTCATTTTAAACACTCCTGATTGAGTACAGCCATACTAATATAGCCAGGTAATATCAATCAATCAATTAATCATATTTATGGAGCACTTACTGTGTGCAGAGCACTGTATTATGTGCTTGGGAAAGTACAGTGCAACAATAAAGAGTGACTATCCATGCCCACAGTGATCTGGAACTTACAGAACAGATGTCCCTGGATGCTGACCAATCCCATACTTCCCCCTCAACAACTTGTGTCCCCCCTCTCTTTTTTCCTCAGTCCATTTCTCTCTCTGTCTCTCTCTCTCTCTCTCCCTACCACATCACTGCCCAAGCACCTTAATGTTCGAAAAGCCAACCTGTCCTCTCCACCTGCCTTCCCACCCAAATCCCTACTGTCATAGTAACGATTCACATGAATGCTTTCCATTTTAAATATGTTCTGCTTCATTGTTTAGCAGTGTTCTGCTCACCACCCCCACCCCTACTGAAATCTTAGTAAAGCCCTCCCAGCCCCCATAAGGAAGTTGGAATATTCTGTATCAAATATGATAAGGCTCCCTCACTCAAGTCCCATCCTATCACAGGGGTAGCTATTTATACCCATCCCTGGCAGAGGAAGGGCATCACAGATGGCTCTGCCTCGTGATCTAGCTAAATTGAGTCATTTATTTTGGGGGTGGGAGGAAGCTTGGTTTTTGATCTCAATATTGTTCCGCTTGTTTGGTCTGAAGGAAGAAACAAGAAGAGAGAAGGGCTCTAGCTGCCTCAGGTTCATAAAAGCCAAGATCCACTTCTCTTGGCATTCAATAGGCTTGTCAGATACTGAGGCATTTTTCCACTTTCTTATCCCCCACCCCACCCATCCCGACGCCTTGGTGCCTGGAAATAAGAGTCGTGGTTGAAGTGCAAGAACCGATTTTAGTCCCAAACCTGGGAAAGGCAGAGAAGTGAGAGACTGAAGTTTGTAGACATGAATCTCCAGGAGAGGCTGCCAGGAATCAGATTGCACTGGCTTTTCTCTTTCTTGATGGAAGATCAGGGAAAAACTAGGCGTGTTTCTTCCACATGCTGCCAGCTTGGACTCTGGTTTCAACTACTCTGGCTCTTCCTCACTCCTTGCTCTGGGCCTCTTTGGAAACGGGTGGAAAGCAGCGTGGCCTAACGAAAAGAGCATGAGCTTGGGAGTCAGAGACTCTGAGTTCTAATCCCAGCTTTGACACTTGCCTGCTGTGTGACCTTGGGCAACACTTAACTTTCCTAGGCCTCAGTTTCCTCACTGTAAAATGTGGCTTCAATACCTGTTTTCCCTCTGACTCAGATTGTGAGCCCCATATGGGACAGGGACTGTGCCCAACATCATGTATCTACCCCAGTGCTTAGCTCGTGGGCAACGAATGTGTCAGTTATTGTGTTATACTCTCCCAAGCACTTAATACAGTGCTCTGGACAGAGTAAGGGCTCAATAAATACAATTGATTAATAGATTGCTTAGAACAGTGCTTGGCACATATTAAGCACTCAACAAATGCCATAATTATAATTATTATTTGCCTAGGAGAGCAGGAAAAATGACTGAGGTCAGAACTTTTCCTCTTCCTGCTTGAACCACCTTTGGCAAACAGGGATTAACTCACTGAATCAAATTTAGCGAATCTCCACATCCACTCAATCTCAACCTATCCCCTGTCCTCTGAACCCCAGGTGTCCCCAATTTACATCCCTCTTGTTCCAATTGGAAAAGGGCAATGAAAGCAGAAATCTGGAAGTTAAAAAAGAAGTACAGTGTCAATTCTGTGATCCATACGATTCCCCAGTCCTGGTTTCGTGGTTACTGCTATTTCCATGGCTACGTATTTTTTTTTGCCAGACAAACTGCTGCCTCTCCGTCCATAGCAGTAGCTAAATTCTAAGGAAAGCAAAGCTGAAATCAATAGAATATGAAGAAATGTGCTATATGACCTGATCAATTCAGTAAAATGGCACTAATTTGTACTCAAGGGGATGAATTCAATATGTCATAGTGCCTTTTTTTAACATAATTTTATTAGAGTGCTGTGGATATCTCCAGTTGTATATCTGGAGGGCGGTAAAATATCCTTAGCCTTTTCTTCTGGGTGTTTTTCCTGGTTTATCTTCTATCTTTAAATCTGCCTCTAACACAGCTTGGTCAACTGGAAGTCTTCTGTGCTTCTTTCCCTAGAAGTCACCTAATAATAATCAATAATAATAATTATGGTATTTGTTAAGCTCTTACAATGTGCCAGACACTGTACTAAGCACTGGGGTGGATACAAGCAAATTGGGCTGGAAACAGTCCCTGTCCCATGTGGGGGCTCATAATCTCAATCCCATTTTACAGGTGAAGTAACTGAGGCCCAGAGAAGTGAATTGACTTACTGAAGGTCACACAGCAGATAAGTGGCAGAGCTGGGATTAGAACACACAGTCTTCTGACTCCCAGGCCCGTGCTCTTTCCACTAGGTGATGCTACTCCCCTACTGCTTCAGCATACTCTCCTGGGCCTGGTTAATTGAGGGTTCATTAGCCTTCATGCAGAGCAAATTATTCCTACTTTAAAATTCCCAAATCTGCCCTTTTTTGGAGGGGAGCAGGAACGACAGAGCCAGCAACAGGTAAGTTCTCTGTCTGAATGATCACAATTTCAGGATGACTGGGGTCTAAGTTAATGAGGTTTTACTATTGAGCTGGTGTGCCTTGGTGAGCAGGCCTGGAGCACTGAAGCCTGAATTAACCATACATGTGGAAGAATTTTCCTTGCCTGCATCAGTCGCCAGGAATGGAAGAGCATCAGTACTCCTGGGAAAGGGAGGGTCAACCCAACCTGGCTAACTGTTGTCAGAACTCAGGCTGTTCTCTCTCCATTCTCCATTTACTAAATTCTTTGCAGCAAGCTCCAGGAAGGGAAATAAGAGGGCAGGTCATCCAAGTCATCCAACAAGTAGAACCCTTAGTACTGTTGCTGGCTGGAGCACATGGGCATTCTGAAAGTAGAAGGCAGATCTCATACATTCTGTAAGCAGTAGCAGCCTCACTCCCTGAGGGAAATGGAGGACACTCTCTCCTTTTGTCTTGTCCTCTCTCTGTGTCGCCTCGCTTTTCTTTTTCTGTTTTTCTCTGTCTCTACTAATAATGGAGAAAACTTCTCTCTTTCTGTCTCACCCTCTCCCTGTCTCTCCTTGCCTTTCTGTTTTTCTCTGTCTCTAATAATACCTGTGGTAATTCTAAAGTGCTTACTATATGCTAAGAACTATTTTAAGCACTGGGGTAGATGCACAGTAATCAGGCCAGACACAGTACCTGTCCCATATGGGGCTCACAAAGAAGGAGGAGGAACAGGTATTTTACCCCCACTTTACAAGTGAGGAAACCAAGAGACAAAGAAGGAAAGAAGCCCGGAATCACGCAGCAGACAAGTGGCAGATGTGGGATTAGAAGGCAGGTCTCCTGGATTTCACTCCTGTGCTCTTTCCATTGACCATGGTTTTCTCTCTGTCTTTCTCTCCCTCTCTTTCTCCCCCTCCCCTTCCCACCCTCTCTCTCATCTCTCTCTACTTCTGTTTCAATCTCTCTCTTCATCTGTCTCTCCTCTATCTCTCTCCTTCTCTGCCTCTCTGTCTCTCACTGGCATTCTCTTTTCATACCCCTCCCTCTCTCTCTCTCTCTTTCTCTCTCCATCCATCCCCATCTTTAGAGCTAGTAGGGGTTATGCTAAGCTTATCTCACTTGGAAATGACTCTTTACTGAGTTTACAGAACAATTATGAAAAGAATCCACCGCCTAGAAAATGAAGCCATCTACTGAGAGGAGTATGCCTTTAGGTGAGAAAGGTTTCATTAAGTTATTTAAACTCAGTCCAGCAAGTTTTTCTGTTGCTCTTCCTTCCTACTCTTTTCTCCCTTGATGTCCATTATGGTTCTTATGGCGGTGGGTATTTTGTCCTTTAGAGTGTGAGGCACACTCCTAGGGGGGCAGTCACGTGAAATTTACATGTGTCTAAGACTGTAGTAAGAATGTTGGGGGGTTTAGCTGAGGGTTAACTGGAGGCTGGAGTGTGGAACTGAAACGCTTTCTAGGTCCCATACAAGTCCCCAAGCACTAATGTGGAATTGAATCATAGTTGTTACATGAAGCAAGCCGTATGGCCCAACTGTTTCTCATTTAAAATCCAATAAGCCGTATTGAATATACACAGATTTTTTCCAGTTAATTTCATTGATTTCTTCTAAGCTATTGAAAGCATTTGTCATCATGAATAACTATATCCATAAAAGTCCATCATTTGAAAAGGCACTTTTGAGTTATCTAACTGCTCCCAAATGCATCTGGAAAATATCCTTGCTCATGAAAAACACATTCACTTTTATGTTCAGATAACACACAAAATTGGCCCAGTGGAATTTTATCAAACTTTCTGAAGGAAAAAAAAAATCAGTTCTGGTCTGAGACCAAGGATGAGAATTTGCTACCCTGGGGGCATGGTGAGGCCATGAGTGAAAACACTGCCTCAACTACAGCATCCCTGGTGGGAAATGAAAATAAAGAGAAATGGAGATAACATTTCTATCTGTACATCTGGAACAGGATAAGTGATTCGGATACCTTACATTTGTTTAGCACATTCATTTTTCCAAACCACTTCCCATTACTTATCTCATTTTATCCTCACAAAAGCACTAAAGCCTAGAGGGGGGGCAGGCATTATTTTGCCCATTCTACTAAGGAGGAAACTGAGGCACAGAGAGGTGAAGTGGTGTTCCAGTTGACCTGGAGCACAGCAGTGACAAGGACCAGTCAACCACTCTTGCCATGACTGGACAGTAAAGCTTCTGCTTAACCTTCCCACAAAGATGTTATTTTCAGAGACATCCATGTACCCATGTAGGGCTTGTGTATGTGACTTTGGCTTGTAGTGCTTCATTTGTGGTTGTGTTTTGTGGCCTAATGGAAAGAGCACAGGACTGGCAGTTAGGAGACCTGGGTTCTAATCTTAACTTTCTCACTTGCCTGCCGAGTTAACTTCTCTTTGCCTCAGTGTCCTCGTCTGAGAAATGGGAATGTTATCTGTTCTCTTTCCCCTTCAGACTGTGAGCCCCCTATTGGGTGGGGACTGTGTCCAGTTTGCTTATTCATTCATTCATTCAATAGTATTTATTGAGCGCTTACTATGTGCAGAGCGCTGTACTAAGCACTTGGAATGTACAAATCGGTAACAGTTAGAGACAGTCCCTGCCCTTTGACGGGCTTACAGTCTAATCACTGGAAATGGCTGAGGGGTTGGCAGTGAGATAGATGAGATAGAGGTACAGTGAGTAGGTTGGCATGAGAGGAGCAAAGTGTGTGGGCTGGCTTGTAGTAGGAAATCAGGGAGGTAAGGTAGGCTGGGAGAAGGTGAATGAGTGCTTTAAAGCCTGTGGTAAGGAGTTTCTGTTTGATGCAGAAGTGTATGGACAATCACTTGAGTTTCTGGAGGATTGAGGAAACATAGACCGGACAGTTTTGTAGAAAGATGATCTGGGCAGCAGAGTGAAGTATGGACTGGAGTGAGGAGAGACAGGAGGCTGGGAGGTCAGTGAGGAGGCCGATGCAGTAACCAAGGAGAGATAAGATCAGTGCTTGGAAAAGAAAGCAGGAAAAGAAAGCAGGTTTTAGTGGTGTTGTGCAGCTTGAACTGGCAGGATTTGATGACAGATTGAATATGTGGGTTGAATGAAAGAGATGAGTCAAAGATAAAGCCAAGGTTATGGACTTGTGAGACAGGAAGGATGGTGGTTTTATCTACAGTGATGGAAAAGTCATGGGGAGGACTGGATTTGCTGGAAATATGAGTTGGAGTTACTGTTGAGAATTCTATTAGCTTTTAGATTTGGTTTTCTCATGTATTAACACCAAGAACAATAACATCTCACTTTACTAAAAAATTCATGAGCTGATTTGTTTGCTACCTTTTACTTATCTTGGTGATTCCTGAGAGTCCTGAGTTTTAACTCTGTGAATCATCCTTTGTTACCACCAGAGCTGAAGGAAATGTTCTGACAAATGACCTTGGGCAAGTTACTTAACTTCTCTGAACCTCTGCTACTTGTCTGTTATGTGAATTTGGCCAAGTCATTCGACTTCTCTTATGCCCCAGTTTCCTCATCTGTAAAATGGGGATTAAATACATGTTTTCCCTCCTACTTAGACATTTGGGATAAATTCTGTGTCCAACCTGATTATGTTGCATCTAACCCAGGACTTAGTATAATTCTTGGCACATAACAAGTCCTTATCAAATACACTATTATTGTGATTATTATTATTATTATGATGATGATGAAGCTTGTTCATAGAGACAGTCCTTTTCCAATTTCCTCCACCCCCACTGAAAACTCAAGCAACCTCGGTAGGGAATTAAAATGGAAACTACCTTCTCTAAGCCAGCCAACCATTTCAAAAACACACATAACCACTATGCGCGCTTCTGGAGGGAACAAATGAGCAAATCTGATAGAGAAGAGTTGTTCGATTGAGATGGAAATTTCCTCAAATCCTGAAAAGGTTAGAATCTGATTAATCAATGTTTTGCATTCCCTCTAAAAACAAGCATGGTTTGGTACATTAAAAGATTTTGTTTGCCCTAATCCATTGCAAATCATGCAGCTGTAGCCCTCCCGCCTGTCCAATGTGCCCTAATCCTCCTCTCTCACTATTGGATATTATCTTATTTCCACATCAAACACTGAACAGCTGCTGCCTAGATGAATCTGTGTCTAGCTCCTTCCCTTTTGATAGGAAAATCCCTCTCCAGCTCCATTCTGGAAAAGAAGAGTTTGTTCTTGGGTGTCCATTAAAGATGAGAATGGCCCAGATTCTTCATTCCAACTCATGTGCGACAGGAACTGGGTCTGATGACCTAATTGTCCTGTATTTACCCCTGCATACAGCAGAGTGCTTGACACAGAGTAAGGGCTTAAGAAGACCATGAGTATTATTAGTATTATGATGAGAGTAGTGCTACAGGGGTTAGGTGATGTGGAAGTCTTGAAGTGATAGATGTTGGGGCATACTGACACTCATTATGGACAGGGAATGGGTCTACTAATTCTGTTTATAGTATACTCTCCCAATCACTCAATATAGTGCTTTGCATACAGAAGGCACTCAATAAATATAATTGATTGAGACATGAGAGATTTGTCAGGAAAGGCCTCAGTCAATCCATCCATCAATTGTTTTAATTGAGCACTTAACTGTAAACATGATACTACACTCAGCACTTATGGCACCTCCTGAAGGAGATGAGATTTCAGAAGGGCTTTGAAGATGTGAAGATGGAGGGAGTTCCACGAATAAGGGAGGCTGTGAGCAAGGGTTTGGCAGTGAGAGAGGTAGTAAGTTGGCCTGACAGTAACAATAATAATAATGATGGTATTTTTTAAGCACTTACTTTGTGCCAAGCACTGTTCTAAGTGCTGGGGGAGATATAAGGTAATCAGGTTGTCCCACGTGGGGCTCACAGTCTCAATCCCCATTTTACAGATGAGTTAATTGAGGCACAGAGAAATTAAGTGACTTGTCCAAAGTCACCCAGCTGCTAAGTGGCAGAGCCTGGATTAGAACCCACAACCTCTGACTCCCAAGCCCATGTTCTATGAGAGATCTGCCCCTCTAATCTGTAAGCTCCTTGTAGGCTGAGATCATCTACTCTGTTGAATTGCACTCTCCCAAGTGTTGAGTACAGTGCTCTGCACACTGTAAACACTCAATAAGTATGGTTGATTGATTGATTGATTGATTGACGGGTAAAGAGGAGAGAGAGAGCTAGAGTGTCTTAAAGCTGATGGTCAGGAGGTTCTTCTAGATGTGCAGAGGAATGGGCAGCCATTTGAATTTTTCAGGACTGGGGGAGACATACCCAAAATGATGTTTCAGATAAATTACCTCTTTAAGAGAATGAAATATGGATTGGAGAGCAGAGAGACTGAAGCCAAGGAAGCCAGCAAAGAGGCTGATGTAGTAATCAATCCATCAATCATTCGACAATATTCTTTGAGTGTTTATTGTGTGCAAGGCACTGTATTAAGCACTTGGGAGAGGACAGTATAATGCAGTCTCAAGCTGGAATATGACAAGAGCCTGGACCAGCATGGTGGCAGTTTGGATTGAGAGGATGGCAGGGAGTCTGGAAAGTACGGAGGAAGAATAGACAAGGTCTGGTAACAAACTAAATATGGGGATTGAAAGGGAGGGAAGAGTCAACAATAATCAATCGATCGATCAATATTTATTAAGCACTCACTGCGTGAAGAGAATGGGGTTTGAAAGCGAGGGAAGAGTCAACGATAATCAATTAATCATATTTATGAGGTGATTACTGTGAGCAAAGCACTGTACTAAGCTCTTGGGAGAGTACAGTATAACAGAGTTGGTAGACAAGTTCTCAATAAGCTTACAGATAAGGCTAAGATTAAGAATATGAGAGACATTTTGGGAACGCTATTAGTTATCTTCTCTGCTTCTTTAAACTGATTCATGTCATCTTAGCCTCTGAGGTCTGTTTAACAACAATATTTGTGTTTCTAGCTCTCTTTTCTTGTAAATAGCAGCTCGGCTGAGTGTCTGAGAGAACACTCTGTTAGTCTGCAATTTCAACCTTTTCTTGTTATAGCTACCTCCAGCTGTATTCTCTGGTTTATGAGCAATAGTAGCAGTAGTTGGAGTAGTAGTCGTCATAAAAGTAGCTGCAGCAGCAACAGCAGCAGAAGCTCATTTTGGGCAGGGAATGTGACTGTTTATTGTTATATTGGACTCTCCCAAGCACTTAGTACAGTGCTCTGCACACAGTAAGTGCTCAATAAATATGATTGACTGATTGACAGGAAAAGTGTTTATTAAATGGTGACTGAGAGCAATGCACTGACATAAGCGCTGGGTTTTTACTGAAATGTAAAATTGATATCTTGGCAAGAGGAGGTTTCCTGGAGATGCTGACTGGAAGGGCCAAGCAAATCCCTGCCAGGTGCTTGACTGTAATGCCCTTTTTGAAGGCTGCCTCATCTCAGGCTGATTAGGGCCTTCTTTAGGGGACACCAAATTCTTCAGTCTCAGCTTCAGGGTAAGGGAGAGAGAAGGGAAGAGAGACAGGTGAGTCTACATCATAGAAGCTCTGCTGGAATGTCTCCTGTCACACATTGGGGAAATGCCACTAACAGAGAGGAAGGCAGTGGGAAGCAGCATGCCCTAGTGGCTAGGACATAGGCCTGGCAGTCAGAAGGATCTGGGTTCTAATTCTGATTCTGCCACTTGTTTGCAGTGTGACCTTGGGCAAGTCACTTCACTTCTCTGCACCTCAGTTACCTCTTCTCTAAAATGGGGGTTAATACTGTGAGCCCCATGGGGGACATGGGCTGTACCTAACCTGATCAGCTTGTATCTACCCAGGTGGTTAGTACAATGCCTAGGACATAGTAAATGCCTAACGAATAACGAGTACCATAAAAAAATTAAAAATAGGCATTTCAAGAAAGCCTCATGATCACTCACTTCTGGGAAAAATTGTCATAAAGGAAAGCAAGACACTAATTATCACTTGTCAGAAACATTGAGTGCTTCCTGTCCTCTCTAGGTAGTGCCTGCAGCTCATCATTATAACTATAATAATAATTGTGGCATTTGTTAATCATTTTCTGTGCACCAAGTGCTGTAGTAGATACACGATAATCAAGTCTGACGTGATCCCTGCCCCATATGGGGCTTACAGTCTAAGTTGAAAGGAGAGCTGGTATTTAGTCCCCATTTTACAGATGAGGAAACTGAGGCACTGAATAGTTAAATGACGTGTCCAAGGTCACAGAGCAGGTAAAGGACTGGGACAGTAGTGGAATCCAGGTCCTCTGACTTCCATACTATTTTCATTAGGCCACTATATTTCTCACCATAACAATTACCGTCAGGAGACAATAAAAATCTACTACACCAAAGCAAGTAGTTTTGATATGAATGGTTGTTGCTGTGCGGGCTGGGAGAAAATGTGATTTAAGATGCTCACAGGCTTGTATTTACCTAAACTGAATGAAGTGGAGAATTTGACACCAGGAAGGGCTCCTTAAATTGAATTATAATTTGGTAGCCAATTGATGACCTTGTATTACCTTTTATTAAGACACACTCAATGAATGCTCCAAAATGATAGGAAGATTAAGAAGAGACTTGTGAATTTGATATAAATCAGTGGTATTTATTGAGCACTTACTGGGCGGGGCACTTTACTAAGCAGAATAATTCCAAAAAACTCTTTTTTCCACCCCTCCCTGCCAGATATCTTCGAATTTTGGCTTTCTAGATAATGGCCTCTTTTCTGTTTCACTTAGCTGATGTTCATTCAGGGTCTAGATAAAGCCATCAGAAAAATAATCATAATTAGGTTTCCCCTTTCTCATTTGCATTTTGTTACCAATGCAGTGTGTTTTCCAGTTTATCATGGCATGTTACCTCCATCTTGGCTATAATTCATTAGTGCCCATGTCTTTGAGCAAAGCAGATGGACAACATTATCAAAGTTCATGGCCTTTTAGAAACCATTTGAGGACAACTTTGATATTTTAATTTGGGGAGACCAAGAAATGCATAATGAACAAGCTGATACTTTCAATGATCAAACTCCATATGGTTGAGTTCAATGAGTTACTGATCAAGGGAATTAATGACGTTTGAGTGATTGAAGTTTTTGTTATTCTCAGAAGCAAACTGATGTCACCCAGGTGCACTAAATTCATTTTTCCTATGCTGATTGGCCATGACAGGTTCTAAAGTCAGGGCTTGCAGCAGGATGGGAGCCTGAATTCAGTTTATTTTGGTACAAGAGTTTAAAGGTGAAATAACCACCAAAATGTCAAGATCTTCAGTTAAGAAAGAGGTAAAATTAAGGTAACTTATTGAAAAGGATGCCAGGTGCTTACTGAAGGAGAAAGGCCTTAGATGACTATAGGACTATTGAATTTAAACTATCAAATTAGCCCTATGGGGCTCAAAGTCTTAATTCCTATTTAACAGATGTGGTAATTGAGACACAGAGAAGTGAAGTGACTTGCCCAAGCTCACACAGCAGTTAAGTGGAGGATCTGGGGTTAGAACCCAGGTCCTTTTGACTCTGCCCCATGCTCTCTCCACTAGGCCGTACTGCTCACTTTATTCATCCCCACCCCACTCAGTTCCATAGTACTTATGCCTATATCCATAATTGATTTTTAAAATATTAATGTCTGTCTCCCCCTCTTGACTGTAAGCTCATTGTGGACAGGGAATGTGTCTACCAAATCTGGTTATATTCTACTCTCCCAAGTGCTTAATACAGAGCTCTGCACATGGTAAATGCTCAGTAAATACGACTGATTGATTGAGCTTGGCTAACCTGCAAACCCTATCCTCAAGGAGCTTAAAATCTAATGAAGAAGATAAATGGACACAAACATTGAGGACTAACATAGTTAAAAAGAGTGTGAGAGGAGCTGGGAATAAAGAACACAAGTGACTAAATAAATTAAAAAATAAGCAGACACGTATCCAAGAGAGCTGAGGTGGCCATGATACAGTTTAGGCTTTTCAATTTAATGTTTTATTTACAGAGAGCACTGCCTTCCAACCTCTTGGAAATATTTTGGGTTCCCTGAGCAAGTGTTTGGTCTGAGAAAAATAAGATGGAAATTGGAGTCCCAAAGTCCTAGCCACCAACCCAAAACAAATTCTAAAAATATTAATTCAAAATATCCACCCCCACAGCCCATATGATGTAGTTCTTGGCACCTTGGGTCCCTTCTCACATTTTAGCCAGAATCTTGGGGCTGAAGTAGCCCAACAAAAATAACTGTGGGAGTATAAGGGCAGCTCTCCATCCTGACACTTGTTTTGGCAAAACAGAACCAAGATGGAAAGCGGATGAGCACAGGTGGTTTCCTGCTGTCCCGGCAGCTTGCAGGGGCCTGTGCCTTGACCTTGCTTTATCCTTGGGTTTGCCTGAGCTGAGGAGCGGGCAGGTGGCATCTGTAGTTGTGTGAACAGGAGAGGGGTGATCACTGCCCACTGTCGAAGCAGTGTGACCTAGTGGATAAAGCATGGACCTGGGAACCAGAGGACCTGGGTTCTAATAACGATTCTGACACATTCCTGCTGTGTGACCTTGGGTAATGCACTTAACTTCTCTGGGCCTCTATTGCCTCATCTGTAAAATGGGGATTAAGACTAGGTGCCCCATGTTGGTCAGGGACTGTGTTCAACCTGATAAACATGTATCTACTCTAGAATTTAGAACAGTGCTTGGCACATGGCAAGTGCTTAACTAATACAACAATAATCATAATCATAACTGTAGGAATGTTCTCCGGCTTGTGCCACTGTTGTGAGAAAGCAGTGATGGACAGGTGATCAAGCTGGGGAGCAGGTGGAAGCATCCTCCTTTTGTGATCTGTTGTATATTGTGTGGTAACTGGTACTTGCCCTTTGTACTTGCCAGGAACTGTCTGTCCCCTCTGCCCTATTCTCCTGCTCCTTCGGGTATTCCCCATACTTGCAGTTTAACTACTCCCGCAACGGCTGTAAGACCCTTCAACCTCAATGCCAAGACTCTCTAGCAATAATAATAATAATAACAACAGTAACAGTAGATACAATTGTGGAATTTGTTAAGCACTTGCAATCTGCCAAGAACTGTACTAAGAGCTGGGGAAGTTAGAAGATAATAAGCTTGGACACTACGCCTGTCCCACATGGGGCTCGCAGTCTAAGTAGGAAGAATGGAGATTGAATCCCCATTATACAGATGAGGGAATGGAGGCACTGAGAAATTAAGTGACTCACCTAAGGTTACACAGCAAGCGAGTGATAGAACAGGGATTTCTTATCCCCAGGGAGCAGAGACCCTCACCACCAGGACTATCCTAGAGAAGGACAGCTCAGAAAACTGCTCACTCTACTTTACCCCACTTCAGACTTGACCAAAGATCTTTTCCAGTTCATCCCGGAACTGGTGCTGGGTTGGGTGTGGACCTGTTTAGGGCGGGCCTATCGTGATCTTGATCATTCAATAAATCAATCATATTCAGTGAGCACTTACTGTGTGCAGAACACTGTACTAAACGCTTGATAGTATACAATATAATAGGGTTGGTAGACATGTTCCCTGCCCACAAGGAGCTTACAGTCTAGAGGGGGAGGTAGATTGTAAGCTGTAGATTGTAAGATTATTGTGGTCAGGGAATGTGGGAAATGTGTCTACCAACTCTGTTATAGTGTTCTCTCCCAAGTCCTTAGTACAGTGCCACAGCACTTATTTATACATGTATATAGCTATAATTCTACTTATTTATATTGATGCTGGTTTACTTGTTTTGATGTGTATATAACTATAATTCTATTTATTTATAGTGATGCCTGTTTACTTGTTTTCTTGTCTGACTTCCCCCTTCTAGACTGTCAAGCTGGTGTGGGCAGGGACTGTCTCTCCTAATTGTACTTTCCAAGTGCTTAGTACAGTGCTCTGCACACATTAAGCACTCAATAATATAACTGAATGAATGCAGCGTGGCTTAGTGGAAAAAACCCGGGTTTGGGAGTCAGTGGTCACGAGTTCTAATCCCGGCTCGGCCGCTTGTCAGCTGTGTGACCTTGGTCAAGTCACTTAACTTCTCTGTGCTTCAGTTACCCCATCTGTAAAATGGGGATTAAGACTGTAAGCCCCACGTGGGACAACCTGGTCATCTTGTATCCTCCCAAGCGCTTAGAACAGTGCTTTGCACAATAGTAAGCGCTTAACAAATGCCATCATTACTAAGCACAAGGGAGAGTACAGTATTACAGAGATGGTAGGCACATTTCATGCCCTCAGTGAGCTTGCAGTTTTGAGGGGATTGATTGATCGAAGGACAGACAATATAAATAAATGGATACATTACAGATATGTACATAAGTGGGGTGGAGCTGAGGATAGGGTGAATAAAAGTGTACAACTCCCAGTGCAAGTGCAATGCAGAAGGGAGAGGGAGTGGAGGAAGTGAGAGCTTAGTCAGGGAAGACCTCTTGGAGGAAATGTGCTTTTAATAATACTTTGAAGGTGGGGAGGGTGGTCGCCTATCAGAGATCAGAAGGGGAGGGAGTTCCAGGCCGGAGGCAAGCCTTAGGTGAAGGGTCGGTGGCGAGATAGATGAGATTGAGGTACAAGTAGTGTGGCACAAGAAGGTAAAGTGTGCAGGCTGGGTTGTAGAACGGAATCGGCAAGATTTTCTTACCCCTAAAGAGGTCACGTTATGCCTCCTGTAAGACTGTGAACTGTAATAAACCATCACCACCAACGGCATCATCAATAGCAGGTACTACAGGGTGTAGAGCACTGCAGTGAACACTTGCTGTATGCAGGGCACCTAACTGTACTGTTCTTGGGCAGAGCTCTGTCCTGAGTCCTTGGAGACATGCAAAACGCTGCAGGATGACACCACAAGGACCCACATTATCCAATAGGAAGGGACTAAAAACAGCTATTCAAATTATTAAAAGCAAGAAATTCAGTAAATAAGCAAAGATGTAGCAAACACAGACTCTAACTTCCTTGTGGGAAGGGAACATACTTACCAATTCTGTTATATTTTACTCTCCCAAACACTTAGTACAGTGCTCTGTACACAGTAGGTGCTTAATAAATGTGATTGATTGATTGATTGATTAAATTATAGAGTGCTAAGACATTTGGTAAGAGGACATGACCTGGAATGGTGAGGGATTAATCAGGTATACCTCCTGAAGAAGGTGGCTTTTGAGGATGTTTTAGGTGGACTTCATTTTTGGAGTTTAGGACTCTGGTATACAAGTGTGTGCGACTGTCTGGGTATGTGTGCATATATGTGTAGATGAGGGTGTGTCTGTGGTTGTGTACTGTAAGGTAAACTTCTGCCTGATTTAGCCCTCTGGCCCAACCTGTTAGGTTGCGGGTGGGGGAGGTAGGGGGAAGAGAGAGAGAAAGAGGTTGCCATGGAAACCCTGACAAGCCTTCAAGACATAGTCTCAGTATTCATTAACTGTGCCCAAAGATACTTCAGAGAATCAATTTCATCCTCGGCCTTAGACTCAGAAATCCTTCAAGGCTGAAGGCTCCATTCAACTCCCGGAAGGAGTGTGAGCACTTCGAACAATGCTGAATCCATTTTAAGGTTGTGCGTGAGCATCTCTTTGAATTCAAGGACCTTAATATCCCCGCCCCAGACTCTTGGCAAGTGCAGGGAATCGCGATTTGCCGATGTTTCCAACAGCAGACACTAGATGGCATTAGAAGCACCAACAATACATTATCTCAGGCTGTGCTGCTGAGCCCAAACTTTTCACAGACCTGAATTTTAGATGGGATTGTTCTGAAGTTAATAAAAACGGGGTGATCGTGTATTCAGACGTCTAAACCGATGAACACCCCCCCATTTCACTCATTCATAGAAAACTGCGGCCAGGAGTCAGTTGGTTGCTCATGATTTGTGTATTCCTCTGGATTTTTGTGGCACTCAGAAGGGGATGTGTTGGGATATTTCCTAAGTTTTCCTCTGAACTGTCCAATTCCAATGGAAAAAGCCTAGTTCTCAGGAAAACGAGGACTGGAAAAATCCAGGTGCTGTGTGCACTAAAAAGCTCATTGTGGGCAAGGAATGTGTCTTTTTATTGTTATATTGTAATGTCCCAAGCACTTAGTAAATTGCTCTGCACATATTAAGGGCTCAAAAAATAGGATTGAAAGAACTGATAGCTGCAGCAGTGGACATCATGCCGGGCAGGTTAGCGACAGGGCCGGGGATGACTTCAATCCTTTTGCCGGGTACTGAGAACACTTATCACAGTCCCTGTGGACCCTGGGGAAGATTGACCCCTGAGGTCCAGAACAGCCAAGTGGCAGCAGCACAGGAAGAGGAGGAAGAGGTGAAGGAGGAGGTTCTGAGTCAAGATGGTGACCGCAACCTGGACAGTGTTTGTAACTGGTCCCTACCTTCCCAAACGCAAACAACTATAATACATGTGTGTTCTTCCTCTCTCCCCTTCTCTCTCTTTTTATTCTCTTCCTCACTGTCTCCCTCCACCTACACCCACTCTTTCTTTCTCACTTTCTCTTTTTCTCTTTCTCTCTCCCTTTTCCCCTCTCTTGTCCTCTTCCTAAATTCCCGTATAAAAAAAGCCTTGTAAGTGCAATATGAACTGTAAATGTAAGTGACTTGCCAAGGTCACACAGCAAAGTGGCCAAACCAGGATTAGAGCCAAGATCCTTCTGCCTCAAAGGCCCATGCTTTATCTGCTAGGCCATGCTGCTTCTCTCCTGCCCTGGGAATCCTGATCGCACTATTTCTTGACTGACAAACCAAAGTTGAGCCCATTCATCCTCCTGGTCTCAGCCTTCCACCCCAACTCCATCCTGGGGCTATTAAAACAGTCCCCCTGAAACCTATCACACTGCTAGCACAATCAATCAATCACATTTATTGAGGGCTTACTGTGTACCGAACACTATACTGAGAGAGACAGTGCAATGTAACAATGTAACAGAGTTTCTAGTTACGTTCCCTGCCCACAGAGAATTTACAGTTTAGAAGGGGAGACAGACATTAATGTAAACAAAAAGAAATTATGGATATGTACATAAGTTCTGTGGGCCTGAGGGAGGGATGAATAAAGGGAGCAAATCCAAGTACAAGGGTGATTTCTGAAGGGATTGGGAGAAGAGGAAATGAGGGCTTAGTCAGGGAAGGCCTCTAGGAGGAGATGCTCCTTCAGTAAGGTTTTGAAGGTGGGGAGAATAATTTGTCTGTCAGATATGAAGGGGGAGAGCATTCCAGGCCAGTCACAGAACATGGGCAAGAGGTCAGCAGCAAGACAGATAAGGTGGAGGTACAGTGAATAGGTTGACATTACTTGAGCAAAGTGGGTAGGCTGGGTGGTAGTAGAAGAGCAGTGAGGTAAGATGGAAGGGAGCAAGCTGATTAAATGCTTTAAAGCCTTTAAAGTACTTTACTTTAAGGAGTTTCTGTCTGATATGCAGGTGAACCACCAGGACAAGCAAGCAGCCACTGTCAACCAGGTGGACACACTCATCGGTCAGAAGACACTCAGAACACAATGCATTTGAATGGTAAATTGCAACAAATCACCCATTCCTTAGCCAATGAGGGGCACAAGCATTGTCCTAAGTGCTTGGGAGAGTACAGTGAGACAGAAGTTATAGGTACTTTTCCTGCCCATAAGGAGCCGACAGTTTAGATGTGGAAGCAGACAGTAATATAAATGTTATGTACATAAATGCTTTGGGGCTGAGGGTGGGCTGAATATCAAGTGCTTAAAGAGGAAAGATCTAAGCACATAATCTATGAAAGCTTTTCACTCTGCCATTTGGTTTGCCCTTTTCATGCAAGGTCACTTCACTCTATATTCATTTTCATTAGAGTTTCTGCATGGGATATGCAGGGAGCTTAACTTTAGATTTCCTGGGGGCAGGGACAATTAGCTTTATTTATATTATGCAATAAACTTCATTTTCTCTGAGCCCTTAAACCAAAAGTTTAATGCTCCAGCTAATAAATACTGATGTTCCATGGATAGGATGTAGCGATATAGAAGAGGCCCTTTAATTAGGAATGTAGGCTGGTTCTCAATAAATAATGGTAAATAATGATTAAATCATTGAAGCTATTCATCTAGTAGACAGTTTGGGGTCTACATCTAATTATTATTAATACTACAATCTACCTTTGTGTAATTTTCAAAGTAAATCTAAAGTGAGTCACAAGGAGAATGAAACCAATTCTTAGAATCTACATCTTAATGCTCTTAATGATTTCTCATTTAAGCTGGTGGTTTGGCTGGTTCGATGTCAGTTCTTCAGGAGAGGAGGACTTAAAAGTATCATCCTGGCCTAATGCAGGCTAGAAAATGTTGTGGGGTGATTACGACTAGAAGGTGCATTATGCTTGAAGGCTTTTGGCTGGTGAGACTTTGAGGTTCCTCTTCCTTCGACCCTAGCCTGTTTGCAAAACTTTTGGTGGGTTGGCATGCCAGGTCTGAGAAGATATCCTACAGGAAAACTTCGGACAAAAAAATCCATGAGGTGCATACAACTCAGCTGTAGGGACCATGGGAAGGATATTGTAAGCTAGATTGTAAACTCCTTGAGGGATGAGATCATATTGACTTAGTCTATTGTACTCTTCCAAATGCTTAGTACAGTAAAGCACTTTTTGATTGACTGAGATGTACCGAGCCTGATATTATTAATCTGAGAGAAACTTCTTGTGGACAAGGAGCGTTTCTACAAGCTCTGTTATAGTGTACTCTCCCAAGCACTTAGTGCAGTACTCTACACCCAATAAGCACTCAATAAACATGATCGATAGATTGATTAATTAAGAGCTGAGCATCGTGACATAATTCTAATTGATGAGAGGGGCGGGTGGCCAGGAGTTGGGGGGTGGCACTTTCCCAGATGCACAGAAGTCTGACTATAACCCCAGGATGCATTGAAGATTCATTCATTCAATCGTATTTATTGAGCGCTTACTATGGACAGGGCACTGAATTAAGTGCTTGGGAGAGTACAGAATAACAATAAATAGAGACATTCCCTGCCCACAGTGATAAATGGAATGGTTCACAAATCCTGATTCTCTAAGACACTTTTGAAAAAGGAAGAGAAAATGGGTTTGGAGCCTGGAGGTCCCTCCCTCATCTCTGTGCAGAGAACAGAGAGGACTGCCCACTGATATTCATTCATTCAACTGTATTTACTGAGCGCTTACTGTATGCAGAGCACTATACTAAGCGCTTGGGAGAGTATGATACAACAATAAACAGATACATTCTCTGCCTAAACAAGCTTATCGTCTAGAGGGGGAAAATAGACATTAATATAAAAAAAAATCACAGGTATATACATAATTGCTTAGGCACAGTGGTCCAGGATGGCTGCTTGAGGGGATGGTGGAAACAGATGTCTGAGGTTGAAAGAGAAAAGGAGGAATCATCATGCATGTGATCACTGTCCAAAATAGAGCTGAACCAAGCCTTCGGGGTGGCCTCAAAAATGATTTCAGCCCACAGAAATGTTTATAAGCCACATTTCCCAAGCACAATCTACCCCTAGTGATGGTTGGTGGTAGATGCTGAAATTTGATGTGAGCGGCAGTGAGTGACCTTGGCTTGAAGAAGAGTTATCCCAGGGCCATGGTGGTGGCACAGCAAGGTCCTTTGGACCACTGGGAAAAGATGTTTCATATGGGGGAATCCCACCTTTCCTAATGGAAAAAGCACGGGACTGGGAGCCAGAGGCCCTGAGTTCTAATCTTGGCTCTGCTGCTTACCTGCTGTGAGATCTTGGGCAAGTCACTTAACTTATCTGTGCCTCGGTTCCCAAAGCTGCAAAATGGTGTTTCAATACCTCTTCTCCATCCTATTTAGACTGTCAATCCCATGTGAGACCTGATGATCTTGAATCTAACCCAGCACTTAGTGCATTGTTTTGCATATTGTAAACACTTAAATATTATTATTATCATTATTATGGCAAATGGTATATCTGTAATTTATTTTAGTATCTGATCCCCTCCGCTGCCAACTATTATATGCTCCTTGAGGTCAAGGATCGTATCTATTAATTCTATAGTACTACTCCAAATGCTTAGTTCAGTGTTTTCTTTCCGTTTTCTTTTTTTTTCCATTTTTTTGTAACTGGGCGCTTGCTGCACGCAGAGCACTGTACTAAGGACTTGGGAGAGTACAATACAGCCAAGATGACAGGCATGTTCCCTGCCCACAACAAGCTTATAGTCTAGAGGGGGAGACAGACACTAATATAAGTAATTTATACATATGTATATACCCTGTACAAAGCACAGGGTAAGAACTCACAGTAAATGCTGTTGACTGTGAGCTTGTTGTGGGAAGGGATTGTTTCTCTTTGTTGCTGGATTGTACTTCCAAGTGCTTAGTACAGTGCTCTGCATACAGTAAGTGCTCAATAAATACGATTGAATGAATGAATGAATGAATGATTGATTAGAGCTGAGGTGGAGAGGGAGTCAGGGTAGGCAAGGATAAGATGACATGCCTCTTCATAAGAATAGAACATGTTTTTTTGGGCTGTCAAAACTTCCAGTTCATTCCCTCATTCAATGGTATTTACTGAGCATTTACTATGTGCAGAACATTGTACTAAGTACTTGGGAAAGTACAATACAGCAATAAAGTGAGACAATCTCTGCCCACAGTGAGCTCACAATCTAGAGGGGATGCACATACTTCTTAAGAAAATTATAGTAGAAATGAAGAAGGTAGAGTTAAGGGATAAAAATTGAAGCTTAAGGTAGTTGCTTCAAAATTCACAAAAGGAAATACTTTTTTTATGGAATTTGTTAAGCACTTACTATGTGCCGGGCCCTGTACTAAGCACTGGGGTAGATGCAAGTTAATCACGTTGGACACTGTCCATGTCCCGCATGGAGATCACTGTATTCATATCCATTTTAACTGAGCCATAGAGAAATTAAATGATTTGCCCAAAGACACACAGCAGACAAGTGGTGGAGCTGAGACTAGAAGGTGTGAAGCAGAAAGAATTTGTTTCCACAGGAAGTCCTGCAGGCTGGAAATATCAGCGGGTTCATGAGGAGTTGGATAAATCATAGGAGAGTGGGCCCTCCTGGTAACTAGAGGGAAGTTAGAGTTTTGGACCTTGGGAAAGTCAATTTTCTGTGTCTCAGTAATCTCATCTGTAAAATGGAGATTAAGACTGTGAGCCCCATATGGGACATGGACTGTGTCCAACCCAATTAGCTTGTATCTATCCCAATTCTTAGTTCATTTGAGTATCTTCCCCAAGGTTACATAGCAGACAAGTGGTGGAGTCAGGATTTCTTCCGACTCCCTGGACTGTGCTCTACTGCTCTAGGTGACACTGCTTCTCAATTATTTATTTTATGTTTTATTTTATTTTATGGTACTTGTTAATTGCTTACTATGTGTCAAACACTGTTCTAAGCACTAGGGGTAGGTACAAGTTAATTTGGTCAATGATTCCTATTACTCAAGTTCATCTATCTCCCTGATGCTCCTCTACCAATCTCCCTTGGGTGGGCTCTCTCCCCAACCCCCCTGCTACTTCTCTGAAGCTTTTGATCACCATCATCCTGGCTGCAAAATTGCAAAGTGCCCTCCCAAGACTCTCTTGCTGTTCTCCTACAGAAACAGTTCATCTTAGTTTCAGTTGTCTGTTCCAAAGCTGAATGGGTACTAGTACGGGGCCTGCCCGGGGTTATAACTACCCTATGAATACAACCATCCTGTAACACATGTATTGTTTGACATCTTACTCCATTCTCAGGCCCAACAAACTTTAACATTCCTGCAAGCCATAAAGCAGTAGTTAGAGCTTAGAAGCGGCATGGCCTATGTGGCCTACTGGTTAAAGCAACTAACTGGGAGTCATAAGGACCTGGATCCTAGTCTCCACTCTGCCACTTGTCTACTGTCTGACCTTGGAAAAGCCACTTAACTTATCTGTGCCTCAGTTACCTCATCTGTAAAATGGATATTAAGACTGTGAGCCCCATGTAGGACAGGGACTGTGTCCAACCTTGTATCTACCTCACCACTTAGAAAAGTGCCTGGCACATAGTAAGTGCTTAACAAATACCACTTAAAAAATGGCCTAGTAAAAAAAGCACAGCCCTGAGAGTCAGAAGACTTGGTTTTTAGTCCCAGCTCCATGGCTTACCTGCTGTGTGACCCTGGGCAAGTCACTTAATTTGCATGTGCCACAGATTCCTCATCTGTAAAATGGGGATGAAATACCCCATTCTCCCTCCTGTTTGGGCTGTGAATCCAACGTGGGACAGGGACTCACGGGGATAATCATGGATCCAACCTGATTATCTTGTATCTACCCGAGCACTTAAGATATGCTTGGCACATAATATAGTCTTTACAAATACCAGTTACTTCATAGTGGAAAGAACACAGGACTGGAAGTCAGGAGGCCTGTGTTCTAATACTGGTTCTGCCACGCCTGCTGGGTGATTTGGGGCAAGTCACATAGTTTGTATAGAGTAAGCGCTCAATAAATATCACTGATTGATTTTTTGACTGACCGGAGAAAAAGTAATAGGGATTGGTGGTGCCAGTGAGAAGCACAGAAGCATGCCAATATTTATTATGAAATATTGAAAATGTCAAACAAAATTACACTTGCCATGGTTAACCACAAGTTTTGAAAAATTGTAGCCATGGTAAAAAAATGCTATTTGTCCCCAAAGCCCAGCCCACATGATAATAAGCAATAATAAGCAGACCAACAATAGAACAATAAGTACAGCCAGCAGAAAGTTCAATAGCTCTGCCAGAAATTCGAGAGTGGTCCTGAGTATTTTGCATATTATTATATATGCAAAATGTCAAGGCAACCTTTTGGGTTTCTGACTGTATTGTTGTGTCCAATAGCTGGAGAGTCACTGGGACTCAGAGATCTAGTTTTGGAGTAGTCTCTATGAGGACTTGTCCTATGTACTTAGTCCAAAATAGCTATTTAAAAGACATTTGTTTGGCTCCCCTCCTATAGAACTAATAGGAGTTGTCCAAGGATTGTGGGTAGTGGCAGATTTCCAGAACCCCTAAAGGCCTGGACCAACATATTTAGGGAGAAAATCTTTTTAAAAAAATGAAAAACCTCTATATTAATAATTGAAAGGACAGGTACTTATATATTTTTTCTGTTTTTACTCTACAAACTCTCTGAGCATATTCCTACACAGGTAGTTATTAGGGATTAATGTGGTGGGCTTTTGAAAACATTTTCATTGCTTAGTTTCATTGTTTTAACCAGACATGGCATGGTTAGCACTTGCTATTTACCAAGGTTGATGGTAGATACAATGCAATCAAAATAGCCTTGGTTCTGCCCAATATAGAACTCACAGACTAAGGGGGAGGGAGAACAGGTATCCCCCATTTTAAAGCTGAGTAAAATGTGGCATAGAGAAGTTAAGTGACTTTTCCAAGGCCACACAGCAGACAAATGGTGGAGTTGGAATTGGAACCCAAGTCTCCTGGCTCCCAATTCTATGTTCTTTCCATTAGGGGCCACTATTTCTCTTCTTGCGGAAAAATCTAAGGATCCAGGGCCTAATTATCTTGAAGAACAGCTGAAAGCCTATCATGCTGTACTTGCAACCCAAATGAGGACCACTAGCCAGAATCATTAGGGCTCAGAGATTGCCTAACGCGGTTAGAGGTCTGTTAGTGTTGAAGTAAATCTGGTGGTTGTTCTCATCAGAGAATCTGGAAAAAAATGGGGAAAAAAGCAAGTTGCAAGCCAGTTAAGAATGTGTTGATCCACTGAGATATGGAGAATCAGATGGTATTTTTTTGTTGGAATTTGTTAAGCACTTACTATGTCCCGGGCACTGTACTAAGTGCAGAGGTAGATACAAGATATTTAATTGGACACAGTCCCTGTCCCACATGAGGTTCACAGTTTTAATCCCCATTTTACATATGAGGTAACAAAAGTAACATAGAAGTAGAGTGACTTGCTCAAGGTCACACAGCAGACAAGTGGCAGAGAAGGATTAAAAGCCAGGTCCTCTGACTCCCAGGCCCATGGTCTAGCTACTAGACAATGCTGCTCTTTGTGGAATCAAAGAAAGTTTTTGTAGCTCTTACAGATGACGCAGAACTTGCAATAGAGCATGAATGTTGTTGAACCCAAGAAAATAATTTTCCATCCCAAGTTGCTCCAGTTTATGTACATTTCTTTTCTCTCATTAGAACTAGAAAGTTGCATTTAAAATGAACTTTGTCTTCTCACTACAATGTCCAGAGACCACCTTCTTGCTGCCAAATCCAGGGTCAGAAACTTTTCCTTGGTTAAATAAAGCAACATGTTTATAGCACTGAACAAGTTGCTCCCGCTGTACCTTTCCACTGATCCAGGGGAATGCTGAAATCATCTGTGCTTCAACGACTGTGAGCCCCATGTGGGACAGAGACTGTGTCCAACTTTTTTTTTTTTTTTGAAAGATATTTGTTAAACACTTACTATGTGTCATACACTGTTCTAAGCTCTGAGATAGGTACAAGTTAACTAGGTCCGACAAAGTCTCTTTCCCGCTTGGGGCTCACAATCTAAGTAGGAGACAGAACAGGGATTCCCATTTTGCAGTTGAGGAAACTAAGGCATAGAGAAATGAAGTGACTTGCCCAAGGTCACACAACAATCAGTGGGCAGAGTGGGATTAGAATCCAGGTCCCTCTGACTCCCAAGCCCATGCTCTCTCCTTCTCAGTTAACCTGGTTAACATATCTACACCAGAGCTTAGAACAGTAGTTGAAGCATAGTAAGTGCTTAACAAATGCCATTGGAAAAAAAAAAAGACCAAATGAATCTTTCAAAGCACTTAAGGGAAATTAGTTTGAAAACTTAAATGAGTCTTGAGGCCAGCCAGTCTTTGGGCATATCCTGATCTTCACGGTTGGTTGCTTAGCAAGGGACAAACATCATCATATGCCACGAAGGTCATCTGTCTGTCCCTTCTTTAGGAGGACAGATCATAGTAAGAATATAATAAATACCCTAAATAGATGTTTTATTTTTTTAAGGATTTATTAAATCATCAAACATCAATTAGCAGTAATGCAATGAATTAATATTGCACTGCCCAAAGTCCTCATTTTCATATTAAATGAATTATTTAGAAGGTTCTAGTGTTTTCGGAGGTTAAATATTAATTACTGTAGCAGGTCTCAAATTGCTAAAGTGCAGAAGTATTAATGGTAGCATGGCCTAGTGGATAGAGCATGGGCCTGGAAGTCATAAGGTCATGAGTTCTAATCCTGCTCTGCCACTTGTCTGCTCTGTGACCTTAGGCAAGTTACTTAACCTCTCTGTGCTTCAGTTCCCTCATCTGTCAAATGCAGGTTAAGAGTGTGAGCCCTATGTGGGACAGGGACTCTGTCCAACCCAATTACCTTGTATCTACCCCAGTGCTTAGAACAGTGCCTGGCACATAGTAAGCACTTAACAAACACCATAATTATTATTATTGAATGTTCATTTGGGAAGTGTACTGTAGTAGCTGATAGGGAAGTCTAGGATTTTGACCCGGCACGTGCCCTACCCATAAGGAGCTGTACCTGGAATTGAACAGAAATGGTTTGCTATTAGTTTTTAATAGGCTTTATTCGATCCTTCTTTTGAATGTCTTTAATGTGCTTTCCCAGACCTTTGCTTGTGCTTTCATTTAAAAAATAGGACTCTATTGCTTGTTCCCAAGTGCCTTGTACTAGGCTCTGCAAGCAGTAGGTGTTCAATTTTTCAATAGTATTTATTGAGCGCTTACTATGTGCAGAGCACTGTACCAAGCGCTTGGGATGAACAAGTCGGCAACAGATAGAGACAGTCCCTGCCGTTTGACGGGCTTACAGTCTAATCGGGGGAGATGGACAGACAAGAACAATGGCAATAAACAGCGTCAAGGGGAAGAACATCTCGTAAAAACAATGGCAACTAAATAGAATCAAGGCGATGTACAATTCATTAACAAAATAAATAGGGTAACGAAAATATATACAGTTGAGCGGACGAGTACAGTGCTGTGGGGATGGGAAGGGAGAGGTGGAGGAGCAGAGGGAAAAGGGGAAAATGAGGCTTTAGCTGCGGAGAGGTAAAGGGGGGATGGCAGAAGGAGTAGAGGGGGAAGAGGAGCTCAGTCTGGGAACGCCTCTTGGAGGAGGTGATTTTTAAGTAGGGTTTTGAAGAGGGAAAGAGAATCAGTTTGGCGGAGGTGAGGAGGGAGGGCGTTCCAGGACCGCGGGAGGACGTGACCCGGGGGTCGACGGCGGGATAGGCGAGACCGAGGGACGGTGAGGAGGTGGCAGAGGAGCGGAGCGTGCGGGGTGGGTGGTAGAAAGAGAGAAGGGAGGAGAGGTAGGAAGGGGCAAGGTGATGGAGAGCCTTGAAGCCTAGAGTGAGGAGTTTTTGTTCAAGCAATGCAGCTACTGATGATGATAATGAAGAAGGGAATTTAAAGAAATATATGTATCATCTGTAACTCTATATACCCAGTTCTTCTATAAGGCAAGGGTTTTATTCAGATGAAATAATAATAATTGTTATATTTGTTAAGAGCTTACTATGTGCCAAGCAATAGGATTGGACAGAATCTCTGTCCCACATGGAGGTCAAAGTCTTAATCCCCGTTTTACAGATGAGAGAACTGAGGCACAGAAAAGTGAAGTAACATGCCCAAGGTCATGCAGCAGACAAGTGGTGGAGCTAGGATTAGAACCCAGGTCCTTTAGGCTCTTAGACCTGAGCTCTAACCACAAGGAAACACTGCTTCCCTGGCCTTAAGGAAACCCGGCCTTGAGGAAAAGCCCTGCTATAGTCCTTACCCATTACAATGCTGCATGCGTAGACACCCACTCACAACTGCGATCGATTGAAAATTGGTCTCTCTGATAATGTGGCACAGTGCCAAAGTTTTCCCTAATTCCCCAATCACATGCTAGTTTAAGCATATACTGGAAACACACAATAGGACGGAACTGATTGTACTTCAAAAATTGTGGTCTAAGCCAACGTTGAACAGTCTTATTTCTTAATGAAGCCCAATAGATTTGAGGGTAAGAATTTTCTGGAAGTCATCATTTTTTCCCCTGGCTCAAGTGAAACAGCATCTTGTGTCCTAAACTATTTTGGTGCTACTCTCTGGAAGTGTTGGGATTTGCATAATCTGTTACACACTAGGCAGAGTCTTAAAACTTAAATATTCTCCTGCCACTGGGCTTTTGAGAAAGTTCACCCTCCCTTTTCATTCACTAAATGAACTGCCCTTGGTGTCTTTGCGGCTGAAGTCATCGCATTTTTCTGAACACAGAATGAGTTCAGTTCCTCCTTTTGTGCTAGGGTGTGATCATTTCCAAAACATGGAGACCCAAGAGTCCTCAGACCCCTCTCAGTATTTTCCATTTGCAGCTCACTGGACTCACTAGAAACAGCTTGACCTATTGGATAGAGCATTGGCCTGGGAGTCAGAAGGACTTGGGTTCCAGTTCCCATTCCACCACTTGTCTGCTGGTGACTTTGGGCAAGTCACTTCTCTGGGCCTCAGTTAACTCAATGTAAAATGGGGATTAAGACTGTGAGCCCCATGTGAGACAGGGAAGGTGTCCAACCTGATTAGATTGTGTCTACCTCAGCACTTAGAACAGTGCTTGACACATAGTAAGTGTTTAACAATAGCATCAGTATTATTATTACTATTACTTTGGGCCATATGTAACAAGAACTACCCAGGAGCAGAGAGGGGCTGTGAAATGCCCACTCTCTGGCTAGTGGTGGATAACCTCCAGGATGTCTCCACCTGGATGTCGGCCCGCCACCTAAAACTCAACATGAGCAAGACTGAGCTCCTCATCTTCCCTCCCAAGCCCGGTCCTCTCCCTGACTTCCCTATCCCCGTGGATGGTACGACCATCCTTCCCGTCTCTTGGGCCCGCAACCCCGGTGTCATCTTTGACTCGTCTCTCTCCTTCACCCCACACATCCTATCCGTTACCAAGACCTGCCGGTCTCACCTTTACAATATCGCCAAGATCCACCCTTTCCTCTCCACCCAAACGGCTACCTTACTGCTACGGGCTCTCGTTATATCCCGGCTAGACTACTGAGTCAGCCTTCTCTCCGATCTCCCTTCCTCCTCTCTCGTCCCGCTCCAGTCTATTCTTCACTCCGCTGCCCGGCTCATCTTCCTGCAGAAACGATCTGGGCATGTCACTCCCCTTCTTAAACACCTCCAGTGGTTGCCTGTCGACCTCTGCTCCAAACAAAAACTTCTCACTCTAGGCTTCGAGGTTCTACATCACCTTGCCCCTTCCTACCTCTCCTCCCTTCTCTCTTTTTACCGCCCACCCCACACGCTCTGCTCCTCTGCCGCCCACCTCCTCACCGTCCCCCGGTCTCGCCTATCCCGCCGTCGACCCCTGGGCCACGTCCTCCCGCAGTCCTGGAATGCCCTCCTTCCTCACTTCAGACAATCTAATTCTCTTCCCCTCTTCAAATCCCTACTTAAAACTCACCTCCTCCAAGAGGCCTTCCCAGACTGAGCTCCCCTTCTCCCTCTACTCCCTCTACCGCCCCCCCTTCACCTCTCCACAGCTTAACGCTCTTTCCCCCTCATTTCCCTCTGCTCCTCCCCCTCTCCCTTCCCATCCCCTCAGCACTGTACTCGTCTGCTCAACTGTATATATTTTCATTACCCTATTTATTTTGTTAATGAAATGTACATCGCCTCAATTCTATTTAGTTGCCATTGTTTTTACGAGATGTTCTTCCCCTTGACTCTATTGCCATCGTTCTTGTCTGTCCGTCTCCCCTGATTAGACTGTAAGCCCGTCAAAGGGCAGGGACTGTCTCTATCTGTTGCCAACTTGTTCATTCCAAGCGCTTAGTACGGTGCTCTCCACATAGTAAGCGCTCAATAAATACTATTGAATGAATGAATTGAATGAATAACCTCAGCTCTGCCTCCACTGACTTAATACCAGCCACTTCCCTCCCTGGCATGGGCAGTGAGGGTGGGAGAGAAGTCAAACTTTAAGTTTTTTTAAAAAAAGAAGAAAAGGCCACGAAGGCCAGAGGTACCTTGTTTTTCTTCACTGACACTTCAGTTTTAATTATTTATGGTATCGTACCAGAGGGTATTAATAAATGTGTTCTATTTTGCGGAAAGCAATCTCAGTCGCAGTAATGGAAAACTTAATAGCTTTCGGCTATTTAAACTTCACAGAGAAGGTGGATGAGAATTCTGGGTTATTGGTGACAATAACCTTGCAGATTGGTAAGCTAATTTGAACAGTTAAAGAAGGATTTGTCCGTGGGAGGACTGAACAATTAAGTGTTTTACATGTTCTTTTGAGCCCTACAGTTATTAAGGGAAGAGAATTTTCAATTCTGAAAAGTCACTCAGAATCAGCATACATATCTATCCTTAGCTCCAAAGAAGCAGCTCCAAAGAAACTTTAGGCAGTTAAAGAAGGTTTTCTATTTTTGCATTTAGGCAGCAATGAAATATCTTTTGAAATGGGATTTCCTACTAAATAAAATCTGTTCTTCCTTGGGTGGCATGCTCCAAAGAAAGAATTGGAACTTCATTCCCAGGGACACAGCAGTAAGAACAGAGAATCATGAACAGTACCATTATCGAATCACCAAACAAAGTTTTTGCCTCTAACAGTGGCATCGAGACTGACTGCATGTCAATTTAGATAGAAAACTGAAATGGGTGCTTGAGCCTTCAAATGGAAATAAAAACCACAATCTTTGCCCTTGAAAAGCTTACACTCTAATGGGGAAGGCAAAAAGACATAGTTTGGCAAATCAGGCAATCCTTGATCTATGACATTTCAAATTAAGATGAACAGTACTTAAAAATGTTTCTGAATTTACTCCAACATTCAGCTTTAAAGCATAGCTGTTGGGAGCCAGGACAAAGTAAGAAAGCAATTTTAAATTCTGTGTGGGGATGCATGGAATCAATCAGTGATATTAATTGAGTTCTTACTGTGTGCAGAATACTGTAGTAAGTGCTTGGGAGAGTACACTACAACAGAGCTGGTAGATATGTAACCTGCCCACGGCCTAAAGAGGGGATGTAAGTTTAAAGAAGGTGGGGATGTGGAGCTGGAGAAACCAGGGGTTCTATATGAGGGATATTACCTCATTGCCAGAAGATGTCACCAGGCAAGATTAATGCATCCATATTACTGTAGATGAAGTAAAATTTCACCACCCTGTGGAACTTCCATGGCTTAATATAAACACATTGAAGTATCTATAATTGATTGAGTAACCAATTCTGGGTCATTTTTGTAAAAATAGAGTATTTGATCCCAGTTCGGGAACCAAATCCCTATTTGTAACATCTCGCCTATGAAAAAATTGGTTCCAATTAAAGTTTCAATTTGTACAGTTTTCAGGAGCCAATTATGCTGCAAGTCTGAGGGTGCCTGCATACAACTGTTCCAAGTGAGAAAACAGATATAAATAATTCAGAGTCTAATATAGATACAAATGGGTAATAAATCGATAAGAAATAAATGAATTGGTAAGTACATGAGTGATGGGGACACTGAGCGATGGCACGGCTATGACTTTAAGGCCCTCAATCAGCTCTCTCCCAGTCACAGTCAGTTAGTCAGTTGGATTTATTGAGTGCCTACTGTGTGCAAAGCACTGTACTAAACATTTGGGAGAGTACAATATAACAACATAATAGACACATTCCCTGATCATCATGAGACTGCATACTTCCCTCCTCCCATGTCTTATGCTGTCAAGTTGTGTCCGACCCATAGTGACGCCATGGACACATCTCTCCCAGAACTCCCCACCTCCATCTGCAATCATTCAGGTAGTTTATCCATAAGAGTTTTCTTGGTAAAAATACAGAAGTGGTCTACCATTGCCTCCTTCCACGCAGTAAACCTGAGTCTCTACCCTCAACTCTCTCCAATGTCGCTGCTGCCCCGCACAGATGAGCTTTGACTTGTAGCAGATTGCCGTCCACTCGCTAGCCATTGATTGACTCTCCCTCCTGTAGTCGAGACTGGTAGAATATTGGAAACTCTCCAGGTGTGACCCTGAGAGAACTCCCTCCTCCCATTACTAAGTCTCGTTCTTGTCACCCTCGCTCTTTATCTCTTGCTTATTCATTCAATAGTATTTATTGAGCACTTACTATGTGCAGAGCACTGTACTAAGCGCTTGGAATGTACAAATCGGTAACAGATACAGTCCCTGCCCTTTGATGGGCTTACAGTCTAATATGCCCTCCTGCCTGCGTGGAACTCTCTCCCCCTTCATATCTGACAGACCACCACACTCCCCAACTTCAAAAAGCTGCTAAAATCTCATCTCCTCCAAGAATTCTTCTCCCCACCATATTCTCTCTCCCTTCTCCTATTCGCCTTCTCTTTTTCTCACTTATGTCCTGCGGTCGATACCTCCTAAGCACTTAGGTATTCATCACTGTGCCCCATCAGCCCTTTGTACCTATCCTTATATTCATTTTCTTTCCTTGTTTTCAATTTATTTTAACCTCTCTCTCCCAGATACACTATAAGCTCATTGAGGGAAAGGGTGGTTGTTAATGATATTTGCTAAACGCTTACAATGTGCCAGGCACTGTACTAAACACTGGGGTAGATAATAATAATTATAAAAATTATAATTTTAGCATATGTTAAGAGCTTACTATATGCCAGACACTGTTCTAAGTGCTGGGGTAGATACAAGATAATCAGGTTGGGCAAAGTCCCTGTCTCACATAAGACTCACAGTCCTAATCCCCATTTTACAGAGAGGTAACTGAGGCACAAAGAAGTGAAGTGACCTGCCCCAGGTCACACAGCAGACAAGTGGCAGAGGTAGAATTGGAACCCAGGTCCTTCTGACTTCCAGGTCTATGCGTTAACCACTATCCACTTTATCTCCCAAGTGCTCTGTACACTGCTCTGCACACAGATTGATTGATTGTTTGGGGTTTTAGTTATTTAGTCTTTACTAATTCTTGTGGTCATAAGTTCCATATGCTGGCTGCCCACTAGTGAGGAAATCCCCCTTGTGCTAATCCCACCTCTGCCACATGTCTGCTGTGTGACCTGGGGCAAGTCACTTCACTTCTCTGTGCCTCAGTTACCTCTTCTGCAAAATGGGGATTGAGACTGTAAGCCCCACTTGGGATAGAGACTGTGTCCAACCCTATTTGCTTGTATCCGCCCCAGTGCTTAGTACAGTGCCTGGCACATAGTGGTGAGCAAATGCCATTGTTATTATAATAATAATAATAATTATTATATGGAGTTGGGGGAGTCATGAGCAAGAGGGAGGGCCTGAACAAGGAGTTGATGGTGAAAGGCATGAGAGGGAGGCACAGTGAGTAGGTTGGTTTGGGAGTGGTATTAGCGCAGTGGAAAACAGATTAGTCCTTTCTGACATGATACATCATAGGAGGTAATTTTCAACACTGGCATTCACAGTGTGGGTGGCTCTTAAAACGGAGAAGCCTGGTAGGTGAGGCTGAGAAAAGCTGCATCAGTAGAGAAGCAGCGAGGCCTGGGGGAAAGAATGCAGGTCTGGGGGTCAAGGACCCGAGTTCTAATCCCAGCTCTGCCGCTTGCTGACTGTATGACCATGGGCAAGACACGGACTACCTTTCCAATCGCCAGTAATCAAATTCCCAGTGCTAGAGTGAGGAGGTCCAATCGATCACTCGGTACCATACAGGGTCTGACAGAGTGGGCATCCCCGACCCTAGGTAGAGGCAACTCGCCACGTTCGTGTGACAGAGTTCCAACCTCCTACCAAGAGTTCGTGAAGACCCTCCCCAGATTTACGCTGCTACTTCCCAAACCTCTTCCTTTTCTTTGGCCATATTTAGTGGGAAAAACGATCGTCTGACAAGAACCATCGGAATTTATTCATTCCGGTCTAATCAATCAGCCTTATTCCTCGCCCTGCCCTCCACAGACTGTGGTGCTGGGATGTATGGGGTGTGTTTGTTTAGCCAAATGCTTCCTTTCACTCACTATAAGCCCCTTCAGTGTTAGTGAGTTAAGCTTGTTAGCCTGGCCAAGGCCTGACCTGTCACAAAACCACATCCAGTTGGAAAATAAAATCAATTTTCTTGGTACTCACCAAGAAATAATAACAACTCAATAAATAGTATTTATTGAGCACTTACTATGTGCAGACCCCTGTACTAAGCACTTACGAGGGTACCATGCAACAGAATTAGCAGACACACTCCCGACCATAATGAGTTTACAACCTGGAGAGATTTTGCGATAATCATAGTATTTGTTAAGGGCTTCCTACACAACAATCACTGTGACACATACAGGATTATCAGATCAAATGAAGGGTCTGTCTCACATGGGGTTCACAGTCTAATAACAGAGGACAGATATTCAATCCCCATTTTACAAATGAGGAAACTGAGGCACAGATTTGCTGAAGGTCACACAGAAGGCAAGAGGCAGAGCTGGAATTAAAACCCAGGTGTACAGGTGACACGGGCCTGTGCTCTCTATAATAGGCCATGCTACTTCTGTAGTACAAATTCTTTCCATCCATATATTCTAGGGTGTCTCATGTTTCTCAAACTACTGGAAATGCTGAAAACAATTTCCCTGGAAAATTTTGAATTGAGTATTGAGCAAGCTTAGGGGAGAAAAAAAGAAAGACCCAACAAACTAGAGCTCTAGGCTGGAGTTTATTCTTGGGAGTAGTTGTGATTTGCACTTCACTTTGCTCTTATTGCTTCATTTACAACAATCCTGGTGATTTTTGAGTGATTTACACCTCCTCATGGCTTTGACCTGTTGCAACAGGGGAGAGATGTTAGGCTGCTTGAATGACGTGTTTTATTGTGACCCTTGTTACAGGACATCTTGTGTTTCAGTAGTGGTTCTAGACAAACTATAATTCTCTTCTCAGTTCACTTTACCAGCTGACAGGAGTTTCTGCCTCAGAGGATAAGAAAAAATCTTAGGAAGCAGCATGGTCTAATGGAAAGAGTACAGGCCTGGGAATCACAGGACCTGTGTTCTAATTCAGGTTCCATCACTTGTGACCTTGGGCAAGTCACTTAACTTTTCTGTGCCTCATTTACCTTATCTATAAAACGAGGATTAAATCTTCCTCCCTACACTGAACAGGGAATGTGTCCAACCTGGTTATCTTGTATCTACTCCAGGGCTTAATAGCATAAGAAAAGGAAAAAAAAAGAAAAGCTTGCTCTTCCTTCCTGTGGTTATTCAGCTGAGATTTACCAGTGAGATGTCCCGGCAGGAGGGCTGGAAAGGTGCATGGATTGCAGCAGGTAAAACCAATCTGCCTCACTGTTGTGTTTCTCTAGAGGCAGAGTTTGGGGGACCAGACTCATCTGCTGCTCACTGACAAGTAGCAGAAGCCACGGGCCTGGGAGTGGGATGACTACAGCCTGTCAGGGAACCCAGACAATAAACTCAGCTCTTTATCCAACCCGGGTCTCTTGCTACCTGATAACTGGGACAGTATTCACTGGGAAGTGAAAAGACAATTAGATCTGCTCCAGGCTAGTATCAAAAACCACAGGTATTGCTTGAAAATGGGGAATCAGGGGACTGGGGGAGGGAGCCGCTTGGGGTTCTGGCTAACACCCCAATCTCTTCATGCGCACTGAATCCCTCCACCCTCTATGGAGTCTTTCTATTGTGCTCCCTTCTCTTACACCACTAATTTTTCTAGTTTTTTCCTCTTGCCTCTGTGGCAGGAGGTCTTACAGGAGGTGAGATTTTCCTGGTGAACAAACAACTGGGAAGACCCCTCTGGTCCTTTCTCCATCAATCAATCAATCAGTAGTATTTTTGGGGAATTAACTGAGTGCAGAGCACTCAGTTGTATGATATTCACTCCTAGAGTCTTTCTCTGGGGACCCACTTGCTCCAGAACCTGTTGATCCCCTCCTGGGTCCACATGAAATCTGCCACTGTGTCCAAACTGTGAAACGTGGCAGTGGATGGGTCAGTGCCAAAAATTTTAAAAATGGACATAAAATCAACTACCATGTCAATCAATCAATGCATCAATCAATTAATTGTATTTATTGAGCACTTACTATATGCAGAACACTGATCTAAGTGCTTGAGAGAGTGGGATATAACATATAACAGAGTTGGTAGACATGTTCCCTGCCCACAGCAAGCTTGGAGTCTAAATGGGGAGACAGACATTAATATAAATTCATTACTAATATGTATATAAGTGCTATGGAGCTGAGGGAAGGGTGAATAAAGGGAGCAAATCAGAGTGACACAGAAGGGAGTGGGAGAGAAGGAAATGAGGGCTTAGACAGGGAAGGCCTCTTGGAGGAGATGTGCCTTCAGTAAGGCTTTGAAGGAGGGGAAAGTAGCTGTTTTTCTGACATGAAGAGGGAGGGCGTTCCAGGCCAGAGGCAGGATATGGGTGAGAGTTCGGTGGCGAGATAGGTGAGATAGAGGTTAAGTGAATAGGTTGGCATTAGGGGAGTGAAGTATGTGGACTGGGTTGTAGTAGGAAAGTAGCAAGGTGAGGTAGGAGGGAATAAGGTTACTGAGTGTTTTAAAGCTGAGGGTCAGGAGTTTCTGTTTGATGCGGAGGTGGATGAGCAACTATTAGAGGTTCTTGAGGAGTGGGGAAACTTGGACTGAACATTTTTTGTAGAAATATGATCCAAATAGCAGAGTGACATGTGGACTGGAGTGGGGAGAGAAAGGAGGCGGTGAGCTCAACAAAGAGGCTGAAACAGTGATCAAGATGGAAAAGGATAAGTGCTTGCATTAATGTGGTAACAGGCTAGATGGAGAGGAAAGGGAGGATCTTAGTGATGTTGACAGGATTTAGTGATAGAGTGAATATCAGTACCAGACAGGGAAAAGGCCCACTGAAAAACAGACTCTCTGGTATAAAACAAGACAGAATACACATTACCAGGATGTGGAGGAAGTTGTGGGATATAAGATTTTTCATCTGACTTATTCTACCATGAATAGAGCAGTGGCCATTGTGAAATCTTTTTGATGACTTCCAAGGGCCTCTCTTGGTGCTAGAACCAGACCAGACACTGTCCCTGCTTTCTAAGCATTAATTCTTCAAGCAAAAAGACAAACATAGAAGCAAGAGGTAAATTTTTTTAAAAATTCAAGCTTCAACTTTCACCCAAGTGCGAGAAAGGAATCAGGATCAAGGGATTGGCATAAATTCATGATATGTGATAAATCTGTCATGGCTCCTTGAACTACATTCCTAGGGATCAGGGTCATGAAGTTTTCACTGCCTATTGCATTATAAGTTCCCCATGAATATTAAGCAAGCACCCTCAGTAAATACCATATTAAGGATGCTCACCAGAAATGGTGCTCTTGGGTAAATGTGGTATGTTCTAAAAATGACAAATTACTTCAGAAGGAAGGATTCCATCTAACTTTCTTAATATATCCCATTTTCCTAATCTCTTGGGTCTGCTGCTTGCCATCAAAGAATCTTCATGTAGCAGTTCTTTAAGAGACACATCAAAACTCCCTCAGTAAGTCTAGGATTCGCACAGTACCAAGCCTGTAGAGGTCTTGCCTTGTCTTATGCTGTCGAATCGCTTCCGACCCATAGACACATCTTTCCCAGAATACCCCACGTCCATCTGCAATCGTACTAGTAGTGTATCCTTAGCATTAGTACTGTAATATCATCCAAGTTAGAATTTGGACAACAACCCAAATTTCACCTACATTTCCTTCTAAACTAATTTTTAACAATTCCTTGTGTCTGTACCTCATAGGTACTTCCCAACACTACAGCAGGCTCATCCTGAACAAGAAAACTAATCCTCGCAAATGGTGATCTCCTTGAGGTGAGGGATCCTGCCTTCTAACTCTGTTGTACTTTCCCACTAGATGGTATGCTCGTCCTCTAGACGGTAAACTCATCCTCTAGACTGTAGGTTATTTAAGTTACTTGCTCAAGGTAACATAGCAGACAAGTGGAGAAGCTGGGATTAGAACCCAGGTCCTTCTGACTCCCAGGCCTGTGCTCGACCCACCAGGCCAGGATGGTGGGGAGAGTGGTGATCTGCCAGACCACATATGGGGGGGGGGGCAGTTCCAGGTCAGAGGGAGGATGTGGGAAAGGGGTTGGCAGTGATATAGATGAGATGAGGACACAGTGAATTAGCTGGTGCTAGAGGAGCAGTGCATGTGGGTTGGACTGTATGTAGTAGATCAGGAGGTGAGATAGGAGGAGGAGAGTTGACTGAGTGCTTTAAAGTTGATGATAACGAGTTTCCATTTGATACTGAGGTGGATGGGCAACCACTGGAGGAGAAGGACCTGAACTGAATGGGTTTTTTTAGAAAAGCAATCCAGCAAGTATAGTCTTCTGAACAGTAAACCTCATCTTTATGCACTGTCAATACTGCTCTAGTCTTCTCTGGCTTCAGTCAATCAATCATATTTATTGAGTGCTTACTGTTTGTAAAGCACTGTACTAAATGCTTGGGAGAGTACAATATAACAACAGACACATTCCTGCCCACAATGAGCTCACAGTCTAGAGGGGGAGACAGACATTAATATGAATAAATTAATTAATAAATAAATAGATAAATAATAATAATAATGTTGGTATTTGTTAAGCGCTTACTATGTGCCGAGCACTGTATAAGTGCTGGGGTATTTGTTAAGCGCTTACTATGTGCAGAGCACTGTTCTAAGCGCTGGGGTAGATACAAGGTAATCAGGTTGTCCCATGTGGGGCTCACAGTTAATCCCCATTTTACAGATGAGGTAACTGAGGCACAGAGAAGTGAAGTGACTTGCCCACAGTCCCACAGCTGACAAGTGGCAGAGCCGGGAGTCGAACCCATGACCTCTGACTCCAAAGCCCAGGCTCTTTCCACTGAGCCACGCTGCTTCCCAATATATTCCCTTTCCAGCGACCTATAAATGGCTGGTATGGCTCTACTTTATTGTTCAAAGGTTTCCAAAGCTCCCACTTCGGACTGGATTTGATGTGATCTTTCTCACTTCTGATGTGAATCATTCCCCTAAATCACATCCCTGTCACATATTTGTCCTATGAACCTCACTTGACCCTGTCCCTGGGTGTATTTTGTCGATCTGGGAAATTTTTTGGTTACACTTGGCATCTTTTCAAATCTGTAAATGGGTGTTGTCCCTAATGAGACTGTTTCCGCCACATGTACTCCCAGGGCTCAGTGAGGCCTCGTTAACTCCTTCAGAAAAATTTAGCAAATTACCTGTGCATGTTGGTAAATTGCACATTCATTTTAAAAATCAGACATTTGATGTGGATTCCAATCAGTAGGTGTGCCCTGGTTTTGATCCACTGAAGTAGGAGGCTGTGCTTTGCAGTTGGTCAGTCCTGTGCTTTGGATCCTCTAAGACTCTGAGGTGAAGTGAAAGGAGAGAGTAGGAGTTCAGAAAATCTCAACAAAGGGAAACCATAAGGGAGAGCAGGCCTAGGGGTGAGGGCCAGAGGGAGAATTTTAAAGATCATGTCACCACCAAACGGCTGTTTTTTTATTTTTGTGTCTGTCTTTATATTTTGCTATTTGTTAAGCACCTACTACGTATCAAGCGCTGTTTTAAGTGCTGTGGTAGATACAAATTCAATAGGTTGGAAACAATCTCTGTACCACATGGGGCTCACAATCTAAGTAAGAGGGAGAACAGGAGAACTGAAGCACAGAGCAGATATGTGACTTGCACAAGGTCACACAACAAGCAATTGGCACAGGCAGGATTAGAACCCAGATCCTCTGACTCCAAGGAATTCTCTTTCCACTAGGCCATGTTGCTTCTCCCATGCTGCTCAGAACCTCCCTTCTACAGTCTAGGTTTGCCCCCAGAAATTCTCCCCTTGTGATCTCACTTGCCAGAAAAGCAAACAAAAAAATGCAAGGGATAAGACATTTGGGGTCAAACTATACAGAACCACCGTAAACTGTCTCAAGGAGACCCAACCTCTGTGTCAGATATTAAAAAACACCTGATTTGGAATGAAAAACACCTGATTCTCCCAAACCATGAGCATAATCAACAATAGCATCTATTCAATTGATGATATTTGTTGAGCACTTACTGTATGCAGACCACTATACTAAGCACTTGGGAGAGTACAACCTAAATAGAATTGGTGGACACACTCCCTATCCACAAAGGGTTTACAGTCTAGAAGGAGCGTATACAATGGGTAGAGCATTCTACTCCATACCTTACGTAGGGTGCAAAATAATTAGCATAAATGATCTCTGTCCTCCAGAAACTTACAATCTAGTCAGTTTCTCTCTCAGGCATTTGAGGTCTGAGCACCGCAGAACCTCAGAATCCAATTCTGTCTGTCGCTCAATTCCAGGCTGGGGGCCTGAGCAGATAACTGGTGCTGCAGCTGGATGGGGATAGTACAACCTCATTTATTTTAAAGTCAGTCGAGTGGATGAAATCAATTAGATGTATCTTAAAGCATCTGGGTGAAGAGGTAGCTGCTGTTCATTTTAATTTGAGAAATGACCTATTCATGGTCACTGGTAAAAAAATGGGCCACAGGCCAGGCTGTTCTTTTTCTTCACTGAATTCCCTTTGCTGTTTTGATATTAGCCCCCTTATTAAGTGAATAACATATGCTGAAAATGCATCCTGTCTTAAATGACAGTAATCGTATTTAAGTGAGGCAGAATCGTACTGATGCAGTGAATTGTGGTTCCTCCTACACATTTCAATTGGAGCAATGAAAATGAGCAAAAGCTTTAGTCCTTTCATCTCTTTCCACTCCCTCACATCCAAGCACTCATGAATATTCACTCACACACAACTCATCATCCTTTGGTAGTCCTGTGTGTTCTTGTTGTAGGGCACGTAGAGACAGGCAGGGTGGGGACAGCCCCCTCTCTTTAACCCTCTTAACAATAATAATAATAATTGTGGTATTTGTTATGTACTTACTATGTGCCAGGCATTGTACTAAGTGCTGGGAGAGGTAAAAGGTAACTGGGTTGGACATGGTACCTGTCCCACATGGGGCTCACAGTCTTAATCCCCATTTTACAGATAAAGCAACTGAGGCACAGAGAAGTTAAGTAAGGTCACACGGCAGGCAGGTGGCAGAGTCGGGGATAGAACTCAGGTCTCTGCTCATTTCACTAGGCCACACTGCTCATGGTGCTCTCTCTCTAGATAATAATAATAGTAATAATGGCATTTGTTAAGCACTTACTATGTGCCAAACACTTGTCTAAGCGCTGGGGTATATACAAGGTAATCAGCTTGTCCCCCGTGGGGCACAGTCTTCATCCCCATTTTACAGATGAGGTAACTGAGGCACAGAGAAGTTAAGTGGCTTGCCCAAGGTCACATAGAAGACAAGTGGCGGAGCTGGGATTTGAACCCATGATCTCTGACTCCCAAGACCACGGTCTTTCCACTAAGCCACACTGCTTCTCACTCTCTCTTTGTCTCTCTGTCACTTTCTCTCTCTCTCTAGTCTCTCTCTATTTCTATCTCCTTTGGGGTGTTAAGGCCTATGAGGGAGGAGGTAGCATCTGGGGCTGAAACAAGGGGAGGGTGAATTTGGGCAATTGCTTCAGTCTCTCTTCTTTAAGGGGTCCTTCCCCTCCTGGCTAGAATGGCCAGAGTTCCTTAGTTGGCTAAGTAGGTCCACTCCTTCGGTATCAGCTGTGCTCCTTCCTCTAGCTTTCCCCACCGTCTTGGCCCATAGTGGCTACCCCATATCCAGGCCAAAGTGTTCCAGATTCCATATCCACTTTATGATGGCTCCGCCATCCCTCCCATAAAGGGGGGGACGAACCTGGGTGTCTACAGGGGGGTTACTCTAAGCCACTTAGGTTGTTTTACAAGGGCAATTAGTGGTATCTACTGAGCACTTACTATGTGTAGAGCACAGTTCTAAGTAGTTGGGAGAGAACAATACAACAGAATTAGCAGAGGCGTTGCCTGCCCACGATGAGTTTACAGCAGGATCTGTGGTAGGCCTGTGAGCTGGAAAAAAAAAATCATCATCATCACCTGGTCTCAGGGGTGGACTGAAGGGCTTAGGAGGCCAGCCTTGAGCTGCAGGTAAACACTGTTAATGGAAATCCCTTCTCCATCTTAGGGACCCTGATTTTCTGATGGCTGCAGGATATCAAGACTGTAAACCCATTGTGGGCAAGGAACGTATCTACCACCTCTGTTATATTGTACTCTCTCAAGTGGTTAGTACAGTGTTCTGCACACAGTAAGTGCTCAACCAATGCAACTGATTGATTGATTGATTCTGGTCTATATACTGCTGTCCTGGAGAGTGAGTAAAACAGGGATTGTTTGGGAGGGAAAAAGTCTACCAACTGTGCTGTATTGTACCCTCCCATACACTTAGTCTAGTGCTCTGCACATAATAAGCGCTCCATAAATACCATTGATTTATTGATTGATTGACACATCTTCAAGAAAATATAAAGGCCATTAAATAATCCTGGGCAAACACTTGTTCCAATTCCAGCCTCAATGAAGAATCAGGACCAAACTCCACTGAGTCCCACCAGATTATTTCACTTAAAAAATAAATCTCTCCCAACATCAGCTCTAAAGTTTACTTTGCATCAGTTCCAGGAGTCTTACTGAGGTGGAGCCAGACACTTCTGTGAGTGGTTAATTCTCACTAAATTCAGAAGGAGAGGGAAGGATAAAGCTAGGAGTTCATCCTTTGAAGATAGCAGACTCAAATATAAGTGAAAACTCCACAGGAAAGGAACACAGTGCATTTTGTGCTGGTGCCTTTCAATGCGAGGGTCTGGATTTATTGAAGGCATTGAAGGAAACATTTATTTTTGTGAATCAAGGAATTTTACATGGTCTGAAAGGTTTTTTGCCAGCCCCTTTAAAGGTTGTTGCATGCAAAATAAATAAATATCTAGCTTGCCAGATGTTCTATATCTCAGAATGGACAACTCGGGAACTTAATGCCAAAATAAATTAATCTTCAAAGGGAGAATGTGTCTGATCAAACTTCCATATTCAGACTTGCCAAATGCAAGTATCAGCACACCAAGAGTACTTGGCTTAGTGTCTGCAGCTCTCTTGCCTGTGTTCCAATTATTGACATGGTGAGACCCTAAGTTATATGCTGAAAGACAAACTAAATTTAGCTCAACTGCATAGCTTAATTAGCCAGACTCTATATTGATATTGCATAATGAATATTTATGACTATTGTGAAAAGCAATTTAGCTGTACAACAGACCGTAACGTCAAAATAACTATAAAATAATGTTTTGAATTATTTTACAAAAGAAATGGATTATACATTGAAGTGCCATGAAATTAGTATGAGATATATATATATCTTCTCGCTCCTCAAGAACTTCCAGGGGTTGCCCATCCACCTCCGCATCAAACAGAAACTCCTTACCTTTGGTTTTAAAGCACTCAATCAGCTCATTTCCTCCTACCTTACCTCGCTGATTTCTTACTGCCACTCAGCACTGCAACTTCATTCCTCTTTCTCCAACCTATGCTTCGTGTCTCCATCTCACTATCTCACTGCTGAATCTTTACTCACATTCTCCTTCTGGCCTGGAACACCCTCAACTTTCATATATGACAGACCATCACTCTTCCCACCTCCAAATCCTCACTAAAATCACATCTCCTCCAAGAGGCCTTCCCAACTAAGCCCTCATTTTCCCTGTTTCCTCTCTCTTCTGTATTATTTATATACCTGGATCTGTACCTTTTAAGCACTTGATTTTCACCACACCCTCAGCTACACAGTACTTATATACATATCCTTAATTTATTTTAATGTCTGCCTCCCTCTCTAGACTATAAACTCCTAATGGGCAGGGAACATGCCTACTAACTCTTGTACTCTCCCAAGTGCTTAGGACAGTGCTCTGCGCTCAGTAAGCTCTCAATAAATACTGTTGAATGATTGGTTGAGTGATTGATATATCCCAACAAATTCTCTCTGTTGGGTGAAGAAGAAAAAACATCATCTTGGGTAACATAGGAAGGAGGAAACTATTTTTTATGGTATTTGTTAAGTGCTTACTATATGCTAAGCACTGTACTAAGCACTGGAGAAGATGCAAGAAAATCAGTACAGACACAGTCCCTGTCACACATGGGGCTCACAGTCTAAAAGAGAGGGAGAAGAGGTTTAGAAAGTTTATTTTACAGATGAGGAATCCAAGGCACAAAGAAGTGGAGCAACTTCCTACTATGCCACTTGCCTGCTATAGGACCTTGGAGAAGTTACTCCACTTCTTCAAGGTCCTATAGCAGGCAAGTGGCAGAGTAGGAATTAGAACCCAGGTCCTCTGACTTCCAGGCCCGTGCTGTTTCCACTAAGCCACACTACTTCTTATGATCAATGGATCTCCTGAGCAGGACCAGATTTCCGTGGGTTTATGGCTATGTGATTTTGTGAGACCTCTGTATGCAACTCTTTTTCCTAATCCTGGCATCAAGACTACTGAAACCATAATAATAATAATGATAATAGTAATTGGGGTATTTGTTAAGCACTTATTATGTCCCACACACTGTACTAAGCACTGGGGTGGATACAAGTAAATAGGATCGTACACAATCTCGTCCTACATAAGGTTCACAGTCTTAATCCCCATTTGACAACTGAAGTAAAAGAGGTACAGAGAAGTGAAGTGACTTGCCCAAGGTCATACAGCACATAATTGGCTTAGTGGATAGAGCATGGGCCTGAGAGTCAGGAGGTCATGGATTCTAATCCTGGCTCCACCACTTGTCTGCTGTGTGACTTTGGACAAGTCACTTCACTTCTCTGGACCTCAGTTACCTCATCTGTAAAATGGGGATTGAGGCTGTGAGCCCCACGTGAGACAGGGACCATGTCCAACCTAATTTGCTTACATATACCCCAGCGCTTAGTACAGTGCCTGGCACTTAGTAAGTGCTTAACAAATAGAATTATTATTATCATTATTATTATTTTTAATTAACATAAAACCATTCTGTAGCTATATTTTAAAACAGGTATGATATAGCTTTAATGCAAATTAGCCACCTCTTACCTTAGAACAGCTATAATATCTGCCCCAAACCAGGCCCCATCCTACGCCCTAGGTTTTAGGCCTACGGCTCCTAAATCCCCAGTGTTAATCTGACCAACTCCTGCAGTGTCTTAAAACTGTGTGATATTGAACTCTCCTCACTGGTCTGCCTTCCACAGAGCAGGCTGACATATAATAGTTTGGTCCTGTAAGGCATTTTTAATCTCCAAACTCTCTCACATCAATGACCTCATTTTTTTTCCCTCATAATAACCCTGCAAACTAGGTAGACAGTCAGGTATTTTTTCAGATGAGGAAACTGAGGTGCTGAGAAGTTAAGTAACCTGCTTAGGGTTACAGAGCAGGCCAGTGGGGCAGAGCTCGGGCTCAAACAAGATCTCTCCGGCTTCCAGACCAGCTGTCTTCCACCACCACACCTGGCTGCCTCCCCTATATACTACACGCTGGAGGTACACCTTCTCTACCACCCTTCCCCAGTATGCAGCAGGCTTCTGCAGATGTGTTCGCCCGTTCATAGATACCTCAGCCTAAGTTTACACCATTTGGAAGCAGAGCCAGGCAGAAGCAGCATGGGAATAGTGGATAGAGCATGGGCCTGGGCTTCAGAAGGACCTGGGTTCTAATCTTAGCTCTGCCATTTGTCTACTGGATGACCTTGGGGAAATCACTTCACTCCTCTGTGCCTCAATTACTGCACCTGTAAAACGAGGATTGAGACTGTGAACCCCATGTCCAACGTGATTACCTTGTATCTATCCCAGAGCTTAGAACTGTGCTTGACATGTAGTAAGCACTTAACAAATATCATAATTATTATTATTGTTGAGTGCTTTTTAGCCAAAGAAGTTTCTGCTTAAAGCAGAAATGACTGGGTAGCCACTGGAGTTGTTTGTGGAATGGGAAAACTGTGCAGAACAATGCTTTATAAAGATGATCTAGCTAGCAGAGTGAAGAATGGACAGGAGATGGGAGAGATCAGAGGCAGGAAAATCAGTGAGGAGGCTGATGCAGTAGTCAAAGCAGGTCATCACAAGTGCTCAGATCATCATGGTGAGAGTTTGGGTAGAAAGGACGGCACCAATCCTGGAAATATTGTGGAGGAAGAAACAACCAAATTGATGACAGACTGGATATGGGAGTTGAGGAACCGGGAGGAGTCAAAAATAATACCAAAGTTACAGGCTTGAGACAGAGGGAAGATGGTGGTGTTTTCAGCTGTTATGGGAAAGTTAGGGAAGGGAAGAAGATTTAAGAAGAAAAGATGAATTCAATTTTGGACATATTGAGCTTGAGGTGCTGATGGCACATCCTGGTAAGAAGTGCTATTGACTCCATTTTTTTTCTGCCTGTTTCAAGTTCAATAAGTGTGACGTTGTGGAAAGGAAAATCTCTGAGGCGGGGTAAGGAAAGTCTGCAACAGGGATCATGAACAAATAACCAGTGGTCATGTTTCAACAGAACAATAGGAACTTATGTCCTCATTTCTCCCTCTGGCTCTAGTTCCTTTATTGTTTCTTGTATTTTCTCTACTGGCCATAAGCCTGCATTATTTTAAGTGTCATATTTCATGGGGTTCATAATAGGAAAATGATTTTCCCATTTTTTTAAAGATAAAGATTAGATTGTGAGCTCCCCAAAGGCACCCCCAAAAATACCAAGAAAACAAATTGCCAATGCCTCCCTTCCCTCCCCCATCCTATCAGACAGTGGGAGTTGGTGAAGTTTGGGTACCATGCTTCTTCAGAGGGTACCATATCAAAAATAGCAGGGACATTTACCCTCTGGATCAGTCAAGGGGATGGAAGCTTCCATTTATGGATCAGTGGCTGCCCCCTCCCCTCTGTAGGTAGGAGATAGGCTTTCGTTTAATAGGGATCTCCTTTGGCTCTAAATGAAAAAGCAGCATGGTCAGGTGGATAGAGCACAGGCCTGGGAGTCAGTAGGCCTGAGTTCTAATCCCGACTCTGCCATTTGTCTGCTGTGTGACTTTGGGAAGGTCATTTGACTTCTCTGGTGCTTTAGTTGCTCAGTTGTAAAATGGAGATTAAGACATGAGCCCCATGTGGGACTTGGATTGTGTCCAACCTGATTAGCTTGTACCTACCCCCAGCGTGTAGTACAGTGCCTGACACATAGTAAATGCAAAAAAAATACTATAAGATTAAAAAAACAATTTTAGGGGCAAGGTGTTGACTTGAGCCAGCCTATGTAACTCTGGCTTATTGGTGTATTATTAATGCAAACAGGTGCCCTAAGGCTCTCAATCAATCATTCATATTTATTGAGCACTTGCGGTACTAAGCATTTGGGAGACTACAGTACAACAGAGTTAGTAGACATGTTCCCTGCCCACCAGGAGCTAGAGAGAATTGAATTCTAGTTTTACTTGTTTTACCTTACCATGTCTAATTCCCCTGTGTATTCTTTCTCAGCACTTAATACTGTGCTATGTACATAGTAAGCCCTTAATAAATACCCTTTGTTTGTACACTACTGCTATTCCTTCCTGAGTCTAATCCCTGGGAGGAGAAGATCTGAAGGGCTTCTAGCCCTCTGTTGTTTGACCTTCATGTGGGTGGGAAATCAGAAAGGATATTAAGAAAGATTGACACCGAATTAAGATAATTAAATGCTGGTGCAGTGAAGATCTTATGGTCTGTGGAGGGATTAAGGCAAGGCAAGGAAGAGAGGAGGATATCTGTGAAATAGTGAAGTAGCTATCAGTTGTGAGATCAATCAATCAGATCTACCGAAGGCTTACTATGTGCAGAGCACTAAACTAAGTACTCGGGAAAGTGTAATAAAACAGGATTTTTTAGTTTACAGGGGGAGGCAGACATTAAAATAAATTACACAAAGGGGAAATAGTTAAGTGAAAGAGATAAAGAAAAAACAGCCACAAATTCACCATGCATCCAAGGTGACACTCTTTAAATTCACAAGCCAAGAAAAATGCTCTCACATAGAATTCCCCCCTCTGGACTGTAAACTCCTCCTTTAGACTGTAAGGAGGGAACATGTCTACCAACTCTGTTGTAGTCTCCCAAGCATTTAGTACAGTGCTCTGCACACAGTAAGTGCTCAATAAATATGATTGACTGACTAATTGGCATGGGCAAAGAGCATTGTCCACATCAGTTGTGAGTGGAGTGAGGTAGAACAGTGGCAATATCTGTGGAGGTCAGTGGCTAAGCAGCCAATACTGCAATACTTAGGAACTTGCTCTGTTAACTCTAAACCTGCCTGGTTCATTCTGCTCCTCCCAGACACTAGGCATCACAGTGTTAGGCTTTTGTGTTTCAAAACTCAATTTTTGTAGTTCAGGTCCAATGAGATGGAAGGAAATTTATTAAGATGAGAAAGAAGCTTAATCTGTTAAGTGAATAAATCCATAACCAAACACTGCCCTTTAAACAAAAACATATTTCTGGAAAAAAATATAAATACTATTGTGCTTTAAAGTGATTTTAAACACATTTTAATGAAATTTCAGTGATTCATTGGGAGAGCAGGTGAATTAGATATACAGACCAAAAGCTCATTCATCCTTTACTCATTACCTCCTCCTTGGGTCCTTGAAAACTTTTGCTGACTTTTCTGCCTTTCCTCTTTTCCAAATGCTTAGGAATCTTTGGTCTCTAGCACAACCACCAGTCTGATGTGATTATCTGAATTGTACCATTTGACTCTTAAAGTGTTAGCTCTTGAAAGGCTACCAATATGACATAATAACCTGTTGATTAAAGTTGAAGTGTGCTTTTGAGCGTAGTAGAAAATCTGTCACTTGACTGTCTGAGCAGTAGTTCCCTGTTTGAGTTTAAACAACTTAAGCTCCTTTCTAAGCCAGTTCCCTGTTTGAGTTTAAACAACTTGAATAAATCACCAAAATTATCCTTATTTCTTCCCTTATAAGGTGACTTCTGTGATCTTAAGGGGGTAACTGAAAATTTGTCAGAAGGAGCAAACCAAATATTATAATTGTAATTCTCAGGAAGGCGAAGTTTTTCAAATGTTAGTTTAACCCAAGAGTGGACTAAATATGCCAAAATCACATTCTAGTGGGGTCCTTAGACTCAGGACCTATATATCAGAGAAACGGGGGGAACTAACTCCTCAGACAAATGACTAGATTCCCAGAGCCGAATTAGAGTCCATATTGTTCTCTGAATAAGTGTTGGAGAATTCCTTTGTCAACAGAACTCGAGAGAAATTTAAAAATGTCATCTCAGAACATTCAGTCTGGGAGGAGAGACATAATTGGGTGCTATTAAGCTTTTGATTTCTCTAAGCTGCCCTCAAGCTGAATACAGAAAAGTCATACAAGATTCCATTTCCAGATAACCACATAGTCCACAAAATCCAAAATTGATTTGTGTTTCCTCTCTGGAAGCATTGGGGTGTTCTGAACAGAGGCCTGAGCATGGATTTCAAGCTGAAAGGAAACAACATTTTGGGGTATCTTATTTTAATTAGTAAATGGAGCTATTCCCACTGTAAAATTGTGATCAGTTTAAAAGATAAAAGTTATACTGTGGAAAGGCACATTTAATAGGGAACAGAGGGAATTCATTATGTTCACCACCTTTTGAAAATCCAGCTAGAATTCACAATTTCTGACCATTCGGGATGTCAAGAGATATTCTGGTTTTACAAATGACCAGTTGGGCTGGTATTTTAAAGATAGCTTCACTTATACACTCAAATCAGTGTAGTCCTGTGCCCTATTTAGAACATACTGGAGACACTTTGTCCAATAGATAGGATGAGAGATGGCTTTTAAGAGACCGGGAATGGGACATAAAACTGAAGTTTACTTTCCTTCTATGTAATCCCTGCGGGGGCAGAAGAAAAAGGGAAACACCACAAATAGGCATGTTTTTTCATTAATTCAATTCATTCAGTAGTATTTATTGAGCGCTTACTATGTGCAGAGCACTGAACTAAGCACTTGGAATGTACAATTCGGCAACAGATAGAGACAATCTCTGCCCAGTGACGGGCTCACAGTCTAAACGGGGAAGACAGACAGTAAAGCAAAACAGAACGAAACAAAAACAAGACATCATCATCAAGATAAATAGAATCAAGGAGATATACACCTCATTAACAAAATAAATAGGATAATTAATAATATATACAAATGAGCATAGTGCTGAGGAGAGGGGAAGGGGGAAGAGCAGAGTGTGGGGGGAGAGCAAGGGGAGCAGAGGGAAAGTGGGGGGCTCAGTCTGGAAAGGCCTCCTGGAGAATGTGAGTACTCAGTAGGGCCTTGAAGAGGGGAAGAGAGTTAGTTTGGCAGATGTGAGGAGGGAGGGCATTCCAGGACAGCGGTAGGACATGGGCCAGGGGTCCACAGCGGGATAGGCGTGAACAGGGGACAGTGAGGAGGTGAGAGGCAGAGGAGCAGAGTGTACGGGGTGGGCAGTAGAGAGAGAGAAGGGAGGTGAGGTAGGAGGGGCCAAGGTGATGGAGAGCTTTGAAGTCAAGCCATGTTTTTTCATGTGAAAATATGCTTGCAAGTATCTGGTGAAATTGAAGTCCATTTAAACCAGGAAGAAAATTAGTATTTTTGAAATTTCTTTACCTTCATATGGCCTAAAGTTAATGAGGTGTGGTGAAGTCCTCTTGCTTCTTGTGACAAATATAGTAATTTTGGAAATAATCACTGGTTACTTTATTCAAGTTGTAGATTTAGTGGACAGAGCCATCACCATGTCATTTGTTTGCCAGGTGAAGAGCTGGCATTTAGTTCTTTGAGTATTTTTATTTAAGGAAATGAAAAAATTATACCAAGTCAGCCTCATTTATCACTGGTCACATATGCACAAAGCATGCTGGGAGCAGGGGTTATCTTGGCATTATTTTTGTTGGGGGAGGCCTTCACTGACTTCCTCAGGTTCCTGCTGTGTGTGTGTGTGTGTGTGTGTGTGTGTGTGTGCGTGCGCCATTCTGCACAGTGAAAGTGTCATCTAGTCAAATCCTGGGACTTCAGTCCTCATCCTTGGGATCTTGGGAGCTGGAATTAGAACCGGGTCCTTCTGACTCCCATTCCTGCATTCTATCCACTAGGCCATGCTGCTCCTACTGCTTCTCCTCCTTCTTGCTCCATTTTACATGTCCATCTTCTCCACCCACTACTTCCCGCTCATTCTCTTGATTCCTTCCAAACCAGTCTTCTAGCAGTACCTCACTCTCAACTCTTCCATTTCTCTCTCCTTGCTCCTGATGTTTCATGTCCTGGACCTCCTTCTCACTTCTAATCTGGCAGACCACCACTCTCCCACCTTCCAAGCCCTCCTAAAATCCCATCTCCTCCAACAAGCCTTCCCTGTCTATCTTTCAAGATCCCCAGATCACATTAACCCTTCAGCCATGTATAACTCTTATTTATTTACTTATTTATGGCCTCCCTTACCATTTATTCCTTCCAAACCAGTCTTCTAGCAGTACCTCACTCTCAACTCTTCCATTTCTCTCTCCTTGCTCCTGCTGTTTCATGTCCTGGACCGCCTTCTCACTTCTAATCTTCATATTAATGTGTGACCAATACCACTAAACAAACAAATAATAATTGTGGCATTTACTAAATGCTTACCTCATGCCAAACACTGTACTAAGTGACGGGCACAGTCTCTGTCCCATATGGGGCTCAACAAGTCCCTTCACCGCCCCTCCCTCCACCCTGTCAAGCAGGGCTTGCCAGTAAATTCCCAAACTTGTTAGGGTGCATGCCTCCTTCTACAGTCTGTGACACCACACCTCTCCAAGGGCTGGTGAGGATAGGGTGGGACCCTTCTCCAGATATGGGGAGGGAGATTTCTTTAAAATTTGCTGTGCAGGGAAAAGACACTCAGAAGATATTAAAGGGGAGGTTATATAACCAAAGAAATTTAAAACTTCAACCAGAAACCAGATGGTTCGTCCAAATCCCACCTTCCCAGCTGGGAAAGAGTTATGTTCCAATTTCTTTCTGCTACTGCATCTCCTTTCAGAAAGCTTCTCTCAAATTGGAGGCAAGCAACAGTCCGTTTCAGGCTGCATGAGGAGGAGCGATACAATCTGTCCTCTAACTTTCTCCTAGTCTGCTTTTGTGTTCTTACTGAAACAAAATGTTTTCTCTTCTTACAAAACAAAAACTATACTGCTGGAAACATTTCTACGGTCTAGTTTTGTTTTCCCCAAAGCACTCCATTGGGACCTTGACATTATTAGCTGTCAACAACAGATGCAATGAGCCCGTTAATGCTGATGTTAATGTTCCTCTCTGCAGGTAAAACTGTCTCGTGAAATATTACTTCCACCAATTGCGATTTATTTTCCAGAAAGACAATGGAATTAGCAGCTTCAGCTACTTTCAAGCCCAAAGCTATACACTATCACTGAATGATCAGCTCTAAGCTCCTTGAGGGCAGGAATCCTGTCTATTAATTCTACCATATTGTACTCTCCCTAGGTCTATGTAAGATGTTCTGCACACAATGTGTTCAATAGATACAATTGATTAATTATCTCATCTTTCTTGGTCACTAAGGAAAATCTATGCCTCCACTGAAAGTTTGTACCCACAGTCTGTTGCCAAGGTAGGTTCTGGGGATGGATCTTTCACAAGGGAGGGCCCTGGTGGGTGGGCTACAGATCTTTAAGATCAGGAACTCTGAAGCTTTGGGAAACCTCTGAGAGGCTTCTGAAAGGCATGAAAAGTTTGCCTCTTGTTCCCCTCCCAAGGGAGAAGATAAAGCAGTAGGGATGAAGAGAGTTGGTTTTTTTGTATTTTTTTAAGTGCTTACTATGTGCTAGATACTGTACTAAACTCTGAGGTCAATACAAAATAATCAGGGTGGACACAATCCATGTCCTACACGAGGTTCCCAGTCTTAATCACCAGTTCATAGATGAGGTAATTGAGGCACAGAGAAGTCAAGTGACTTGGCCAAGGTTAAACAGCAGATATACGTGAGAAGCAGCATGAACTAGTGAAAAGTGCACAGGCGTGAGAGTCAGAAGGACCTGGGTTCTAATCCTAGCTCTGTCACTTGTCTGCTGTGTGACCTTGGGCAAGTTGCTTCATTTCTCTATGCCTCTGTTACCTCATCTGTAAAACGGGGATTGACTGTGAGCCCCATGTGGGCTATGGATTGTGTCCAACCTGATTATTTACTGCAGAGATGGTAGTTGAAGCTGTGGGAATAGATGACCTCACCAAGGAAGTACATTAAGTGGAAAATTGGAGAAGACCCAGAAATGAGCCTTGAGGGACCCCCATGCTTAGGGAGTAGGAGGCAGAGGAGGAGCTGGTGGAAGAGAACTAAAAACGAAACGAAAAGAGAACGGGGTCAGATAGACAGTAATGATCATTCAGAGGCCCAGATTCCCCCGTAGAGGCCGCACATGGGTTGCAAGCACAGATCGAGTCCTAACTGTTTTCAGCTAGAAGATCACAGTACATAAGGCCGCATTCATTATCTCAGTCCATTCAGAGTACTCACAGACTCCATGGAGCCAAGAGCACTGAAGCCACCCCTCCCTGCAAAGCATCCAGCCTCCAGAAAGGAGCAAAGAAGATTGTCAAGGCACTTCCCTTATCATCCCTTCCAATCAGATATCCTTGGAAGAATTCTGTGATTCCTCCCTCCCCCATACGTCGGAGAGCCTGTCTTCAAAGAACCAAACATCTGACCTGAAAACCCTTGCATTTCCCCCTCAAAGAACCGGTCCGACAAACCTTCTTAGAGGTCTCACTTATCCATTCAGAGACTACCCCTCAATTGTCCAATTACCTTTTGATTGGCAAGTCCGCAGCTGCGTGAGTCATCGCTTTTGTTCTGAATTGTAAGAATGGAGTTGCACGGACCAAACCGACCGGTCAGATCCGGATTGCACAACTCAAACTGCATGGCTAAGGATAGCCCGTCTGTATTTGCAAAATCCAATCCATCAGTTTATCAGTGGTATTTATCAAGAGCACTATACAAAATGCTTGGGAAAGTACACTACAACAGAGACCAGTTCCCAAGTCTTCCATATGGGGTGGAATAGATAGGTCCAGTTTCAAGGAAGCCGGAAGAGTTCACTGACTTGTTTAGGACTGCAAAGTTGACCACCAATGAACTGCCTAAGATTTGGTACTACTGTGAAGAACAAACCCCACCACGGGCTAGCAGATCAAGCACAAGTTTGGGAGTTAGAAGGACCTGGGTTCTAATCCCAGTTCTGCCATTTGTCTAGGTGACCTTGGGCAAGTAACTTAATTTCTCTGTGCCTCAGTTTCTCATCTGTAATTTGGGGATTAAGACTGTGAGCCCCATGTGGAATAGGGTCTGTGTCTAACCTGATCAGCTTTTATTTACCCCAGAGCTTACTACAGTCCCTGGCATATAGTAAGTGCTTAACAAATACCATCATTATGATGGTCAGCTTTTGATCCCCATTCAGAAGCCCCACAATAAATATTGGCCTCCATAAAGGTCAGGTATTGACTCCTATTCTCCCAATCCAAAGGAGACCCCGTTTTCTCCTTTCAGGCACCTAAGACTGAAATGAGGAAATTTGCCTTAAGGAAAACTTGCCTCTAATTTCCCCCTCTCTTTCCTACAAAAAAAAATGGTTTTACCTCCTAGAGGCTCATATGAGCATGGGCCTGGGAGTCATAGCTGGGTTCTAATCCTGCCTCTCCCACTTGCCTGCTGTGTGATCTTGGGCAAGTCACTTAGCCTCCTTGCGTCTCAGTTTCCTCAACTGCAAATACCTGTTCAAAACCAGTTCTCCCTCATACTTAGATTTTGAGCCTTATATGAGATGGGGACTGTATCTAATCCAGTGGCTAGAACCACCCTTGGCACATAGTAAATGCTCAACAAATACCATAAAAAAATGAGCGTTGCAATCTTCCCCCAACCACCCACTGGGTACGAGATTTCTCCTCCACTGTATCCCATGGGTGTACTATTAGTGATTCCCATTCCCCAGGCTCTGAGCAGATGCTAAAAATCACCCTACCATGAATGTCCATTCCCTAAAATTTCCATGGGGTCCAGCTCTGCCCCCTGCTTTTTTTGATAGCATTTATTAAGCGCTTACTCTATGTCCAGTTCTCTACTAAGACCTGGGGTAATAATAATAACTGTGGTATTTTTTAACTTCTTACTATGTGCCAGGCAGTATTCTAAGTGCTGGGATAGATGTAGGGTAATCAAGTTGGATACAGTGCTTGTCCCACATGGGGCTCCCAGTCTCAATCCCCATTTTACAGATGAGATAACTGAGGCACCGAAAAGTGAAGTGACTTGCCCAAAGTCACGCAACAGACAAGTGGCAGAGCCGGGATTCGAACCTTCATCCTCTGATGCCCAGGCCCGAGCTCTTTCCACTGGATCATGTGAGATAATCAATTTGGATACAGTCCCTATCCCACATGGGGGTCTCAGTACAAAGGAAAGAGAGAATAGGTATATCATCGCCATTTTACAGATGATGAACCTGAGCCTCAGAAAAGTAAAGTGGACTGCTCAAGATCACCCAGCAGGCTCTTGGCAAAGCCGGGATTAGAACCCAGGTGCTCCGTCTCCCAGGACTGGACTCTTTCCCCTAGGCCACACCTCTTCTTGTGGGCTGCTGGAAGAGCTCCCATGGGGATGGAAGTTGGCAGGTTGTGCTGATGCGTGGCATGTGTATTTGTATGTGTGTATGTGTGTGGTTGAGAGGGAAATGAAGAGAGAGAGTGTGTGTGTGTGTGTGTGTTGGAGTGTGTGGGGGTCAGTGGGGGAGCTGATGTATAGATCTAGGGACGCCCTTGGGTGGGCGTGAGAATGTCTGTCTTCAGTTTGGGCTGACAATCAGCCTTGGCCTCAGTTGAGATTTCTTCTTTGAAACCCGTATTGGTGGGATTTTTTCACCATGACATGCTGGGCGTCAACCCATCAACCCTGCTCCATCACAGGATTTGCACGCAATCCCCACACCTTCGAAAATCGAAAAGCACAAAGACTGGTGAGTGACCCCGAGGCTTTGATGGAAACTTTCTGCTTCTGTCTGGAAAAAGAAATTGACATTTGTTCAAAGTGGAGGGGAAGAGCGGCACTCTCTCTAGGATATAGAACGCTGCAGCCAAATTCCCCCGAGAAGGTCCTCATTCTGCACCAGTGGAACGTGAGGGAATGTAATACCCCCAAAATAGGCTATGTCTGCTGAGGAACAAAGCAAATACAAATTGAAAAAGAAACCCCTTGACCCCCAAGTATAGTGTGCCATGCCTACTTTAAAACATAAACATTACCTCCTAGAGTTGATTTAATAAGCAAGTAAAGACAACTCATAAAAACAGGGAAACAATTCTTCAGGAACAAGTTGCCTCTGGCTTTTTACCACCCTTGGAAGGGCTTCTTTTGAAAGCAGGGAAGCCAAAGTTCTGTTATCCAAGTTTATCTTTGTATGGGATCATAGCATGAGTGAGACCATTCTTGCATAACTATGGTGAAGATATGATATAAATCCCAGTTACGTAACTGAGTTCCACAGGACCCATTGTGAGAAGCAGCATCGCCTAGTGGTTAGTCCACCAGCCTCTGAGTCAGAAGAGCCTGGCTTCTAATCCTGGCTCTGCCACTTGTCTACTATGTGACCTTGGGCAAGTCAGTTAACTTCTCTTTGCCTCAATTACCTCATCTGTAAAATGGGGGTTAAGACTGTGAGCCCCATGTGAGATATGGGTCTTGTCCATCCTGATTATCTTATATCGACCCTCTCGCTTAGGACAGTGCCTGGCACATGCCCAACAGATTCCATTTTAAAAATCAAATATGTAGCTCCGTCTCCTTCCTTTCCGTGAATTTTTTTAGGGTCTGTTTCAATGGTTAGATTGTAAACACTTATTTTCTACTATTTTCCCATTCCTCTTTGCATCAAGCAGAAATTCCTGACCATTGATTTTAGGGCACTCTGTGAGCCCTCTCTTGCCAACAGATGCAGAATTGAAAACTTTTCAGGAGTCAGTATCAATCAGTTATATTTGATGAATGCCTTCTTTGTTCAAAGCAGTATGAAGTGCCTAGAAGAGTACAATAATTTTACTGGATTGTCAGCTCCTCGGGGGTAGGGATCAAGTATGCATACTAACTCTATTACTCATCCAAGTGCTCTTTACACTAGGCCGAGCTGTAGTCATTTTGGAAAGAATCCTTTTAGCGGGAAGAAAGGTCTGGAACAAGTATCTTGCATCCAAATGCCTCTTTGCAGAATTTCTTGGAGAAAACTTCTAGGTATGCCCTGTGCCTCTTAAAAGGCCAGGCCTGAGTAGCAACCAACCAAGAGATGTGGCTGAGAGATGTTTGTCCCATGCTCATCGTCTTCCCATGGTGTAGTGGGTAGAGCATGGGTCTGGGAGTCAGAGGTCATGGGTTCTAATCCCATCTCTTCCACTTGTCCACTGTGTGACCTTGGGTAAGTCACTTCACTTTCCTGGGCCTCAGTTACCTCTTCTGTAAAAGGGGGATTGGAGACTGGGAGCCCCACGTGGGACAGGGAATGTGTCCAACCTGATTTGCTTGTATCCAACCCAGCGCTTAGTACAGTGCCTGGCACATAGTAAGCACTTAACAAAAACTATTGTTATTATTATTATTATTATTATTATTATTATTATTATTATTCCCAGCTCATTGTGGGCAGGGAATATATCTGCTTATTTTTATTTTGAACTCTCCCAAGCGCTTACTACAGTGCTTAGCAGACAGCGCTCAATAAATGTGATTGAATGAATGAACAAAGCAGTGAGATAGCCCTAGAAGAGATTTTCTTTAATGGAAGTTGAGCCACAAATTCACAATCTGTTCCACATCGCTTTCACTTGACTGCCCGCCCCTTGGGAAAGGGCCAGAATGTGAATGAAATGAAATCTACATTGTGTATTCTCTTTTCTGGTATAAATCAAGATCTGCCATTGGTCAGTGGCCATGGAGCTAATTGCCAAACTCCAGCTTCAGTTAATAAAGGGTTCTTGCCCTTTTCTTCTCATGAGCTGGGAACCGATGGAGGAAGTCTTACATTTCCTTATTAGACACTAAAGTCTTCAGGGGCAGGGAATGGATGTTTTGCTACTATTGTATTTCCCCAAGTGCTTTGTCCTCAGTCTGTTCAATCACTTGATGGAATGGCTGATTTTTACTGTTGCTTTTTTCCAGACACATTGAAAATGAGTTGGCCAGTGGAAAAGGGAGGAAAGCAGGAGGGAGAATGAAGAATAGGACAGTGTTCAAATGTATAAAATTGTAGCTAGTTGTCTGCTCTGGGAAGAGATTCAGAAGAGGAAACTCGAAGAGGAAGAAATGGCAACCTTTTGGGTGGAAGGGGATTTTCTAACATTTTCATCATTTTCTTCTTCAAAGGACGCTCCTGAGCTTTGAAATAGCACAGTCCTGTTGCCTATTACGTTTCTGCTGACCCTATTAGCAGTTCCTGGTTTTTCAGATGCTTTCAGAACTCCGTTCAGGAATACAGGATGTGAAACTCTCTGGCACACATTGCTACCTCAGCGTCAAGTTTCACTTCATGCACCACCTGAACCATAGTCTCCTCTGGTCAAGAAGTGCCAGCTATTTGCTTTGGCACTACGAATGTAGATCTCAGGGTCGCTTGGGCTTTGAGTCTCTCCCAACCTTGACTTCATCTGTGTGGCTTTGTTCCTCTTGTTCTAGTCCAATTTTGCTTTACAGATGATCACTCATGGGGAATGCAATCTCAGTGGATGAAGACCAGAACTCCTCTCTTCACCTGCTCTTTGATATTGCAATGATTCAATATTCCGGGGACATTGCCGGGATTATATTCTATGCCCTCTCCTGGATTCCCAATTAAATACTGCCAAACTGATAATAATGATAACAATTATACTTCTTAAGTGCTTAATATGTGCCCAGCACTGTTCTAAGCGCTGGGGTAGATGCAAGGTCACTGGGTTGTCCCACGTGGGGCTCACAGGCTTAATCCCCATTTTACAGATGAGGAAACTGAGGCACAGAGAAGTGAAGTGACTTGCCCAAAGTCACACAGCGGATAAGTGACAGAGGCAGGATTAGAACCCACGACCTCTGACTCCCAAGATAAGATCTTGGCAGAGAGATGAAGGCAGGTAGGATTACTTTGCCCAGGAAACCGTAGGTTAAGAAACAGCTAAAACTTCTTCAAATTGAGGAAGAGTTACACGTTGACGGTGACTCTCAACTCCTCATCATTGAGGAAACGACGAGAACTAAGATTTAGAGGCAGCACCAATAGGTTGGGGCTTATGAATCGTGGGGTTAATAATTTGCTTGTCCTGAGATGGCCGCTTTCCTTTCAGGTCAATCTCTGAGGTTGGGCCAGAGAATCCCAAGTGTTTGAAAAGCTAGAGATTGGCAGACGGGTTATCCTGGCATTATCCTGATTGTTTTGGTGTTATCCTCGACTCATCTCTCTCATTCAACCCACATATTCAATCTCTCATCAAATCCTGTCAGTTCAACCTTCACGACATTGCTAAAATCTGCCCTTTCTTCTCCATCCAAACTGCTACCACATTAAGCCAAGCACTTATCCTATCCTGCCTTAATTACTGCATTACCCTCCTTCCTGACCTCTCTGCTTCCTTTATCTCCTCACTTCAGCCCGTACCTCACTCTGCTGCCCGGATGATTTTACTACAAAACTGCTCAGTCCAAATTTTCCCCCACTCCTCAAGAACTCCAGTGGTTTCCCATCCACCTCTGAATAACACAGAAGCTCCTTACTATCAGCTTTAAGGCACTCAATCACTTTTCCTCCTTCTCTGGCCGGGAACACCGTGTTATATTGTACTCTCCCAAGCGCTCAGTATAGTGCTCTTCACACAGTAAGTGTTCAATAAGTACGACTGATGGATTGATTCTTGGCCTTATAAACTCCCCTTTCTACGGTGCTCTCAAATCATTCACGGAAGAACTATGGTCTCCAGTTGGGACCTACCATCCATTATTGTGGAAGCAGCAGTCCCCGCTGGCAGAATCCCAAGAGCAGAAACAAAGGAAAAGTGATTTTTGATAAAGTCTTGAGAATTGGAAAATTTCGTTCTGAAGCCTGAGACATGCCAAATGGCCCCTCATTCCCCCGACCCCACAATCCATTGGCAGAATATCAAAATTATGATCTCTCATCAATTTGGAAATAAAAAAATGGTGCCAAGAAACATACATTTGACCCAATTTCAACGAGGCAGATGTAGTGTCGAATCTCACCCCTGAACTAACATAGGCAGATTACCTCAGAGAGGTGCCCTTCCTCAATATTCTAACACTGCCAAGGGGTTTTCTTTCTCCTGTCTTCCTTCAAGCTAAGACCAGTTGGGTATACATGGTGAGAACAAGAGGAGAAGTAGGGAACAACTAGTAAGGACAAAAATGGAGATGTATTTATTTGTGTGTATATGTCTATGTTTATGCGTGCACAAACGCTAAGTGACTAAATAAAAGAATAAGCAAACTTACATATGGATAAGTGTTTGGCTGTTGAAATGACAGGACAGAGGGAGGTAGGGACTGGTTGGATAATAACTCCTTATATTATGGGGGGAGGAGTCCAGAGGAAGAATTCTTTCCTAGGGGTCCAACGAGTAGTTGTTTGCTGTGTTAGTAACTGATTTTTCCAGGCCAATCCACTCCTGCCCAGGACCTGGGGGTGCTGGTTTAAGGTCTGCCAGCTATCCAGTTCACAAACACAGCTCTCATTTCCTCCCACAAGAGCGAGACCTGTTTGGAAGGAAGAATTTGGCTCGAATTGTTAACAACTAATGGCATATGAGGTCTGACCCTGTCTCAGAGTCCATCCATTTGTCCTGGAGTGGAGGAGAAGAGCAGTAGCGTCTCCCCAGAGGACAATCAGTTCCTTTCAGTTGCCATTTACACGGTGGGGTCTCCATCTGTCCTCGGTGGGGTGGAACATTTCCAAAGCTAATGAGGCTGGAAGCTAGCTGGTAATTAAAGGCAGGCACTGGCATCCCCGAGCCACTTACATTTCTAAAGAAAAGGAAGCACGGGATGGGAGTGTGAGAGGCCAGACCAGGCTAGGTCCCCTCCCAGAGATTCACGGACATTGCCAAAGGTTTCTGGAACAAGTAAACTGGTAATTTTCGGGGGATTCCACGTCAGGAAGCTGAATTCACTTTTCTGCCCTAATCTGAATCTGATTTGGGTAGTTTTGCCTGAGAAGAAAACTCACCCCATCTTTCCTAGCCCAACCTTGTGCGTGTTCAGACGTTTTCTGGATACTCCCACCACCACTCTGCACCCTGGTTTCACCTCCCTACTCCAACCCATCTCCCCATTTCCCAGCAACTCCCTCTGTTCTGGATCTATTTTTGCAACTTTACTATTATTTTCAAATGGCGTTTGTTAAGCATTTACTATGTGCCAGGTGCTATACTAAGCATCGGGTAGATACAAGCTAATCAGGTTGGACACAGTCCCATCCCACATGGGGCTCACAGTCTTAATCCCCATTTTACAGATGAGGTAACTGAGGCCCAGAGAAGTGAAGTGACTTACCCAAGGTCACACAGCAGGCAGAGCTCACTGCTGTTGACTATGCTGCAACCCAGAACCTTTTCAAAATGAGGTAATTGAGGTCCAGAGAGGCTAAGTGACTTGCTCAAGGTCACCCAGAAGACCAGTGCTAGTTTCCTGATTATATTCCCAGAGTTCATTGTTTGTGACACCATTGTGGGGTTCTTTTTAGATTCAAGTATAGTGAAATCCAGAAATCCAGGTCAGGTTCTAGGGAAAAGTGGTGTTCCTGACCCAGAGATAATCAATCAATCGATCACATTTATTGAGTGCTTATTGAGTACTATGCACTTGGGAAATTACCAAACAGCAGAGTGGGTAGACATGATCCCTGCCCACAGCAAGCTAACTGCTGTAGAAGAATTTTGCACCTGTGTTCCATCCAGATCACTCAGCCATAATAGAGTTTGGACACTACAGTGACCTTGATGGGGGCAAAAAAAAAAAGGAAAAAGAAAACAGACAACTGTCCTCAGAAAGAGAATGATTACATTTCTGTTGAGAGAATTTGGAGTGGTGAAACAACACCATCAGACATGTTGCAGAAACTTGTGAAAAAGCAAGTTGCTTAAGGGACCTGGGGCAGGAGATTCTGCCTTTCCTGGGGGAATAGAAATGAGAAGAAAGAAGAGAGAAAGGAGGAGGGAGAAGAAAAAAAGAAGAAAAGGAGTTCGAGCCCAGGACATTCCTGGGATTCTGGAACTAGAGCTTCCACACTCATTTTCCAAGTATATCTTCCAGACTCATTTTCCAAACCCCAGATGAGAAACTTGATCATTTTTGGAGATTTCACATGTTCTCAGTGTCTCCCAGAATTCTCTTCAACCACGGGCAGAACTAACTGAGAAATATGGGACTCCCTAAGCCCAATTCATTCATTCATTCAAGTCAATCATATTTATTGAGCACTTACAGTGCGTAGAGCACTGTGCTAAGTGCTTGGGAGAGTACAATATAACAATAAACAGACACTTTTCCTGCCCGCAACAAGCTTACCATCTAGAGGGGGAGACAGACATTAATATAAATATAAATAAATAAATACAGCCCTTGAATCAACATCCCTAAACCCAGGGCCTTGGGGCAATAATCACCCTGCCGGCACAGAACCTCATTACCTCCAGCAACAAGGATGGTGGTTTCCACTTCAGTTTTTGTTGGAGCCACAGAGAATGGGGTAACTCACCTCTAAAGGTCAGAACCAAGAGGCAGGAAATGCTTGCATTCTGCAAGCTAGCGAACCTATTTCCTCATCTCTCATATGAGGTTCTAAAACCTTTATCACTGAAGAGAGCACTTCCTGTGAGTAAACTACGTTCACACCCTTCAGCAGAATGTGGGTGGGAAGGCCAAAGCAGCATGGACTCAGTTAACCAGGAGTCTGGCGAGATTGACCCCTGTAGACCCCTGTAGACTACAAGCTCCTTGTGGGTAGGGCTCACACCTACCGATTCTGTTGCATTGTGTTGCATTTTCCAAGTGCTTCGTAGTGCTCTGTACACAGAAAGCACTCTAACAATACCACTGATTGATTGATTGTTCTGGGTCAGGAAGACCACATTTCCCTTGAGCCTGACAGGGATTTCACTCTTTTTTGAATCTAGAAAGAACTCCACAGTGGAAATGCTTTTTCCACAGCTTTACCTAGGATGGATTTGATGCTTCATAGTCTATAGACAAGAAGGGTATTCTGTTGTGATCTCATGGGTTCCCTTCGAGCCCTGTGATTAGGACAGTTCATAACAGCAGCTTTCAGATGAGGTATTGAGGTTCAAAACGGTAAAGTCAAGCAGCCAAAGGGTATGTGACAGGTAGTCATAGAGGAGGAACTTGAACCCAGATCAATCAATCAATGGTATTTATTGAGCACTTACTATGTACGGGGTATTTTACTAAGCACTTGCCACTGACCTCTTGCTCACATCCTGACTCTGGCCTGAAACACCCTCATATCAGACAGACAATGACTCTCCCTCTCTTCAAAGCCTTATTGAAGGTATATTTCCTCAAAGAGCCCTTCTCTGACTAAGCCCTCCTTTCCTCTTTTCCCACTCCTTTCTGTATCATCTTGACTTGCTCCCACCCCCCACCCACCCCCATGACACTTATGTACACAATGTAATAAATTTATATTCATCGTCTGTCTTCCCCCTCCTAGATTGTAAGCTCATCGTGGCCAGAAAATGTGTCTATTGCTATGTTGTAATCTCCCAAAAGCTTCATACGGTACTCTGCACACAGTAAGCACTCAATAAAACCTGCACACAGTAAGCGCTCAAGAAATATGATTGAATGAATGAAATATGATTGCCTGACTGACCGACTGGGGAGAGTACAATCGAATAAGTAGACACCAACCCTGCCCTTGAGAAGCTTACAATCTAGTGGATCTCCTTGATCCTAAGATTTTGTTCTTTCCATTAGACTCTGCTACTTCTAGTGAACTTCAGTGTGAGATGTAGGGGTTGAAGCTAGTTTTGACCAATCTAGCAGGTCTTCCCTTTACCCTGGCTGCAGGAGTTTTCTGCTAAAATCAGCATAGAGTCTGTTGCGCAAATTCTTTGTCCAGAAATACCAAGGTCACTGATTCGCCCTCTCTGTATTTAAACCTACTCTTTTGACCACTATTACACTATTCCAAATAGGCCAACTTGAGACTAGGCAAACGGTCATGGGAGCAGAATCCCCGATCTTATGGTGAGCCCTTAAATGTTGTGTAGATGAAGTTTGTAGGAGGTGTACTGTGATTGCCTTCACAAGATGCTTGTATAGTGAGTGTCACTCAAAACAGAAATTAAAAACTCAAATAGAAGAACAAAATAATAAGCCACAAAATAAAATCAATTGAGCATTTACTATGAACAGAGCACTGTACTAAGCACTTGGAGAGTACAGAAGAACTATATTCTGCAAAGATTCAGCTCTTCCCTGAGGCAGTTTTTACCTCATTAATACGCCCCTCTATACATGGAGGAATCTAACAACCCTCAGAGTCTCCAGAATTATTCTTTCTTTTCATTACACACGGATTGGTGTGAAATTTCCAAGTTAATTTGGGGAGATTCAAGATATTTTTCAAATGAGAAAAGTAAAGTAACACAGCAGCCAAGAAAAAATGTACGGAGGACTCTTCTCTCCAATGCCTAATTTATATTCTGAATAAAAGTTCGGTACACTGACTGCTTCAGGCCACTAAGGAGCCATTAAATACACTGAAGTGCTCAAACATCCCAAATTATCACCTATGTTATTGTCACAGTGATGTACAGTATTAATAACATTTAGAAGACACAAAGTCAAATGATCAGTGACTAGGCCAAAGACTATTGGTAAATTACTCACTTCTTTCCCCAGGGAGGAGATAGTTTCAAAAAAACAAAAACAACACTCCACTCCCAGATGTTCTCTCTTTCTATTCCTGTGACATTTTCCTATGTTGCAATTAGAGACAATCTTACTTTAGGGAGAGGTTGAGCCATAAATCAATAAAATTGAATCTCATCAATCAAGCAATCAGTGGTATTTTTGGAGTGCTTACTGCATGTAGACTACTGTATCATGCAATACGAGTTTTGTAGACATGATCCCCACCGGCCAGAAGCTTACAGTCTCAAAATCTATCATTCCTTTGTCTTTGCACTTTATTCTTCCTTCATTGATCGGAAGAGGTAAGAGGGTTCTGGAGGTGATCAGAGAGGAGAATAGCCCCTGGAGGGCAGAGAGTGGCTCGGAGAGGGGTGAGTGAAGGAGAAGCTGAAGATTCTAGGGGACATTAAGTTGTAAGCTCCTTGAGGACAGAGATCATGGTCTTTTGCTTCTATTGCTTAGTACAGTGTGCTGTACACAGTAGTCACTTCAGAATAACATTGGTTGATTGACAAATCTTAACTGGACCCTCCCAAACTGGTAGGAATTTGGAGGGGTTTTGAAATAGAGGGTTGAGACTCCATCCTGGAAAGAGGTGGTCAGGGACCTCTCTGCTTGCATTTCAGAGGAAACAAATCTGGGCTTCGCCACTCATCTGCTATATGACCTCAAATAAGTCACTTTATTTTTCTGTGCCTCAGTTACCTCATCTGTAAAATGGGGATTAAGACTTGGTGCTCCATGTAGGACAGGGACTGTGTCCAATCTAATGAACTTGTATCTACCCCAACGCTTAGAACAGTGCCTGGCACATAGTAAGTGCTTAACAAATACCATAAATAACTCACTGAGTGGGTATCAAGTGCTCAGAGCCAGATGAGAAAACGAACCTCAGACAGGCTCAGACATCAGCTCTAGATATCAGCTCGTCTTTAGACTCTGAGCTTAACACTGGACCGTGAGCTCGTTGTGGGCAGTAAAGTGTCTGTTATACTATACTCTGCCAAGCACTTATTATAGTGCTTTGCACACAATAAGTGCTCAATAAATACTACTGAATGAATGAACATCAAAGGTCAGAGTGCTCTGCAGAAACAGGAAATGTTTCTTAGGCAACAAGAGAAGCAGGTTGGCCTAGTGGAAAGAGCATGGTCCTGGCAATTAGTGGACCTGAGTTCTAATCCAGTCACTGCCACTTGGCTGTGTGACCTTGGAAAAGATACTTAACATCCCTGGGACTTAATGTAATGGAGATGAAGTACTTGTTCTACCTACTACTTAGGCTGTGATCTGCATGTGAGACAGGAGTACAGTTATCTTGTACCTAACCCAGTGCTTAGTACAGTACTTTTTTTTAATGGCATTTGTTAAGTCCTTACTATGTGCCAGGCTCTGTACCAAGTGCTGGGGTAGATCCAAGTTAATCAGACTGGATACAGTCCGTATCTCACATGGGGCTTACAATCTTAATCCCCATTTTACAGATGAGGTAACTGAGGCACAGAGAAGCTAAGTGACTGGACCAAAGTCACACAGTGGACAGGTGATGGAGCTGGGATTAGAACCCAGGGCCTCCTGACTCCCCGGCCAGTACTCTATCAACTAGGACATGCTGCTTCTTGAGTGTTTGGAACATAGTAAGTGCTTAATGAATTCTACCATAATAATAAGTATAGAAACATTGGCTCTGAGCTTGAAATCGATTGAGAGTGACCAACCCTCAGATGGTATGACTATAAATTGTAGTTTTTTAGGTACTATTCCTACAAATAAACACCTAGGTAGACTTCTAAACTGCTTCTTTATGTGGTGGTTTTGATGACATAAGACTGTATCCCCACTTCCTATTACATTCAGTCCAGAACAAGAAAAAATGGTTGATGAAAAGTAAACTGGACATAAAATGCTATTTTAGTCATTTTAAAAATGCTAATTTGTTGCTTAGATCTCCCAACGTACAAAAATAAAATGGGTGTAGGTTGGGAAGAAAATAACACTTCCCGGTTTGGCAAAAAAAATAAAATCAAATCACTCCTGAGACTCTCTTGAGGTGTGAGCAAAATCAACTCTATGTTGCTGCAAATAGTGGAAGAGTTTCATTTTGCAAAGCCCAGCATTTTGTAAATAACAGGAATTCATCTTCCTGCAGTTAAACATGCCAACACTGAACAGCTCATTTTCTAATGGCACATAGTTTTGATAACTGAAGTTAAATATTAGTGAGGGAAATTGATTGAGAAGGTTTATTCAGGTGCTAATAAACTTCCTTGTCCCTGGGGTGGGGGCGAATGAAAGAGTGGAACTGCCTGTCTTTAGGACTGTGCTGCAGAAATGAGGCCAATTCCCAGCAAGACCCTATTTTGCACAACACTTGACACTCTGAGCCGCAAACTGCTTCCCATATGTTCCCTGGAAGATGAATGGATTTCTAGGTACCATTCAGTCCTGAATGCTAAGCTCCTATATAGACTTTGAACACACTGTGGGCAGGGAACTTGCCTGCCAGTTCTGTTCCTCTTCTCTCACTCCCTTATGTGCATCACCCTTGCACTTGAATTTGTACTCTTTATTCACCCCATCCTCAACCCCTCAGCACTTATGTACTTATTGGTAATTTATTTATATTAACCTCTGTCTCCCCATCTAAACTGCAGTCTTCTTGTGGGCAAGGACTGTGACTCCCAGGCCAGTTATATTGTACTCTCCCAAGTGCTTAGAACAGTGCTGTGCACACAGTTAGCACTCAATAAATAGAATTGATTGATTGATAAACAGTTTATACCCTTCACACAATAAGCACTGTACTAAATGCATGGGAGATGACAATACAATAGACTTTTAGATGTGGTCCTTTGCCCACAAGGAGCTTGTAGACTACAAGCTTCTTGAGGATAAGAATTGTATCTTCTAAGTCTATTGAATTCTTCCAACTGCTTAGTACAGTGCTCTACACTGTAGATGTTCAATCAGTAGCATTGATTGATTATTAAATGATTCCATTCAGGGGAAAGTATCATCCAACTTAAGAATTTACTCATCCCCATATCTATCTTTCCCTGTCCCACACAGGGTTCACAGTCTTAATCTCCATCTTACAGATGAGGTGACAGAGGCACAGAGAAGTTAAGTGACTTGCCCCAGGTCACAGAGAAGATGACTGGTGGAGCTGGGATTAGAACCCAGGTCCTCTGACTCCCAGACCCATGCTCCTTCCACTAGTCCTTGCTGTGGGACCTTGGGAAAGTCATTTAACTTCTCTGTGTGTCAGATCCCTCGTCTGCAAAATGAAGATTAAATACCTGGACTCTCTCTTACTTAGAATGTGAGCCCAATGCGGGGTCTGATTATCTTGTACCTACCCAGATCTTAGCACAGTGCTTAGTACTTATTATGGATTTAATTATTGTATATAATGATGCCCACCCCGCATGCTCCGCTCCTCTGCCGCCCAACTCCTCACCATCCCCCGTTCTCGCCTATCCCGCCATCAACCCCTGGGCCACGCCCTTCCATGGTCCTGGAATGCCCTCCCTCCTCACCTCCACCAAACTAATTCTCTTCCCCTCTTCAAAACCCTACTTACAGCTCACCTCCTCCAAGAGGCCTTCCCAGACTGAGCTTCCCTTCTCCCTCTATTCCCTCTACTGCCCCCCTTCACCTCTCCGCAGCTAAACCCTCTTTTCCCCCCATTTCCCTCTGCTCCTCCCCCTCTCCCTTCCCATCCCCTCAGCACTGTACTCGTTTGCTCAACTGTATATATTTTCATTACCCCATTTCTTTTGTTAATGAAATGTACATCTCCTTGATTCTATTTTTTTGCTATTGTTTTAATGAGATGTTCATCCCCTCGATTCTATTTATTACTATTGTTCTTGTCTGTCTGTCTCCCCCGATTAGACTGTAAGCCCGTCAAAGGGCAGGGACTGTTTCTATCTGTTACCGATTTGTACATTCCAAGCGCTTAGTACAGTGCTCTGCACATAGTAAGCGCTCAATAAATACTATTGAATGAATGAATGAATTTGTTGGGATGAACTATTTGGGATGCAATGGGGAAAGGGTAAGTTAGGTTGCCTTGGGGTGAATTTTTGGTTCAGCAGCAATAACGCTGTCAGTCAGTCAATCGCATTTACTGAGTGCTTACTGTGTCCAGAACACTGTTCTAAGCATTTGGGAGACTAGACATTTCCTTCCCAGAATGTGCTTACAGTCTAAAGGAGGAGGCAGACATTAATATAAATAAATAAATTATAGATGTATACATAAGTGCTGTGGGGCTGGAAGTGGGGGTGAATAAAGGGAGCAAGTCAGGGTGATGCAGAAGGGACTTGAAGAAAAGGAAAAGAGGACTTAATCAGGGAAGGCCTCTTAGAGGAGATATGCCTTCAGTGAGGCTTTGGGGCCTGGGGAAAGTAATTGTCTAAACTGGGTAGCGGAGTAAACGTGTGCTGGAACCCCTCTCTATACAGTGGATGTGTTCCCAGAAAAGTGCCCGTGAGATGAGGTTCTGCCGACTGAACTCATTTTTCCCACTTACTGACATTGATCTGAGAATAAGTTCCCTCAGGCCCATTCAGCTCTGCAACAGCAGCAGCAACAGCAGGCTGAACACTCTCTTGGAGAACAGTTTCCCTCCCTCTACCTTCACAGTCTGTTTACAGTTGCCTATGAGAACAAGGAAACAGAGGCGAAATAGTCCCTTGCCAGGAGTGCTGGGGTGGGGAGTCACCAGGCCCTGGCTCTCTGTGGGCCAGGAAGAGTAATGTGACTCCACAGGCTTGAATCTTTCCCCTCTTTCCACTCCACATGACTACAGCTGCCATAGCATCTGCTCCTCCACCTGATTCAAATTCTGGCAATGCCAGTTCGCGATCTGTATTCACTCGGAGCCCTAGGTTTCCGATACAGCTAGGGCACAGTTCTGTAAAGAGATTCGCCACATGTGAACGGATGACTGCCCGCTGGTCAGAAACTAGAACCACAACCAGAAACTATCCGTCTGGGGAAGCAGAAACTTCAGCAAAACTATTCGTCTGGAGAAGCAGAAACTTCAGAGGTGGAAATATACCAACTTGTTTTGGCAGTGGAGTCCTGGGGAGAGGGAAGATGGGGTTGGGGAGCATGTGGATTTCAGTGTCATTGCAGTGCCGGTCTGTAGGTATAAACCTTCCCCTGGTATTGCCTTTAGGCCTCCAGAGCCTCTGAAATGAAAAGAGGGGAGAGGGTCCTGCAAGATCTTCCAGGCCTGATTCAGTTATTGGGGACCTCAAGGCCATTCTAGAGAAATAGAAAGTAGCTGAATCAGAGAGGTACCAGGCATTGGCACTGTTCCCAGGTTCGGAGACATCAAAATGGATTTGCTTCCTTGGGATCTGTGGTAGCAATGTTGCTAGAGTACAGTCAATCAATCAGTAGCGCTTATTGAGCACTTACTATTGCAGACCATTGTACTAAGTGCTTGGGAGCCCAGAAGCCTGGCAGGACAATTTTACCTGGGTTACTCTGGGCACAGAAGCTCAGGTTTGGAAAAGCAGAGCAGAGATGCTGTTCCGTGGCTGAGCGGTATCTAGCCTCCCAACCTGAGGAAGGAATGTTTCTCCCCCTTCACCCAAGAAGAACTGAGCCCACAGTTCACCTCCAGACTAAAGGGGTTTAGGAGACAACAGGGAATCTCATTCAAAGGTAATAATAATAATAATGATATTTGTTAAGTGCTTACTATGTGCCGAGCACTGTTCTAAGCACTAGGGTAGATACAAGTTAATCAGGTTGGACACAGTCCCTGTCCCACATGGGGCTCAAAGTCTTAATCCCCATTTTACAGATGAGGTACTTGAGACCCAGAGAAGATAAGGGACTTGCCCAAGGTCACAAGGCAGGCAAGTGGCAGAGCTGGGATTTGAACCCAGGTCATCCTGACTCCCAGGCCTGTGCTCTATCCATTTGTTTCTTTTCTGACTCTTGGCAGCTGAAATAAAAGCTATTGGCCTACATGGGTCAGCTGAGGGCCTGTGAACAAAAATAGGTCAGCCCAGATAAAGTTGGAGACCTATGACTCCTCTTGACCTGGCAAAGCCCTTATTCCCTTCCATTTCCCACCTCTGGGTGCCTCTGCTTTCTCAGCTGGCTCTGCTGACCTCCCAGAAGATTTTAGAAATGGCATAGGAAGCCTGAATGTATTTTTAATGATATTTGTTTCACGCTTATTATGGGCCGGACACTTACTAAGCACTGGAGTAGATACAAGCTAATTGGGTTTGAGCCAGTCCATGTTCCGTATGGAGTTCACAGACTTAATCCCCATGTTTACAGAGGAGATAACCTGAGGCACAGAGAAGTGAAGTGACTTGCCCAGGATCACACAGCAGAGAAGTGGCAGAGCCAGTATTAAAGCCCAAGTCCTCTGACATCCAGGCCCAAGTTCTTTCCACTAGACCACACTGCTTCCTTTTTGGCTTATTTAATTATTTGACTTTCTCTGCCCAGGGGAAATCAGAGCAGCAGGTTTGGAGAGCTGTGGGTTAGTGCAGGCCAGGGTCCAGGGGAGGTCTGGGAGCTTTTAGGGGGCTGAATTTTAGAGCTTCACTGTAACTCAAGGCAAAATATTTGGGAGAATATGCAACTCCCATCTCCCCCTCTCCCAGGGGTGTCTTAGTAAGGGAGGGGTGATCCCTGCCTCCATTTCTGGAAATAAGGTGTCTGGCCAGAACCAGTGAGGATCGCAGCATGACCTGGTGGAAGAAACCACAGAAATGAGAGTCGGGAGACCTGGGTTCTAATCTTGGCTCCGCCATTTGCCTACAGGGCAACCTTGGGTGAGGTCTGTGCCTCAGTCTCTTCATCTCAATCAGTCAGTTGATCAATCAGAGGTATTTATTGAGCACTTACTGTGTGCAGAGCACTGGACTAAGTGCTTGGGAGAGAACAGTATAACTGAGTTGGTTCATTTGTTATCTGATCTCTCTTCCCCTTACTTAGAGCCTCATGTGGGCCAGAGATTGTGCCTGATCTTATATCTACACCAGCAGTTGGCACATAGTAAGTGTTAAACAAATATTGTTATTATTACTATGATTATTGTCATCATCATCATCATCAGAAGTATGGTTTGAAGCACTAGGCTCCACTAGGGGCTTACACTTCCCTAAAATAAATTTATCTCATATTGCCTGATCAGAATCCATTTCCCATATGAGCCTCATCCCTCCCATCTTCACTCTATTTCCCTCTAATCTTCACTGTTCCAATATTTCAATATTCCAGGCATGTTACCAATCAATCAATCAATCAATGACATTTATTGAGCCCTTCCTATATGCAGAGCACTGGCTAAGTGCTTGGAAAAATTCTGTACAACAGAGCTGGTGGACACAATCCTTGTCAGATTAGACTCTGCTCCCCATGCCAGTCACCCAGTGAAGTCTATCTGGATGGAAGGCTTCTGCAGGACCTCCTAATCTTGTCTTGATTGGATTGTCATGAAGTTAATTATTTTCATCATTAAGGGTGGATCCCTTACTTGTGAACAGTGTGGAAGAGTGTATCGATCCAACTAACTGTCAGGGGTAGGATCTCATGGCCACCAGCAGCATCTTTGAAAATCAAGGACAGCTCTATATACCCACACGTACCCATGAATAAGCTAGATGATAGATAGAGGGACTAATAGATTGATAGATCGATTTATAGAGGATGTATACAGGTGTGGAAGCTAGAAAGCAGCATGGCCTAGTGGAAAGAGGACAGTCTTGGGAGTCACAGGATCTGGGTTCTGCTCGAGGCTGCACTGCTTGTCCACCATGAGACCTTGGGCTAATCACTTAACTTTTCTGTACTTCTGTTACCTCATTAGTAAAATAGAGATTAAGACTGTGAGCCCCATGTGAGACAGGGACTGTGACCAACCTGTTTTACTTGTATCTACCCCGATGCTTAGTACAGTACCTGCCACAAAGCAAGCACTAAACAAATACCATAAAAAAGTTAGATCCATAGAGATAACTCAATGAATATAAAAGTCTTTCTTCCACAGTTGCAAAATCCCTCTCTTATGATCAAGTGGGAATTGTGTTTCCCAGGGTGGGTTGAAAGCTACTTCAATTCCTACTTAATACTGTGAGCTCCATGTGGGTCAGGCACTCTGTCCAATCTGATAAACTTGTATCTACTCCAGCACTTAGAACAGTGTTCGACATATGGTAAATGCTTAACAATTATCATAAAAAACCAAAAAAAACCTACCGTAGCCTAAGTGGCCTGAGGGAGGATATTCAAAGTCTCCCTTCTAGCTCTGTCCCTTGCCCAGATCTCTGCAAAAATATCCACTTCCTAGAACAGATCAGATGAACCACACTAGATAGTAGCTTTGAATGATATTAATTTTGGCAAGAAACGTCATGGGATTGACTCATGTCAAAGGCTGCTGATAAAGCTACAGATCTACTATTTTCACCGCTCTCTCAAATACGTTCTTAGATAGTGGGAAATAATTTACTATTTGGCCAGTCTTGCTGTATTGAAATCCAAATGAACACACTATTAAGCTGAACATCTGCTCTCCTGAGAGGGGAAGGTGAGACAGGGTATTTGTAGAATTTCTGGGAGAACCCATCCCAGCGGATACTTCCATTTGCTTCAGTATTGCTAGTTCATGTGCCTGTTGTCACAGTCTAGGTTATCCCAGAGTTAATGAATAAAGCTAAAAAGGCATAACAGACAAAATTTGGTTACTTTACCTGAGTATTGGTTTTTCTCTGAGTGTAAGTTAATGAGCAAAGCTCCTTAACCAATTTTCAAAAATCCTAGATCTAATATGAATTTGATATTCACCCCAATTCCTACCCCACAGCACTTAAGTACATATCTTTATATTATATATTATGAATTATTTATTTTAATGCCTGTCTCCCTGTCTAGACTCTAAGCTTGTTATGGGTAAGGAATATGTCTGCTAAATTCAGTTGTACTGTACTCTCCCATGTGCAGTACAGTGTTGTGTACATAGTAAGTGCTCAATAAATACCAATGATTGATCGATTAATATGAATTTGTAAGTTTCTCACTATTAGATTTTGAGTTTATTGAAAGCGGGGACTTTGTAGTATAGTCTTGTTTGACCCCAAGAACCCAGGATAATACTCAGCACTGGTAGGTGCTCAATAAATGCTATAGATTGAAATCCAGTGATTACTTTCTTCCAAATCTGTTTGTCACCCGATGGATACTATATTCATGCAACAAGGATGTTGATTGGTTAACCAAAATATCTGCAAATGTGTTAGGATTTTCTGACCAATCAAAATCTAGTTACTCATTCCTCACTAAGGAGCAGGAAGAGGAAGAGGGGGTTTCTAAGGAGAAACCTGCACACCAGGATGAAGCAGTTAGAGTTAACTTTCCATCAGCCGGGCCTCTCACTTGTTTTCCTCTCTCTCTCCTTCCCCTCAGCCTTATAGGTTATCTCTTGCCTTATGCTTCTCCCCACAATATCTCTTGTCGCGGCATGCTTTCTGTTCCCTCAAATCCTGCCCTCTCGAGGCCCCATACATGAATATATACCATACGTACCCAGTAAGGTCTTTAGATAAATTAATGTGTCCCTCGTTAGGTGGGAAATATGACTGACTATTTCTAAACTGAATAATGACTTGAGGTTTAACATTTTAACATTGCTGTCAACCAGATGGTGCATCAAGGCTTCTGCTGAAAGGAAATTTTCCACAATCTAAAAAGAGCCACAGAGGCACAGAATATCTAAACTGCTACTTGTTACCTGCTGATTCAGATGTGAACCATGAGTGCATTTTCCTTCCCTCAATATATGCATCCAGAGACATGCAAACCCAGCAAAATGAAAATAAACCATGAAGAAATATTTGCATTTGACTGAAAAAATATAAACACCCAAAGCAAACAATATAATACAAGGGTAGTATAAAAATTCACTATTTGTTCACATGGAATAAATTCCAGGGGTAGGCTGGGTCAGGAAGTGACATTTAAGTGCATAAATGAGGCCTCTGGGACAGAGTCTCTGAACCCCTTTAGATCCACTTTTGCCCTTTTGGGGATGAAACTGCCATTGCAGTTTTCTACCCAGACCAGATGCGTCATGCCAAATTCTTCACTGAGAATTAGCCCTTTTAGGGCCATGGAATAGTCTTTGGAGAATTTCTGTGAATAGAGCTCTAACAGGACTCAATCTAACCGAGCTCAGAGTTTTCCTGTACAAACATATAGAGCCTGGGCTCTGATTTGGAGGCTGATGTTGGGTTTGGAAGAGAAGGTGACCATTTGGGGATTCTCTAAGAGATAGCAATCTGGCTCTGGTTTGCAGACATCCTGTCACCTTTGGCTGTTATGAAGGGACACGACTGTTGATTGGAGAATTTGCCTTATTAACTAGAAAATCCTATAGTTGGAAGTGACATCAGGGGGTTAGACTGACCAAGGCACTGCCAGTGAAGGTTGAGGACAGCTGGAAGGTACTTCAATCCATCGGTTGTATTTACTGAGCACTTACTATGTGCAGAGCCCTGTACTAAGCGCTTGGGAAAGAGCCACACAACAATATAACAGGTACATTCCCTGCCCACAACACATTTTCTTACATATTTTCTTTTCTGTCTCCTCAGCTAGATTGTAAGCTCCTATAGGGCAGGAGTTGTGTTTGCTAACTCTATTGCATTCTCCCAGGACTGTACTTAGGACTGTATTATGCACACAGAAAACACGCAATAAATATCTTTGACTGATTAATAATCCTTTCCCTTCCTGAAAAGACTGTCAGCCCTATTCCTCCCCTTCACATTCAAAATGGCACTTTCCTCAAGCCCTCTCAGGCTCAGAGAGGAAGGATACCCCCTCTCTGCCTGTTCTCAGGCTTGGCTCCAAGACCAATTATGGGCAGAGAACTTGTCTACCAACTCTGTTATAGTGTATGCTCCCAAGCACTTACTACATTATTCTGCACACAGCAAGCTCTCAGTAAATATGATTGATTGACTGACTGTACTCTCCCAAGTGCTTAGTACAGTGCTCTGTACACAGTAAGCACTCAGTAAATATGATGGATTGACTGAGTGGGGGCTGGTGCTGTGTGACGCCAAGTCTGCTGCTCGGCACACATGCCAGTGATTCGCCATCCAGCTCCCTTTCTACTGCGGAGTCTCTGGCCCACGTGGCTTGGCTCAAAGTGGAAAAAGAAAACCCAAAACAGTGCCTGCTTTGAAATAATTCAAATCAGAATGGGTGACCCGGAAATTAGTCTTCTACAGTGCCTTGTTTCAATAATGATGATAATCATAAAATTAATAGTGTCACTTATTAAGCACTTACTCTGTACTGAGCACCGTAATAAGCATTTATTTTGACCCCTATAGGTCTCCATTGTAGGGGTAAACTGTTTGGATCCTCTCCCATGGCAAGTGTGCATGGGAAGTGCACGGGGGTATCCCTTTCTGGATACTCAATTTTTTTTTTTATTATTAATGGCACTTTTGAAAACTTACTATGTGCCATGAAATATGTACATATCTATCATTCTATTTATTTATATTGATATTTGATTACTTGTTTTGATGTCTATCTTCCCCCTTCTGGACTGTAAGCCTGTTATGGGCAGGAATTGTCTCTATTGCTGTATTGTACTTTCCAAGTGCTTAGGTCAGTGCTCTGCACACAGTAAGCTCTCAATACATATGATTGAATGAATGAATGAATGCTGGGGTATTTAAAAAGTAATCAGGTTGAACCCAGTCCAAGTCTCACATGGGGCTAACTGTCTTAATCCCCAATTTACAGATGAGGTAACTCAGGCCCAGAGAATGAAGTGACTTGCCCAAGGTCAGCTAGCAGACAAGTGTCGGAGCCAGGATTGGAAATTAGGTCCTTTGTTTGTTCAGGCTAACAGAGTAACTCTGCAATTTTCTTCATTGGTTCTATTTTAATCATATTTCAGGTGAATTATTTATGCTCAATTAGTGAGGTGGTGTAGATCAGGTATGTCAGTGGCAGCCAGTAGAAAATGGTGGAGAAAAGGACAGATGTGAATCATGATTTGCTCTTGACAAACTAACTCCTAAGAATGTGCCTGTAGCACACTCTGAAAAGAACCATGTTATGGAAGCACAAATGATTTTCGTTAGCCTAAACCAATGGGAAAGGGGTTGATGTCCCATCTCAATTAATCAATTAATCTTTAGGAACCAGAGTCTAATTTTATCTTCAGTTCTTTGTGTGGAACTTATTTTCATTCAGTAGCAGGTGAAACAAAGCAAAATTTTCCACATGGTGGAAATCATTTTTTTTCTTTTATGGTATTTGTTAAGCACTTACTACACACTGTACTAAGTGCTGGAGTAGATACAAGATAATCAGTTTGGGCCTAGTCCCTGACCCATATGGGACTCACAGTCTTAATCCCCATTTTACAGATGAGGTAGCTGGGGCACAAAAAAAGTTAAGTGACTTGCCTAAAGTCACACAGCAGACAAGTGGGATTAGAATGCAGGCCCTTCTGCTTCCCAGGCCCATCCATGCTCTATTCACTAGGCCACGTTGCTTCTCATTCTAACGTAAACATGGTGCCTTTATTGTCTAAAATGTTGATTTGGAACATCGTATCAATAGTTAACCAAATAAAGGTTGCATTTCAGGGGAATCTGAATCCATCATTTCTATTATCTAAATTATTTGGTCCAAGTGTAGTACATCTTTGTTTCTCAAAGAGTCAGGAGGGAAAAAAATTCTATTGAAATGGTTGAATGTGAACTGGAATGATTTATAATGAGAAAGATGTAGGTGTTATTAATATCTCCACTTTTTGTTCTTCTGTTCATGTACCTGTGACAAAGAAATTGTGGCCTTTACATGCTCTAATTGTGTCTATATAACTATATAGAAGTCTCTTTATTAAAATAGCCCTCCCATTGGTCCAGCGTAAAGACTATTTTTTTCTCAGAGTTCCACCTGTAGAGACTCTGGCATCAGTGGTAAAGGCTTCTAATTGAAGACTCCCCTATGACGGACCAGGGAGTGAACAGATCCAGCAGCAATCCTGCCTAATGTGGTCAGTGAAGGTCCAACTCCTGGGTTCTAATCCCAGCACCACCTCTTGTCTGCTGTGTGAACTTGGACAAGTCACTTCACTTCCCTGTGTCTCAATTTATCTGTAAAATGGGGATTAAGATTATGATCCCTATTTGGAACAAGGTCTGTACAACCTGATTTGCTTGTATCTACCCCAGCAGAGTACAGTGCGCTGTACAGTGCCTAGCACATAGTAAGCACTTAACAAATATCATAAAGCAAAAAGCCACCATCTGCTGGTTCCTGTCTCTACAGACATAGATCAGCGTTATGCTGCAGTCTCTTCAGCTATGAATGGGTCCTGCACATGAAAACTTTTCCTGTGCCCTACACAGTGTACTGTTTTCCTGTCCTCCTTCTCTCTTGTTTAGTTCTGTGTTCCAGCAAGGATACAACGGGCAGGGGCAGGAGAATGTGAGTGGCTCTGTGCAAACTGCTAGTTCTGTGATCAACTATTCTTTAGTTCAGGTTCTCCACTCTCAAGCCACAAGACTGAGGCCCCGGCATTGTTTCTGAGAGGCAACACCAATGTCTTCAAATGGAATTCCAATGAAATTGAATAATAACAGTAATAATAATAATGATATTTGTGATATTTGTTAAGCACTCACTATGAGCCAGGCACTGTATTAAGTGCTGAGGTGGATACAAGCAATCAGGGTCCCTGTCCCACGTAGTGCTCACAGTCTCAATCCACATTTTACAGATGAGGTAACTGAGGCACGGAGAAGTGAAGTGACTTGCCTAAGGTCACACAGCAGGCAGAGAGCTATAGGGTTAAAGGAAAACTTAGGCTTCAATACAGAACTCTTTAGCAGGTTTTTGTTAAGTATACACATTCAAAAATACAATATAAAATATTTTAAAGTGGGATTGGCTCAGTGACTTAGTAATATAAAGGAGCTGATCAAGGATGAATTTTCAGGGTTAGTTGATTTATGAGTTTTATAGAGCAGTTCTGCCAACTGTAGATAATGTTACTACCAATGAGATTGTATCTGTGTGTGCATAGGGAGGTAACAAGTCTGAGGTGTTACTGACAAACCATTTCACAACGTGGACATTTTTGTGGCATTTTTGCATTGTCCTGTTCTCTGAAGTAAGAGTTCAGTAAACACCACTGATTGATGGATTGATTGATAGACCATTCACTTCTTTCTCTCGCCCAGAGAAAGTATGTTTTGAAAAACAGAGCTTCACTGAGATCTGACTACATTCCAGAGTCTTACTGCTTGTGACTCTGCCTTGAAACTTGATGTTGGATATCACCCATCACTAGTTGTGATGGAACTGGGCAAACCACATGTCCAACTCAGGAACCCAAAGGAATATGACATTTCGGTCAGTCAGTCCGTCAACCATATTTATTGAGCGCTTAGTGTGGTTAGAGCTTGGGACAGTACAATATAACAATAATGGACACATTCACTGCCCACAATGAGCTTACAGTCTAGAAGGGAGACAAACATTAATGTAAATAAATTGCATTTGACCTTCTAACAAGGTTGGTTAGGGAGTTGTTGGGAAAAAAAGGATGCCCAGATAGACAGTCGGTCGGTCAATTGTACTTATTGAGCAATTACTGTGTGCAGAACACTGTACTAAGTGCTTGGAAGAGTACAATACAACAATATAATAGACACATTCCCTGCCTACAACACACAGTCTAGAGGGGGAGACAGACAATATAAATAAATAGCACTCTAGGCTGCTGTCAACACTGACAGAGAGAGGGACTTTTCACAAAGCCTGAAATTCTAGAACAGTGCTTGTAGTAGGTACTTAAAAAATATTATTGATCAGGAAGAATGATGGAATGGTGGAAATGGAAGAAAGAGGAGCATATCAAAGGGATCATCTAGTCCAGGGGACTGGTGAGGTTCCTATCAATCTTACCGGATGGAAAGGCAAGCAGGAATGGCTCTTGCTCCCTCCTTTCCTCAACTAGCACCCTCTCCAGTAACAGTGGGGGAGAGGTAGACTGTCCAAGCCAAGCAGGGAAGGGAAACATTGACCCACAATGAGAGTTGAGTTGCTGCTCTCTGGGCAAGGGGCTAGAGGCAATATCTGCCCCTGTGTCAAGTTTTATGCTCCATCTGTGTGTATGCCAGAGCAAACAGTCTCTTCCCTGTTCTTTCTCCCCTGGGGTCCGAGTCTTTAGCCTTAGTGGTGGCATAAGAGAAGGAGGATGGAGAGAGAAAGGTGCTAACATCAGACACACTGCTTTGCCACTGGCACTTTCTCACCGCCCACCTCTTCCCAAATGAACCAGGAATGAATTTGTTCTTTCTTTTTCTCCCTTTCACCTTTTTTTCCCCTCTCTCTTTCTTCCTCTCTCCTTTCCCGTACTTTTTCTTTCCTCCTCTCCTCCCGGGCCCCCCAAATTCTGTTTAATGTCTTCACTTGGCTCTTTGTGCTCCAACCGCTGGAAGATTTCATTTTGTTGGGCTCTTCTGCATGAAAATGTTGCGGATCCCTCATTTAGTTCATCCCCTTGAGCCATTTATGCATCCCAGGCATCTGCTGTAGGAAAATCCTGACGTGCCCTTTACCCCTTGGGACAACTTCCTTGACTCCCAGTGCCAGCTCTGTTAGGGAACCTCCGCCTTCTCTGGGAGACTGAGAGTTCTAAGGTCGAGGGAGGTGTCACACAGAGAGGCTGAAATTGCTTCTAGGTCTAGGGGTCAAGCTGAAAATGAACTGAAGGAAAAAAATCACTCTTTCCTGATGAGGTTTCACAAGAAACCTGAAATTCTGCTCCTCTAGTCACAATACCCTACTGATGTCTGGTTTTGTCTCTATGTTGTCTTAGTGATTTGTGGGCCAGAAATGTGTCTATTGTGATATTGTACTTACCAAGCTCCTAGTTCAGTGCTCTGCACCCAGTTAGCACTTGATAAATACAATTGAATGAATGAATGAATGAATTTGTTTCTTTCCTCCTGTGCTTGTCACTAGTCTCCTCTCTCCCTTTGCATTTTTAGATTGTGACCCGCGGAGGGACAAGAGACTGTGTCTAATTCCCACCTGTGTATTCTTTCCCAGAACTTAGTACAGTGCTCTGCACTCAGTAAGTGCTTAATAAATACTATCATTCCAGGATAGAACATGGGCCTGGGAATCAGAAGGTTCTAATCCTGGTTCTGCCACTTCTCTGCTTTGTGACTCTGGGCAAGTCACTTCACTTCTCTGTGCCTCAGTTTTCTCATCTGTAAAATGGGGATTGAGACTGTGAGCCCCACGTGGGACAGGGACTGTGTCCAATTCATCATTCATTCATTCAATCGTATTTACTGAGTGTTTACTGTGTGCAACTCGATTTGCTTGTAACCACCCCAGAGCTTAGTACAGTGCCTGGCATATAGTAAACTCTTAATAATAAATAATAATAATAAATATGGTATTTGTTAAGCACTTACTACGTGCCAAGCACAGTTCTAAGCGCTGGGGTAGATACAAGGTTATCAGGTTGTCCCAGGTGGGACTCACAGTCTTAATCCCCATTTTACAGATGAGATAACTAAGGTGCAGAGGAGGTAAGTGATTTGCCCAAAGTCACACAGCTGACAAGTGGTGAAGCGGGGATAAGAACCCACGACTTCTGACTCCCAGGCCGTGCTCTTTCCACTAAGCCATGCTGCTTCATTACTATCATTATTATTATTATTACTCCTGCTGAATGTCTAAACAATACAGCAAGTGTGCCTACCAAAACAGTGAGGCAGCTCCTGTAGTCTCTTGAGGATGCAAAAGGCTACTTTGTGGTGTTTTTGTGTGAGTCTGTGTATGCGTTCATTCTGGTGATCAGGGATGGGTAATGGTCTGGTTGAATCCCAGCATCTGATAGTTAGTCAATCAATTGTGTTTATTGAGTGGATACTCTGTGCAGAGCACTGTACTGCTGGGGAGAGTATACTGGGGAGAGTACAGAATAATGATGAACGGACCTACTACCTGCCCATAATGAGCCTACCCTCTAAAGGGCTGGTTCTTCCAACTTCATTTTCTAAAGCAGCTTTGTTCTTCAAGACTAAGTGATCTGCTACTTGGATGTCCTTATAAAACCGAACTTTGCTTGCTCATGGCAGTTTTAGCACATTGGTTCTTCAATCCTCACCTAGATTTCTAGGTCATGGTATAAGAATTGTGACCTCTGAAAGTCCAGTTTTGATACAAACATAAGTGGAGAAAAAAGCCCCCTCTGAAATTACTGGAGAAAACAGATGAAGCTCAAAGCTACTCTTAAAACAGTCACTTCTTTCGTCTAGGCTTCAATCTGTTCCGTGCCCTTTACTGATTTCTATCTCTCGTGATCTCCTTTTTTCTACTTTTAACTCCTTTCTCTGCTTTTCACCCCTGATTCCCTACACTGTCTTGCCTTACTATTCATAGATCAGCTACTTCAGATTAAATAGATTTGTGCCAAAGCGAATACTTGTGGGACCCAGAGCTTTGAAGGTAGATATTTTAGTTCTCAAAAATTGGATCCTGTTGCTACCACCCTACAAATTCCTTCCAACAAAACATCTTATTTTTGCTCCTGAGCCATGAAGGGAATAAATCACTTCACCACATCTGGCAGCTGCTCACTTGTGTACTCACACTCAGCCATAGTCCTTCTTTTCATGTCTTACTTTTCCTGGTACTTACGCACTAATTCCTTTGCACAAAAAGCAGCATGGCTTAGTAGAAAGAGCACAGGCATGGGAGTCAGAGGACCTAGGTTTTAATCACGGTTCCACCACTTGTCGGCTGGGTGTCCTTGGGCAAGTCACTTAATTTCTTTGTGCCTCAGTTACCTCATCTGTAAAATGGAGATTGAGACTGTGAACTCTATGTGCTTGTATCTATCCCAACACTTAGTACAGTGCCTGGTACATAATGAGAACTTAACAAATGTCATTAAAAAAAGGTCACAAGTTCTCTGTGCCTCAGTTTCCTCATCTGTAAAATGGGGATTCATTGCCAGTTCGCCCTCTGACAGACTGGGTGCCCCAATGTGGGACAGGGACCGTGTTTGGCCTGATTAGCTTGTATCTATCCTAGAGCTTAGAACGGTGCTTGACACATAGAAAGTGCTTAGCAAATATAATAATATTAATATAATATTAATAATAATATATTTCATGAGCTGAAATAGTGTTATGGCAAGAAGAGTGGGCTTGGCACATTTTAAAGATGCCTGGAAGGACAGTTTCAAACATCACAGTGTGGCTGTGGGCTTTTTGGAAACAATTATGGTAGGAAGTCCCAAAGGGATGAGAAAGAATGCCAAATCTAAGAGACTGAATTTAAAACATCACCCAAGTTTGAAAATAGCTGAAACCACAAACCAAAGAATAGGGATTATGTGCATACAGGATAGAGAGGATCACTGGTCATGGGTTGGTTGGACAGGCCAAACCACTCATTCAGATTTAGATCACTGATGATGATGATGATGATGATGATATACTCTGAACAATAAGGACAATATTTATATTGACCCATAAGTTAATGGGACTGTTTGCATTGTAAACAAAATGCTACCAGTCAGGATCAAAGACTTGTAAGCTGAGGCAGGTTATCTGTGCAGAGGAATGAACAATTAAAGAATCAATCAGTCCTATGTGTTGAGTGCTTACTTTATGCAAAGCTCTGAGCTAAACACTGGGAAGAGTACAGTATAACAGAGCTGGTAGACATAGTCCCTGTCTACAAGGAGTTTACAATCTGGGGGGAGACAGAAATTCAATTAAATTATGGATATGTACATAAGTGCTGTGGGGCTGAGGTCTGGTGAATATCAAGTGCTTAAAGAGTACAGATTCAAGGTAAAAGGTGATGCAGAAGGGAGAGGGAGTAAGGGAAATGAGGCTTAGTTGGGGAAGGCGGGAACATGTCTACCAACTCTGGTGTATGGTACTCTCCCAAGTTCTTGGTGTCCTCAGATGACTGCTGACCATCGGTTTGGTCTGTCTACTGCAGTGGTTTTCTGCACACAGTAAGCGTTAAATAAATATCAATGATTGATGGATTGATTGATTGATTGATTGAAGGCCTCTTGGAGAAGGTGTGATTTTAGTAAGACTTTGAAGATGGGGAGAGTGGTGGTTTATCAAATATGAAAGGGGAGAGAGTTGCAGGCCAGAGGGAGGATGTGGGAGAGGAGTCAGTCATGAGATAGACAAGAGAGAGGTAAAATCAGTAGGTTGATAGGGGAGTAAAGTAAGTGTGTTGAGTTGTAGTAAGAAATCAAGTAAGATAAGAGGGGGCAAGGTGATTAAGTGATTTAAAACCAGTGGTAAGGAGTTTCTGTTTGAAATAAAGGTGGGTGGGCAACACTGGAGGTTCTTGAGAAGTGGGGAAATGTATTTTGGGGCAGCAAAGTGGAAGAGGCAGGAAGCAGGGTGGTCAGCAAGGAGAGCGAAGCAATAGTCAAAGTGAAATAGGGTAAGTGCTTGGACCGGCAAAGTAGTAATTTGGATGGAGAGGGAAGGGTAGATTTTAGTGATGTTGTGAAGGTTGTACATGATTGTTGTAATTGATGTTGTAATTGATTGATTGATTAGTGAAGGCTTTGATCGAGCAGAGTGACCCCTCAGGTGACAGCTGACCATCGGTTTGGTCTGTCTACTGCAGTGGTTTTGTGACTACTCACCTCTGGGTTTCCTTGTTTGACCATTGGCTTTACTCAGGAAGAAGCGTGGCCAAGTGAATAGAGGTCGGGCCTGGGAGTCAGAAGGAGCTGGGTTTGAATTTCAGCTCTGCCACTTGTCTGCTGGGTGACCTTGGGCAAGTCACTTTACTTCTCTGGGCATCAGTTACTTCATCTGTAAATTGGGAATTAAGACTGAGTCTCATGTGGGACAGGGACTCTATCTTACCTTATTAGCTTGTATCTACTCCAGTGCTTAGAACAATGCTTAACACATAGTAAGGGCTTAACGAATACCATTATTTGGGAACCTTTGGAATAACTGAAAAGAGATGATTCAGTCAAAACCTGAAGGAAAAGAAAATGAAATTAAAGCATCGAGATTTGGTGGAGCCACTTTCTGAGCCTTTGAAGGAGACGATGACCTATTAGAATCAGAGGAACGGCTCTCCCATTTCAAACCTCCCCTCCCCAAGAAATTCCAGCAAGACTTTCAAGAAGGAGCCCATCTTGGGCAGGACCCGGTTTTGGGCAGAGAGGGAGCCTACGAGCCTCCCAGCCAGGAATGACTTTAATCCTGAAGGTCAGTTTAGAGTTCCTATCTCCAACACACCCACAAATCTTCCATTCCACCCAATCCCTTAAGCTCTTAATTGAGAAGCAATGTGGCCTAGTGGATAGAAGACAGGCCTGGGAGGTAGAAGGACTTAGGTTCCAATTCCAGTTCCACCACTTGTCTGCTGGGTGACCTTGGGCAAATCACTTAACTATTCCATGCCTCAGTTACCTCATCTGTATAATGAGGATTAGTACTGTGAGCCTCATGTGGGACATGGACTGTGTCCAACCTGATTATGTCTAACCTGTGTCCAACTCTCTAGACTTGTAAGCTCATTTTAGGCAGAGAATGTGTCTGCTAATTCTGCTGTATTGTACTCTCCCAAGTGCTTAGTTCAGTGATCTGCACATAGTAAATGCTCAATAAATGCCACTGGTCAATTGATTGTTCGATTATTTGTGTCTACTCCAGTGCTTAGTAAAGCACCTGGCACATAGTAAGAGCCTAACAAATGCCATAAAAAATCCATACAACCTATTGTCAAGTGCCCTAGTATGGGACGGGGATCTCAAAGGTGAAGGAAGATGAGAATAGGGAAGTGAGAAGAAGGGAAAGAAGGAATGAGGAAATAGAAAGAATTAGCTAGCTAGAAAGACAGGCCAGAGAAAAGGAAGTAAGAATGACTTCTTAGTTTAAAACCTGAAGACTTTCTGGGCTATTTTTTTTTTTCAGTGTTTGCAAAGGGAATAGGTTCAGAATCCTCTCAAGCTTCCTTCATCCCAGGAGAGCCAATGTCTCCAGGAAATTCCACTTCTTCTCTTGGCGTTCCCATTTCCCTTTATCCCTAGCTATGTGTAATTTGGCTTTGTTGCCAATCTTTTCTCATTTCTCAATCCCTTTCTGTGGATCTTCTCTTCAGAGCAAACAGTAAGAAAAACAGGAGCCTTTGTAATTCCAGATGAATCTTACAAACCCTCATCAATCAATCAAGGGCATATGTTGAGTACTTACTGTGTGCAAGGCACTGTAGCAAGTACTTTGGAGAGTTGGTAGACATGATCCCTGCCCTCAAGGGGTTTATAATCCAGTCTATCCAGGGACAAGGTCCCTGAGCTACTGAGCTGTCCCTCCACCAAGGCACTAATAAAAATAATAATAATTAGTATTTTGTTAAGCACTTACTATGTCAAGCACTGTTCTAAGCCCTGGGGTAAAGATAATCAGGTTGAACAGTCCCTGACCCACATGGGGCTCACAGTCTTAATCTCTATTTTACAGATGAAGTAACTGAGGCACAGAGAAGTTAAGTGACTTGTTCAAGGTCACACAGTAGACAAGTGGAGGAGTCAGAATTAGAACCCAGGTCCTTCTGACTCCCAGGCCTGTGCTGCCAGGCCGGTCTCACAGTTCTGCTTTCCCTGAAGTGGGTTGGAGGGCGGTGAAAGTGGCTCTGTCTTTCAGTGAAGGAAAGATGGAGCTAAACTGTTCCAGTCCAGGGCAGGGAGCTGGATCAGCTTTGGCCCCAGCTCCACACTTTCCTAGTCCCAGCTGTGCATTTCAGAATTGGAGGATGATTGTGTGTGTGTGTGTGTATAGAGAGAATTGTCATGGAGAAGATAATTTGCTAACCTCCCTCCCGGCTAGGAATGCAGGGACCCTGGGCTGTGGAGAGAAGAGATTCCTCCATTGCCCTCCCCAGTTCTCCCTCCCACCCCTTCAAAGGCACTTGGTGCGTGCAGACAGAGGCTGGTGGAAGAAGGGGTTCTTCACAGGTGAGGGAGTCATAAGGACTCTGTCTTGGGAAATACCAGACTAGCCCCTTTCCAGCTCCTCCTCGAACCCTCCCCAACCCCTCTCCAACCACAGCCTTTTGGGTGTATGTGACAGAGGCTCTGCACAGCATGGCAACAAAGCGCAGAATTGAATCTCCTGGGCAGCAGAGTAGGGTGAAGTTCTGCTTGCGGGCACAGGCTACGTCTCTGTGAATCTGCCCCCACTTTTCTTCCTCCAGGGGGCGCTGAGAGGGTTGCACTTTGTCCCGGGGCAGATCCTGTGAAATAAATCACAGAGGGCGGTTGTTGATCCCTTGTTCTCTGGAATATCCTTTCATTCTGCCAAAACCCCAAGCGAAAGGGTGGAGCTGTTGGGAGTTTTTAGGTTTAATTTCCTGCTCCCGATCTCCCAGTTTGAAGTCGGTTTTTGCTTCTGCTTTGTGCATCATAATCCCAGATGGAAACATCTGATCGCTGGTTAGAAACCTTGCTGAAAACCAGATGCTATATTTGAACAGAGTTTTCATGGGTAAATAAATTACGCTTAAAAATATGTAACAAGCCTCTGCTAGACCACAGCTTCTGAACAAGGAACATTTCAAAATAAAAGCAGAGAAAGTTGGATGGATCAGTGGATGGATAACAAGCTTTTCACAGCCAAGCGAGGCTTAAATGTCAGAACTCGGTTGGGATGTTTTTCTGGTAGGCACAGGGTAAAGGGTCTGGAAAAAGGAAAAGGGAGAGTGGTGGGAAAACAAAAACAAACAAACAAATATCACCGATGAGGAAATGTCTGTCTGGTCTTGTAGTCACAGTATGACATTTCCTATGATGGGCAGGATTTGAAAATGACTACTGTAAGACTGATTGGCTTCCTCGTTTCAATTCATTGAGAACCAGCTTGGCCTAGTGGAAAGAGCATGGGCCTGAGCATCAGAGGATCTGAGTTCTCATCCTGGCTCCACGGCTTGCCTGCTGTGTGACTTTGGGCAAATCACTTGACTTCTCTGTGCCCAGTTTCCTCATCTGTAAAATGGGGATTCAGTACCTGCGCTCCCTCTTACTTACATTGTGGGTTAGGGACTATGTCCAGCCTGATTATCTTGTACCTACCCCAGGGGTTTTTTTTGTTAATTGATTTGTTTTCTTAAGTCCTTACTATGTTCCAGGCCCTGTACTAAGTGCTGGGTAGATGCAAGCTAATCAGGTTGGACAAAGTCCAATCCCCATTTTACAGAAGAGGTAACTGAGGCCCAGAGAAGTGAATTGACCTGCCCAAAGTCACACAGCTGAGAAGCGACAGAGCCGGGATTAAAACACCGGTCCTTCTGACTCCCAGGTCCGTGTTCTATCCACCAGGCCATGCTGCTTCTCACATAGTAGGTGCTTAAAAAATATTATTAATGAAATGCAGTTTTGCACCCTGTTTGCATGAAGCCAGCGCCGCACTCCCTCTTCCCACCCCAACCATGTCTGCTACGGAGACTTGTGCTTTACTCACCCATAGGGATGACCAAGAATGAACTGGTCTTTATTCTCTTGGGAGAAAATTTGAACCTAAGAAGCCCATGGAAGGGAGGTGGCCCTTTAGAACTGGGTGATTTTGAATTAATCCTTGCTGATGTTCCTTTGCAGCGTGGCCTAGTGGGAAGTGCATGGACTTAGCAGTTTAGACTCAGACTCAGATTCTAATCCCAGCTCTGCCATGGGCCTGCTGTGTAACCTTGGGCAAGTTACTTAACCTTTCAGGGCTTGTTTCCTTCTTTGTCAAATAAGGATGAGACTTGCTCTCCAACCTTGAGCCCCAACTGGGTCAGGTTTGATTATCTTGTATCTATCAACCACAGCACTTAACACAGTACTTTGGTACATAGTGAATGCTTAACTAAGAGTGAAACAATTATTATTTTTAGTTATTTCCAAGTTATTGGTACAAATAGGCATTTGAGATGGTTTTTTTTTCTATTTATTCCTTTACAGGAAGGCAAAGATAAAATCTACTACTTTTCATTCCTTTCCCCCCCCGGGTGTTCAAAATTTTTGAAGATGATTCTGATGGTGATGATGATGATGGTGATATGTGTGTGTGTGCATGTTACTGGAAGAAGATGCCAATGACAGTGAAATGATGCTGTGTATCTAAGTATGTCAACATATAGTACAACATTTAATGAGTGTCCACTGGGCTAGGCAAAAGGCAGGGTCTTTGGGGGTTCCTTGCCTATACTCTGGGCAGCGAAACTTAGCTGAGTATCTTGGACTTCAGAATACAGGACTAGAATATGACACTCCCCGATCCCCACAGAAATGCAGTTGCAAGTGTTCTAGGATGCTATGCTCATGCTGCTTTCTAAGCTCGGGAGGCTATTTGTCAGCGACTGTACCGTGACCCCATCCAAGTGACTGATTCAGGGAAACCCAAGACCAACAGACCTTGCAGTTGTCCATCTGACAGCAAGGAACTATTTGGACCAGAAAAATCTGCAAATCCATCAGTTTGAAACAGGCGATTCAGCCAAGTATTTCCCCTAGGTAGATCCAGGAAGAGACGGCTGGCCTTGGCTTCCATTCTGACTTACCTCTGCCCATAATGCTCACTGACCAGTGGTTTCAAGATCATGCCTGGCAGGTTGACCCTGAACTTCACAATCAGTGTTAACTGAGAGGCCGCAGATCGAACAGTCTGAAGGACACTCTTTTGCCCATTACATGGGCTACCTCTTCAACAGACAAAAGGCTCCAGTATCTAGGGTAACGCTTTGTGAGCACTAAGTTTACAGGGAAGTAGGGCTAGGTGCAGTAGCCACAATGACCTGCTATTCTGTTTCCCATATTCAGAGTTTTATCCTTTCCAAAAGATGCAGTGCTACTTGAGTTTCATGTAACTAGAGATCTAAATTTTTAAAAAACGGAACTAAGGCCACATAAAAGGGCTCTTTTCAGAGTGTTCTAAAGGCTTTCCTCATTTTAAGGTTGAGGTTAATATCATCTGCCCACTGGCCTGGAGATACCGTGTTTTGTAGCCAGCACAAACTTTGTCGATTTTTGGAACTTATTCAGCCATTGCCCCTAATTAGCTCTTTCAGGTCACATTTGCTCTGTTTTTAAAAGGAGTGCGGAGAGAAGTGTTTTTAAATGACTTAATGTTATGCGTGTTCATTTCAGTTTCTGTGAATTATACGGGTGCCTAGGGGGAGATCACATTGCCTCGTGGCAGGGGAAAGTATGGAGCGTTTCCAGAGCTGTCTGCAATTTTTTTCCCTCTAATTTTTTTAAAAGCTGCTCTTGCCCGGGCTTGCCTATTATGTTATTGCTCATAATATGATCAATACTGCACATTTACGCCTGAGAGTCCTCTAAAAGTCTTGGTGAGATTATGGTACTGGGTAGGAAACTCTGCTAGGAAGTAAACTCTGTAAATTAAATACAATTTTTTTTGTTTGCCCTGAAAATGTAATCACAGTTCCTGCTCTGCCCACATGCTGACAGGAGGCTGGGTGGGTGGAGACAGGCAGGAAGAGAAGGAGTTGGGTGAAAAGGCACAGAGGTGGGTTGGGGAGATGTGGTTAGGAGGAGATGTGGTCAGCAGGTAAGACGAGACCTGAGTAGAGAGAGACCAGACCTGGAGAAGGGACGGAGATTTGTGGGGAGAGGTGGCATGTGGGAGAAAATGAAGATGAGGAAACACAGAATAATCCTGCTATCTTCAAGGTCACCCGTGCCCATCTTCATAATCACATTTATTAAACACTTATTGTGTGGCAAGCACTGTACTAAGCACTGGGGTAGACACAGTGCATTAGGATCGGTCACAGTCTCGATTCCACAATGGGCTCACAGTCTAAGTAAGCGGGAGAACAGGTATTTAGTCTCCATTTTACAGATGAGGAATCTGAGGCTCGGAGAAGTGAAATGACTTGCCCAAGGTCACACAGCAGGCAAGCGACAGAATCAGGATTAGAATGCAGGTCTTCTGACACCCCAGCCCGGTGTTCTTTCCACTAGGCCATCTTGCTTCCCCTCTGGTCCAATCTACTGGACTCTACTCTCTCCTAGTTCTCTTTGACTTCTCCACCGTTTCTGACGCTAAGGACCACTCCCTTCTTCTGGAAATACCATCTTACCTTGGTTTTACTGATACATTTCCTGGTTCTCAACTCTGGTCATTCTTTGTCTCTTACACGAACTCCTTCTGTGCCTCCCCACACAAACCATGGTTGTGTCTCAAGATTCTGTTCTGGGTCCAATTTTCTTCTTGCTTTACAAGGCACTCCCTTGATAAGCCCACTCACTCCAATGGCTTGAACTCCTACTATGTGGAAGATTCCTAATTTACTCCCTTACTGCTACTTCAGCCTTTTCTTGGCACCTCTGAAGTTGGGGATTCACCCTCCTCCCCAACACTCTGGAACTAATGTACATATCTTTACACTCTATGGCTTCCCATCCTCGCCCCATCCTACCTCATTTTACGGATCTCCTACTACAGCTCAGCTTGACGCTCCACTCCTCTGGCATCTCCTTACTCACTGTGCCCCGATCTCTCTTTCTCACTGACAACCTCTTTCCCATGTCTTCCCCCTAACCTGGAACTCCCTCTCCCTCCACATACGCCAGACCACTACTCTCTCCACCTTCAGAGCATGATTAAAGACACATCTCCTCCAAGAGACCTTCCCCAATTAAGTCCTCTTTTCCCTGGCTCTCTCTCCGTTCTGCATCATCTATGCCTTTCAGTCTGTGACTCTTGGACATTTGATATTTGCCCCATCCCCAACCCTATACCACATATGTACATATTTTTAAATTATATACTCTAAATTACTTTTTTATCTATATTAATGTCTGTCTCACCCTCTAGACTGTAAGCTCATTATGGGTAGGAATGTGTCCACTAATTGTGTTGTATTGTACTCTCCCAGGTGCTTAGTACAGCGCTCTGCACATAGTAAGCACTCAATAAATACCAATTGATTGATTCCCACTTTTAGCATCTTCTTCCCAGCTAAATTGTAAGCTCCTTGAGTAGAAAGATCAACCTACTAATGCTATTGTACTCTTCCGAGCACTTAGTAGAGTGCCCTGCACATGTCCAATACCTAATACTGATAGATTGATCTACCTTACTAGATCAATCAATGGTATTTATTGAGGGCTAACTAGATGTGACATCTTTCTTTCTCTGAAAAACTGCATTCCCTCCTGCCTCCAGAATCTCTTCACATGGTTTATCCTCCTTACCTAAAACTCAAAAATGTCCAAAACTGAACTCCTCACTTATTAGACCTCCCAACACCTATTACAATGCTCTGCACACCATAAGGGCTTAAAAAATACTATTATTACTTCAGCCTCCATATAACCTCAGTCTGTCCCCCAGTCCTGTCAGTTTTTCCTCCACATTTCAATGATTCAACCCGTCCTCTCCACCCAAATAGCCACCATGCTCGTCTACCTGTTATATCCAGATTTGGCTCCTGCATAAACCTCCACCCCCAGCCATCTCCAGCACTTATTCGTTATTACTTATTACTCTCTTTGTAAATAGTTTTATATCTGCCTCCCCCATTACAATGTAACCTCTTTATGGGGAGGGATTGTGGCACTTCTCTGTTTTTGAATTTCTCAAGTGCTTTGTACCATTTATTGCATTCGATAAACAGTGCTATTTCTATTCACTGATCTTGTGTATATATCTGTAATTTATTTATTTTAATGTCTGCCTCCTCCTCTGAACTGTGAGCTCTTTGTGTGCAGGGAACATGTCTACCAACTCTATTATACTGTACTCTCCCACTTGCGTAGTACAGTGCTCTGCACACAGTAAGCACTCAATAAATACCACTGATTGATTCAAAACGCTGGGTCTCTTCAATTCCTAAGTCATCTACGCTTTATTACTTTACAACATCATCAGCATGACCTAGTGGAAAGAGCACTGGCCTGGAAGTAAGAAGGTCATGCGTTCTAATCCCAGCTCCACCGTATGTCTGCTGTATAACCTTGGGCAAGTCACTTCACTTCTCTGTGCCTCAGTTCCCTCATGTATAAAATGGGGATTGAAACTGTGAGCCCCACATGGGACAGGGACTCTGTCCAGCTCAGTTTACTTGTATCCACCCCAGCACTGGCAGATAGTACAGTACAGTGTCTGGTACATAGTGGGCACTTAACAAATACCGTCGCTTATTATTGTTATTGACATCACTATCCTTGTCATAAAGAATTGAAACCTGGGGACTAAGTGTTATCTAAGAGGAAAGGGCATGGAGCCGGAGATCAGGAGACTTGCCTGCACTGCGATCCCTTGGGCGAGTCACTTAACTTTTCTCTGCCTTAATTTTCTCATCTGTAAAATGGGAATAAAATACGATTTCTCTCTCCCTTTGGACCATGATCCTTGGGAGGGGCGGGGGCTGTGTCCAACCTGAATGCCTTTTAGCTGCCACAGTATTCAGTGCAGTTTTTAGCACATGGGAATATTTAATGAATGCCAACATGGTGAGTGGACATCCTGTCAGGGACAGCATAAAGTATAGAGCATGGGCCTGGGAGTCAGCAGGCTATGGGTTCTAATTCCACCTCCTCCACTTGTCTGCGGTGTGACCTTGGACAAGTCACTTGACTTCCCTGTGCCTCAGTTACCTCATCTGTAAAATGAGGTTTGAGACTATGAACCCCAGGTGGGACAGGGACTGTGTCAAACCAATATGCTCCTCTCCACCCCACCCCTTAGTACAGTGCCTGGCACGTAGTGAGCACTTAACAAATGCCACAATTGTTATTATTATTTTCTATGATTGGATCATCTAGGCCCAGCAGATTTTAGGAAGCCTTCAGCACTCTGGCTTCCCAACACACAGTGTGGAGGTGGTATTCATTTTTATTTATTTATTTATTTATTTATTTATTTATTTATTTATCAGTTTAATGAGTGCTTACTGTGAGTAAAGCACTGTATTAAGCACTTGGGAGAGTACAATATAACAATAAATAGACACAGACCCTGCCCACAACGAGTTTACAGTCTAGAGATGAGTTTACAGTCTAGAGATGAACTTGAGGTCTAGAGTAGAGCCAGTTCCTTGGTTCCAGGCAGAAACGTCAGTCTTTGGGACTTGGAGAGCATGTGGTAGTGAAAGCCTTCAGTGTACCCTATTATGTCTTGCCTGAGCTTTAATCCTGCAATTCCCCCTCCTCCTCCTCCCTGCTCTCCATCCTCCAATCCCCTGGCTGGGTAGGGAAAAGGGGCCTTACCAGAAATCGGCCGCGGTCTCAGGCAAAAACTATTCTGCAGCTGCCATCAGTTTAAATCCATCCAAATATAATTATATCAACTCTTAAGTTTAGCATTTAACTGGCAATTAGCAAAGTACTCCTCATCATTATCATCATCAATCACATTTATTTGAGTGTTTATATGATGTGATGAGTATAAATTATTTATAAATCAATCAATCATATTTATTGAGTCCTCACTGTGAGCCGAGCACTGTACTAAGTGCTGGGGAGAGTACAATATAACAGAGCAGGTAGACAAATTCCCTGCCCACAAAGAGGTTACAGTCTAGGGAGAGATACTGACATTAATATAAGTGAATTGCGGGTATGCACAATAGTGCCGTGGGGCTGAGGGAGAGGTGAATAGGGGGAGCAGATCTAGGTGCAAGGGTGACACAAAGGGAGTGGGAGAAGAGGAAATGAGGGCTTAGTCGGGGAAGGCCTCTTGGAGGAGATGTGCATTCAGTAAGGTTTTGAAGCTTGGGAGAGTGATTGTCAGATATAAAGAGGGAGGGGTTCCAGGCCAGAGGCAGGATGAGGGCAAGAGGTCAGCTGCGAGATAGATGAGACCGTGGCACAGTGGCATTAGTGGGTTAGATAAGGGAGCGAGATAAGGTTTCTTCCCCTCTAGACTGGAAGCCATTATGGGCAGGAGCTGTGTCTGTTAATTCTCTTGCTTGGTTGGTACTCTCCCAAGCACTTTGTACAGTGCTGTGGACATACTAAGTGCTCTATAAATACCATTGACTGCAGAACACTTTTAGGACCCATTCTGTGACTCTGAAAATAGTAGTAAGGAAATTGGAAACACTGTTTTTCTTTTCTGGTGGATCTAAGAAGACTCTAATGGAACATTTTATTTTTCTCTATACAATCGATAAGCACTAAATAAGTTTAGTGCTTACTGTCCGCAGAGCACTGCACTAAGTGCGTCATTCATTCAATCGTATTTATTGAGTGCTTATTGTGTGCAGAACACTGTACTAAGCTCTTGGGAAAGCAATAGTCACATTCCCTGTCCACAGAGGTCTAGAGTTGGGGAGGCAGGCATTAATGCAAATAAATAAAATTACAGATATGAACATAAGTATTGTGGGGATCTGAGGGGACAAGAGCAAAGGGAGCAAGTCAGGGCGACACAGAAGGGAGTGGGAGATGAGGAGAAGTGGGGGAAAGTGGGAAGGCCTCTTGGAAGAGTTATGCCTTCAATAAAACTTTGAAGGGAGTGGGAGAGTAATTGTCTGTTGGATTTGAGGAAGGAGGGCATTTCAGGCTAGAGGAAGGGCGTAGGCTAAGGGTTGGCGGTGAAACAGGCGAGATTTAGGCACAGTGAGAAGGTTAGCACTAGAGGAGTGAAGTGTGTGGGCTGGACTGTAGAAGGAGAGAAGAGAGGTGAGGTAGGAGGGAGCAAGGTGGTGGAGTGCTTTAAAGCCATTTGTGAGGAGTTGTTGTTTTTTTGATGTCGAGGTATCTGGGCAACTACTGGAGTGGTTGGGAGAGTACAATATATCAGAGTTGGTAGCCACATTTCCTCCCCACAGAGAGTTTACAGTCTAGAGGAGAGAGTAAAATCACATCTATATCTGAAGTAAAATCACAACCAGCATCATTCTTTACTTAACTGCATTATTGTATTAGTGGCTATAAACCAAATACCATGACTTGCAGACAATGAATGAGTGGAAATTACAAATGAAAATAAAATGAACTAGCCTCCACTACTTGGGCTAAAAGGAGAAGTTCTGTTCTTCACTCTGAAGGTTGACATATTTGCCCTCTGATGAATCCGATATTAATAAAAATTTAGGGCACCTGGCAGCAAACCGTCAGTACGATATTCCAGATAGCACAGGCAATGGACTACTGATGCCCTTCCCAGCCCATTAAAAGATAAAAAAGAATGATGACAAGAACCCACTGTGGTTGGGAGATAATGGAATGGAATAAAACCCTCTGACTATGCCCTACCTTGATGACTCTCTCCCCCATTGCTGATCCAGCTCTACTTCTGGATTATTCTGACCTAGCTTCTAGGTCAGTCCAAGTCCACTCCAGTGGAGTTCTAATGCGAGATCTTAGCGTCCTAGAAAGGGCAGGCCTGATGAGTTAAACTAGCCCCATGGTTGAGGTCTGTTTGCTTGGCATCAACTAAATCTGGCAACCTTGCTATTCCCTTTTCCCAAAATGCCAAAAAAAAATTGCTTCTAGTAACTGCAATGACAAGGTTATATAGGCTGCATTATACACTGGAGTTTCTTGCACACTGTCGCTTTTAGATGTCCATACACTGACCTGGGTAAGCTGATTCGGGATATGTCCGGGAAGAGGAACATAAAGTTCAGACCAGTCAGTTTAAACGACCGCGATTTATTATCCCGACAAAATACAGAATAAATAACTCCCACAAACAAGCACGCTAAGGTTCATTTGCCCTCTACCATAATCTTTTCGCAAAACACCGCATTCTCCAAATAACCTCCCAACTTGGCAGTCAACTCGCTTCTCCAAGAGACCTTAACAACACCAGAACTGATGTGGGATGAGTACAATGCTGTGTCACTGCCCACAGATCCCCCACCAGATGTTGTCCCCCCGGTATTCAGGAATCGCTTGTGATCAGTTCGTGTACTGTCTGTCGGGCTGGAACACGTAGACCCCAGGTATAAGTGGGGGTCTCATACCTGATAATAAACAAGGGTGGCTGCCGATTGGTTGCTGTTCTCCAATCCCATTCCACCACAGGTGTTGGTCAGCGTGGCTCAGTGGAAAGAGCCCGGGCTTGGGAGTCAGAGATCATGGGTTCGAATCCCGGCTCTGCCATTTTTCAGCAGTGTGACCTTGGGCAAGTCACTTAACTTCTCTGGGCCTCAGTTCCCTCATCTGGAAAATGGGGATGAAGACTGTGAGCCTCACGTGGGACAATCTGATTACCCTGTATCTCCCCCAGCGCTTAGAACAGTGCTGTGCACATAGTAACCACTTAACAAATACCAACATTATTATTACCCTCTCCCCCAGTTATGTGCATTATACAAACGTGTGAGGCAGCGGGCTCGCAGACGAAGGACCACGGACCTGGCATTGGACAGACACTTCAGCCCGGGCTCTCCTGTACATCAAGCTTCTTCCACATTTTCCCTGACTTGCCCTGAAAGCCAAAGGGGAGTCACTTGGATCTCGTGTGACCCACGCACAGACCCACAGTAGACAATAATAATAATAGTAATAATAATGGTATTTGTTAAGCACTTATTATGTGCCAGGCACTATACCAAGCGCTGGGGTGGATTCAAGCAAATCAGTTTGGACAAAGTCCCTGTCCCACGTGGGGCTCAGTCTCAATCCCCATTGTGCCAATGAGGTAACTGAGGCATGGAGATGTTAAGTGACTCGCCCAAGGTCACACAGCAGACAACTGCTAGAGCCGGGATTAGAACTCATGACATTCTGACTCTCGGGCCCGTGCTCTAACCACTTTGTATAGCACTCACGCACCTATCTGTAATTTATTTATATTATTGCCTGTCTCCCCCTCTAAACCGTAAGCTCGTTGCGGGAAGGGAATGTGTTTACCACCTCTGTTATATGGTACTCTCCCAAGCGCTTAGGACAGTGTTCTGCACACAGTAAGCACTCAATAAATACCAGTGATTGATACACACACACACACACACAAACACCACTCCCACCCCCTTGTCTCCCACTCCTCGGTCAATCCCCGGTCCTGGGGGAAGTCTTTTTGGTCCCATCTCCAAGAACTCTGACTGGTTAGGGTGGCTCCTAAGTGGTGTGATTGGCTGAACCAGGCCTATACTAAGAGACAGTGATAGCCTTGCTGGCAGTTGAAGGAGAGGTGTGGTCTGAGACTCCTATTTTATCTGAGCAGAGATTGGGTAGGGCCAAAAATCAGAATAAGTCTGGGTGAAGACTGGGTTAATGCAATATCAGCCTAGCCTAGAGAATAGAGCACGGGCCTGGGAGTTAGAAGGACCTGGGTTCTAATCCCAGATCTGCCACTTGTCTGCTGGTGACCTTGGGTAAGTCACTTTACTTCACTGTGCCTCATTTACTCATTTGCAAAATAATGATTAAAACTGTGAGCCTCATGGTGTCCAACCTGTATCTACCCCAGTGCTTAGTATGGTGCTTGACACATAGTAAGCATTTCGACTGTGGAAGAAATTAGGATGGATTTGTAAATCCATTTAAAACCATTTGCCTGTCAAGGAGTTTTAAGAAATGGAAAAGTTTTAATAATTGAATTGTGGGATTTTTTTTTAATATTTACACATTTTTTTTTCATATTTAGAGAAGCAGCGTGGCTCAGTGAAGCAGCGTGGCTCAGTGGAAAGAGCCTGGGCTTGGGAGTCAGAGGTCATGGGTTTGAATCCCGGCTCTGCCACTTGTCAGCTGGGTGACTGTGGGCGAGTCACTTCCCTTCTCTGTGCCTCAGTTACCTCATCTGTAAAATGGGGATTAACTGTGAGCCTCACGTGGGACAACCTGATTACCCTGTATCTACCCCAGCACTTAGAAGAGTGTTCTGCACATAGCAACCACTTAACAAATACCAACATTATTATCAAGCATTTAATAAATGCCATTAATTTTAAAGTAACCGACTAAATATGTTCTTCAGTAAGTAGACTACACATCTAGGCAAAATCACAGCTTCTGAATGGTTTCCAGGGACGTCCCAGTAAATACAGTCATTATTAGTTCAATCAAGAGATTCCAATAAAGCTTGAGATTAAGTCACACTTTTTGTGCAACCCTGAGCTATGGTGACCATAGCAAATGTAATGGGTGTAAAAGGCAATGCCTGAGGTTTAAATGGTTATGGAACTCAAATCCTTTCCTCAAGACTGATGTGTTTTTACAAAGAGAGGAGTGACTTCCCCCTCTGAACGTGGAGGTTCTTTGCAGCACTGCTCCAGTAAATAAATAAATGCAATCTCCACTGCCTGCTAGTTATACTTGAAGATTAAGCATATCTAGGGTTAAGGCAGGAGCCGGGCCAGACACTCCCAAGAGTCTTCAGGGTGTGTTTTCCGGCACTCCTCATAATACAGAGGATTATAATTGTGGCCAAACAATTCAGATGTGGGGACTTGGTCTTCTTCCTCAAAGACAATTCCCGAAAATGGACATTTGATTCTGACTTCACCATTCGTTATTCATTCATTCATTCATTCATTCATTCATTCATTCATTCATAGTTATTGAGCACTTACTGTGAGCAAAGCACTATATTAAGCACTTGGGAGAATACAATACAACAACACACACATTCCCAACCCTCAAGGAGCTCACCATGGATTAAGTATAGGCTTAGTCAAACTAAAGGAATGTACATTCTCCAGCAGTAAGAGAAATATTACACTGATTTTTGATTTAGAGGCCTTTGAAGGGCGGGGAGGAGGTGACAAAAGCAGCCAAGGAAACTCTATTGATTTGAGTTCCTGCTCTCTTAAAGTTGAGTGAGTTGCTCGTGGGGAAATACCTACCGTTTTAGGCTTAAGTCTATAAACTGAAATAAACAGGACTTGCTTCTCAATTAAGAAACAAACAGATCCCTCTCACTCTAATGCCTACCAAGGGTCTTGTACCGATCTTTACTTACATTTTCTCCCCACACCCCAAAGAGTTGCCAGTCAAAAACTCCTATTCAAGAGCTTGCCCGATTCAGGCCCTAAACTTAAGTACAAATTTAGAAGTACTCGATAATAATAGTTCACTTTTATAAAACAGAGAAACACCTGTTTGGATATAATTGCCTGCAGTTTAGAACACCGCAAACTGCTTCCAAATTTAACTCACTGATCCACCCAAATCACCTTATGAGAGAAGTGAGTAGCATAATTTTATTATTTTCCCTATTTTTAAGATGGAGAAAATGATAGGGGCAATGTTCTGGGTGCCCACTAATCAACAGACAGTAAACTCCTTCAGGTCAGGGATTGTGTATCCTACCTCTATTGCATTATTCTAAGTGCTTTGCAGGGTCCCTTGCCTACAGTAAACATAATAACAATAATAATAACAATGATACTGGTTAAGCACTGCCCTAAGCCCTGGGGCAAATAGAAGATAATCAAGTCAGACACAGTCCCTTTCCCACCTGGGGCTCTCAGTCTAAGGGGAAGAGAGAATAGGTCTTGAATCCCCATTTTTCAGCTGAGAAAACAGAGATGTTAAGTGACTTGCTTGAGGACACACAGTAGACGAAGGGCAGGGCTGGAATTAGAACCCATGTCCTCTGATTCCCATACCCTAGTTCTTTCTACTAGACTGTGAGCTTGTTATGGGCAGGGAATGTGTCTACCAACTCTACTGCATTGTACTCTCACAAGAGCTTAGTACAGTGCAGAGCACACAGTACGTGCTTAATAAATACCATTGATTGATTGATTGATTGATTGATTCTAGGCCACACTGCTTCTAAACATTCAGTAAATCCCACTGATTGGATTGATTGATCGATATGTAAGCAGGCAGTCCCTCCTCCCCTTCATCCCCAATCATGGTCCACTATCAGTGTAACCTGACCCAAGCAGTAAAGGCTGGAGGTGGAGCTACCTCCTTACAGGATGGGAAATAATAATAATAATAACGTTGGTATTTGTTAAGCGCGTACTATGTGCCGAGCATTGTTCTAAGCGCGGGGGTAGATACAGGGTAACCAGGTTGTCCCACGTGGGTCTCACAGTCTTAATCCCCATTTTACAGACGAGGTAACCGAAGCACCGAAAAGTGAAGGGACTTCCCCAAAGTCACCCAGCTGACAGGCGGCGGAGGCGGGATTAGAACCCATGACCTCTGACTCCTAAACCCAGGCTCTTTCCACTGAGCCACGCTGCTCCTCTGCGTGTCTGCAGTGATCAGACATCCAGTTTCCATTCTGCCACCTTCCAAGACTGGCCTGTAATCAACATCATTTTTAATAAGAGGGTGTGCTCTCCTCCTCGGGGGAGTAAGAACGTGTGCCGCTGAGGCCAGGTTGTAGGGCGCTGGGCCCTCCTGGGTCCCTAGGCTTTGTTCGCTCCCGGCCCTGGCCGTCTTTGCAGGGGCCCTCAGCCCAAGCCCGTCTTGGGCCACGGCGGTTCACCAGTCACCGCCAACCGGCTCGGAGACTCCTACGAGACCGTGGCCGGGCTTCATTCGCTTGTAGCCGAGCAATGCATTTGACGCCTTTTTGAAGCCGGGCAAACAGGGCCACGAGGGTTGCCCGTTTCCCTGCCACCTCTCACCACCCTGCCCCATCCCAAGGGGAAAGCAGCTGAGCGGGCATGGGGGGCAAAGCCACCCCCTTCTCTTTTTCTCTCCAAATGCAAGAAAAGGAAGCGTTATTCACCCCACCCTCACTCCTGCAAACTTGCCAATAATCACGCCGGAGAGGGTGCCGAGTCTTCTTTTTGAGTTAATTCCCCATCTTTGGGGCTGGACTCTCCTCAGTGCTCAGTAATAGTAACAATAATGACGGTATTTGTTAAGCGCTTACAATGTGCCAAGCACAGTTCTAAGCACTGAACACTGTACGTTGCTCTACCCTAAGTGCTCAATAAATATCAATTTCTTGGGTTTGAGGGGTCGTCCGCCCTCCCTTCCAGTCTCCACCTGAGTGTGCGTGGGAAAATGTTAGAGTCAGTTAAGCTTTTCGTCTTTTTGAACGGGATGAGGTTGGGCAGACATGTAGGGGTTGGGCAAAGAATGTCAACCTCAACCCTGAAAGGGGAACCCGTGGCCATCCGGGAGTGGGGCTCTACCTGACTTTGGGGGGCTCGTTACGGGTAGGGAATGTGTCGGTTTTCGGTTGCATCGCAGGCAGCGTGGCTTAGTGGAAACAGCCCGGGCTTTGGAGTCAGAGGTCATGGGTTCGAATCCCGGCTCTGCCCCTTGTCAGCTGTGTGACTGTGGGCAAGTCACTTAACTTCTTGGTGTCTCAGTTACCTCATCTGTAAAATGGGGATTAACTGTGAGCCTCATGTGGGACGACCTGATTACCCTCTATCTACCCCAGTGCTTAGAACAGTGCTCTGCACATAGTAAGCACTTAACGAATACCAACATTATTATTCATTCAATCGTATTTATTGAGCACTTCCTGTGTGCAGAGCACTGTACTAAGCGCTTGGAAAGTACGATTCGGCAACAGCTAGAGACAATCCCTACCCACCAACGGGCTCACAGTCATCCTCGTCCAAAACCCACTGTATTAAGCGCTTGGAAAGTACAGCTCATCAACAGCTAGAGACCATCCCTACCCACCTGCTCACAGAAGAAGCAGCGTGGCTCGGTGGAAAGAGCTCGGGCTTAGGAGTCAGAGGTCATGAGTTCTAATCCCGGCTCGGTCACTTGTCAGCTGTGTGACCTTGGGCAAGTCACTTCTCTTCTCTGGGCCCCAGTTCCCTCATCTGTCAAATGGGGATGAAGACTGTAAGCCTCTCGTGGGACAAGCTGATCACCTTGTATCCCCCCACCCCCAGCAATTAGAACAGTGCTTGGCACATAGTAAGCGCTTAACAATTGCTTTTATTATTATTACTAAGGGGGGAGGCGGACAACAAAACCAAACAAGTAGACGGACGTCGATAGCATCACCGTAGATCGATGGAATTATAGATCTCTACAGAAGGGCTGAGGTCAGTGCTCTGCGCTGGGTAAGCGTCCTGGAATGCCCTCCCTCCTCACCTCCGCCAAACTAACTCTCTTCCCCCATTCAAAGCCCTATTAAGAGCTCACCTCCTCCAGGAGGCCTTCCCAGACTGAGCTACCCCCTTTTCCCTCTGCTCCCCCTCCCGCCCTCTACTCTTCCCCCTTCCCCTCCCCTCAGCACTGTGCTCATTTGTATATTTATTATTTATTACGCTGTTTATTTTGTTAATGAGGTGTATATCTCCACGATTCTATTTATCTTGATGATGTTGTCTTGTTTTGTTCGGTTTTGCTCTGCCATCTGTCTCCCCGATTTAATAATAATAATAATAATAATAATAATGGTATTTGTTAAGGTCTTACTATGTGCAGAGCACTGTTCTAAGCGCCAGGGTAGATACAGGGTAATCAGGTTGTCCCACGTGAGGCTCACAGTCTTCATCCCCATTTTACAGATGAGGGAACTGAGGCACAGAGAAATGAAGTGACTTGCCCACAGTCACAGAGTTGACAAGTGGCAGAGCCAGGATTCGCACCTATGACCTCTGCCTCCCCAGCCTGGGCTCTGTCCATTGAGCCAGCCCGTCCTTGGGCAGGGATGGTCTCTGTTGCAGAAGTGTCCATTCCAAGCGCTTAGTCCAGTGCTATGAACATAGTAAGCGCTCAATCAGTCCTACTGAATTAGCGAATGATAAAGTCTATTACCCTATTTATTTTGTTAATGAGATGTACATCCCCTTGATTCTATTTATTTGCTATTGTTTTAATGAGATGTTCATCCCCTTGATTCTATTTCTTGCTATTGTTTCTGTCTGTCCGTCTCCCCCGATTAGACCGTAAGCCCATCAAAGGGCAGGGACGGTCTCTATCCGTGGCCCATTTGTCCATTCCAAGCGCTTGGTCCAGTGCTCTGCACCTAGTAAGTGCTCAATAAATACTATTGAAAGAATGAATGGGCAGGGACGGTCTCTATCCGTGGCCCATTTGTCCATTCCAAGCGCTTAGTTCAGTGCTCTGCACCTAGTAAGCGCTCAATAAATACTATTGAATGAATGAATGGGCAGGGATGATCTCTATCTGTGGTCGATTTGTCCATTCCGAGCGCTTAGTACAGTGCTCTGTGCATAGTAAGCGCTCAATCAATCCTATTGAATGAATGAACGGGCAGGGATGGTCTCTGTTGCCCGCCACTTGTCAGCTGTGTGACTGTGGGCCGGTCACTTCACTTCTCTGTGCCTCAGTTCCCTCATCTGTAAAATGGGGATTAACGGTGAGCCTCAAGTGGGACAACCTGATGACCCTGTATCTCCCCCAGCGCTTAGAACAGGGCTCTGCCCAGAGTAAGCGCTTAACAAATACCAACAGCATCATCATCATTGCCCATTTGTCCATTCCAAGCGCTCAGTCCAGTGCTCTGCACCTAGTAAGCGCTCAATAAATACGAATGAATGAATGGATGCATGCATGCATGCATGAATGAATGAAAGCGCAGCTCCCCGCTGCGGGGGCCGTGGGGCGGCGCGTGCCCGCGGCTCCCACGTGGCAGCCGGCGGGGCCGCGCGGGGGGAGGGGGTGCGCGCGCTCCGCGGCTCGCGCTCGGGCGGCCGTTCCAGCAGGGGGCGGGGCGAGGAGCGGAGGGGGCGTGGCCGGGGCGCAGCCGGCGGCTCCCATTGGTCGAGGCGGCGGCGGGGGCGGGGCCGGGGGAGGAGGACGAGCGGCGGTGGTGGCGGCGGCGGCAGTGGCGGGAGCGGCGGCGGCGGCGCTGGCGGTGCGCTCCGCTCCGCGCTCCTTCCTCCTTCCTCCTTCGCCTCCGGCTCGCGGTCCGGGCTGGCCGGGGCGGCCATCCCTCCTCCCTCCCCCTCCGAGGCGCGACGCGGCGCGGAGCGGCCCACAGCTCCGGACCCACAGGACGAAAGGGGGCGGGCGGGCAGCTCCGGTAAGACCCCGGCAGGGGGCGGGCTGGGGGGGGCCGGGGGGGTGCGCGCGCAGCCTCCGCGGGAGGGGAGGGAGAGAGGGAGGGAGCTCGCGCGCACGCGCGCTGGGGTGGCGGGGGGTCGCGCCCTCTATCCGCCTCCCTCCCGGCCGCGGGGCTGAGGAGGAACATCCATCTCCATCCATCCCCATGCATCTCCATCCATCTCCATCCGTCCCCATCCACCCCTCCCTGCCTCTCCCCCGACCTCCCCAGGACCCCCCTCACCCGGGGCCAAGTTGCCTCGATAATAATGTTGGGATTTGTTAAAGCGCTTACTACGTGCAGAGCACTGTTCTAAGCGCCGCGGTGGATAATAATGTTGGTATTTGTTAAGCGCCTACTATGTGCCGAGCACTGTTCTAAGCGCTGGGGTAGACATAGGGGAATCAGGTTGTCCCACATGGGGCTCACAGTCTTAATCCCCATTTTACAGATGAGGGAACAGAGGCCCAGAGAAGTGAAGTGACTTGCCCACAGTCACACAGCTGACACGTGGCAGAGCTGGGATTCGAACTCATGACCTCTGACTCCAAAGCCCGTGCTCTTTCCACTGAGCCACGGGATACAGGAGAATGAGGTGGTCCCACGTGAGGCTCCCCGTCTTCATCCCCATTTTGCAGATGAGGGAACTGAGGCACAGAGAAGTGAAGTGACTGGCCTGCAGGCACACAGCTGACAAGGGGCAGAGTTGGGATTCGAACCCATGACCTCTGACTCCTAAGCCCGGGCTCTTTCCACTGAGCCTCGCTGCTTCTCTAATAGTAATGTTGCTCTTTGTTAAGCGCTTAGTCTGCACCAAGCACTGCTCTAAGCACTGGAGTTAAGCCCTTACTGCCTGCCAGGCAGTGCAGTAATAATAATAATGATAGCATTTGTTAAGCGCTTACTGCGTGCCGGGCCCTGCAATAATAATAATGATGATAGTATCTGTTAAGCACTTACTATGTGCCAAGCACTGGGTGATCAGGTTGTCCCACATGGGACTCACAGTCTTAATCCCCATTTTACAGATGAGGTAACGGAGGCACAGAGAAGTTAAGTGGCTTGCCCAAAGTCACACAGCTGACAAGCGGCAGAGTTGGGATTAGAACCCATGACCTCTGACTCCCAAGCCCATGCTCTTTTCCACTGAGCCACACTGCTTCTCTGGCTAAGCTTCACTGTACTAAGCGCCGGGGTGGTTACAAGTAGATGGGTTTGGACACAGGCCCTCTCCCGTGCGGGGCTCACGGCCTCAATCTCCATTTTGCAGAAGAGAGAACCGAGGCATCGAGAAGTGAAGTGACGTGGCCAAGGTCCCCTTTCTAGACTGTGAGCCCGTTGTTGGGTAGGGATTGTCTCTATTTGTTGCCGAATTGTACTTTATAAGCAGTTGGTACAGGGCTCTGCACACAGTAAGCGCTCAATAAATACGATCGAATGAATGAATGAGTGAAGGTCACATAGCAGGGCATTGCTAGAGTCAGGATTAGAACCCATAACCTTCTGACTTTCAGGCGCACACATTATCCACTATTCCGTGCTCCATGCCATGTTGAATTCAAATTTCCCGTCTCACTCTCTTTGTTTTCTACCTGTTCAAAGTTTCAGAGAGCGGGGCAAGAGAGATGCCAGGTGCCCAGAACTGTTTGCTAGTACTAATAATAATGCTAATTCATTATCATTACTGTGGTATTTAAGTGCTTGCTATGTGCCAAACACTGTTCTAAGAGCTGGGATAGATACAAGGTAATCAGATTGGGCACAGTCCCTGTCCCTCCCACATGGGGCTCACAGTCGTAATCCCCATTTTGCAGATGAAGTCACCGAGGCATAAGAAGTCAAGTGACTTACCCAAGGTCACACAGCAAAGTGGCAGTGCTGGAATTAGAATCCCTGTCCTCTGTCTCCCAAGCCCATGCTCTTAAATACGATTGACTGACTATTAATAATTAATAGTGCTATTCGTTAAGCCCTTCCTCACTGCCAAGCGCTGTACTCAGCGTTGGGGTAGATGCAGCATCATCAGATCCCACGTGGGGTTCACAATCTGAAGTAGGGAGGAGAACAGGATTGAGTCCCCATTTTACAGGTGGGGAATTTAAGCACAAGGAAGGTGACTTGCCCAAAGTCACACACGGCAGGTAAATGAGGAGTCGAACTTATTAGCCAGGTCTTCCGACTCCCGGGTCCAAGGTCACACACAGCAGATAAATGAGGAGGTGGGATTAGACCCGGGTCTTTTGACTCCCAGACCCAAGGTCACCCAGAGCAGGTAAAGGAGGATCTGGAATTAGAACCCACATCTTCTGCCTCCCAGGCCCTAGGTCACACACAGTGGATGAATGAAGATCTGGAATTAGAACCCAGGTCTTCTGTCTCCCAGGCCTGTTCTCTTTCCACTAGGCCAAGCTGCTTCTCACCTTTGTTCATCTTTCTTCTTTTAACCACCATTTCCAACCAAAATACCCTCCAGGGGACTCGCTCTTTCAGACCTAAGGACTAGGGGCTTCTCGGCCAGCCAGGCCTGCTAATCAACCAGTCAGTCAGGGCTATTTATTGAGCACTTACTCAGGGTGGAGCACTATACTGAGCGCTGGGCAGAGTACAGCCTCAGAGCTGGCCGGAATTACTCACAAATAGTCCTCTCATCAATCCCTCTGGCATGATTAACGACAAGTTTGTAGTTACCTGCTGGATTCTCTGATTTGATTTTGGGTGGCTACCACCCCTTCTCCTACCCCATCAATTAATAAATAAATAAATTGGAGTTGTTTCTCTTTGGGTAAAGTCTTTGTTGCCCCAGTAACTAGAGTTGATGTCATCTGGGCCTGCCGTATTTATTTCTGACTTTTATTAATAAGCTGGGGGAACAAGGTGGTTGATAACCCTTAATGTTAATCAAGAAGTGGGTTTTGGTCAAAGTGTGAGTACTTCTTGAAATGAGTCAGTTTGGTTTGTAGGCTTTGTTCCCTCTGTTTTACAAAACAAGAGAAGCCCCTTAGAGTCTTTAAAACTGGCATAGCTCAGGTGTCCTGTTACATAGTCAACTCAACCTTTGGATTACATGTCATTTGTTGGGGATTTTCCCCAATTTTTATCATCCATCCACTTTATGTTTGGATTGATTGTTCTGTTATAGCTTCTGTGGTCCAAGGATTCTTCTTAATTTTCAGGATCTTTTAAAAAAAAGTTAGCCGATTCTATTAGCTATTCATTAATTAGGGAAATTTTCTTGGCTCACTAAAGACATCAGTTTTTGATGCCGATAAGAAAGAAGTTGAAGCAGAAATGACTTTCACGAGGAAGTTTCCAGAGATTCCATCAAACATATGAATTCAATCTGAAGTGTTTTCCTGAACATTGCATAGCATTTTGATTTACTCTTTGTAGAATGTATGTGGCTTCAGCGCTTAGAACAGTGCTCTGCACATCGTAAGCACTCTACTACTACCAACATTATTATTATTATTTTTAAAGACATTCAGGAGAAGATGGAAGAGGGTGGAAAACTTCTTTAAGGTTGTCTCATGTCCAGGGGCATGCCAACACTTGGCTTGAACTCATTTAGAATGTAATACCTGCCTCTCACACTTTGTGATGGCTACTTAGCTATCTAAGGAGTAGGCAGACGGGGTGCAGGATATTGAAAAATGCATGCGGAAATTTTATATTGCTTATTTATTTCTAAAGTGTGCACAGCATAGTCCCAACCCTGTGCCTTGTTGCCCTAGGCCAACGTGGCGTAGTGCAAAGGTTATGGGCCAGGGAGTCAGAGGACTGAGTTTTAATCCTGGCTCTGCCACTTGTCTGGTCTGTGACCTTGGGCGAGTCACTAAACTTCTCTATGTCTGTTACCTCATCTGTAAAATGGGAATGAAGACCGTGAGCCCCTTGTGGGACAGGGACTGTGGCCAACCTGGTTATCTTGAATTTACTTCAATGCCTGGCACATAGTGCTTAATAAATACCAATAATGTAATAATGATAATAAAAAATACTTGAGGTATTTAAGCATTTAATATGTGTCGGGCACTGTACTAAGCCCTGGAGGTAAATCCAAGCTAATCAGGTAGGGCATAGTCCATGTCCCTCCTAGGGCTCACAGTCCAAGGGGAGGGTGAATGTATATTTAATTCCGCTTTTACAGATGAGGAAGCTGAAGCACAGTAAAGGTACTGCCCAACGTGACAAGCGCAGACAAATGGCAAGGCTGGTATTAAAGCCCACATCCTCTTTTTTCTCTCAGGCCTGTGCTCTTTCTACTAGGCCCCTTTCCTTCCCAGTGGCCAGCAACTAGTTACCAGGTCAGCTGCCTTGAAGAGATTAACACACCCTCTGAACTCGCCAAAATTCATTTACTTAGACATTTCTCTCCCTCTAGGCATTGCTTGCCCCAGATTTCCCCAATTAAGGCTTCTCATCAAAGTCATTTCCAATCTATCCTCCAGAACTCCTTCCATACATGCCATAGCTTTCAGAGTAATAGCTCTCATTGGCTACTAATTTGACTGCATTAATTTTGGGTAGAAACCAGTCAAGCGGTTATATGAAAATAAGAATTCAGTGCCTGAGTTTCTGAATAGCTCACTTGAGGTTATTACAAGTTTTAAAAGAGATTTTATTGATGTCTTAAGGTGTTATTGACAATAAGTGGCTGTTCAAAAGGTCAAAGATCATTTTGCAGCCCTTCAAGGAAATAGCTTCATGCCTGGCCCTTGTAATGGAATGTAATCTCCATAATCAGTATCAGCAGTATGCAAACATTGGATTTAATAGGATATGGACTGTTGAAAAATGAGTAAAAGTCTTTAATGCTTAAAGATCGCTAACTGCAAGTGACCTATAACAACCGCTGAGGTGACATCCAATGCCAGGCGAAAGAGTTATTAGAGATGAAGATGGAAGGTTATCTGTTATAACTGATAACTGTTATAGGAAGCTCTCCATTTTGAGACAGTTTGAATTAAGATGAACCATGGTTCTAAATTTACTCCTTGCTGTAGCTTTACAGTCCGTGGAGTCATCTTTACATTAACCCTTTCTGAGTTGGTCAGGGGGCGTGGAGGTGGATCAAGTGGGTGTTGTGGAGAAATGGAAATATCAAAGCTGCGATGACAGGAGAAAGTATAAAGAGAGCATTGTGGTGGGGAAATAAAGGGGTGGGTTAACTGAGCTCCAGGGAGGATTGACACATCCTCTTGAATTCCAATGAAGTTTGAATGGCTACCCTATCACGGGACCTCTCTGATACAATATAAATACATCAGCTTAGCTATGTTGCTCATCCATAATTGAGTACCCAATTTTCGGTGCTTTTGGTAAAAATCGGTTCAAGGACAGATCCCCAGTTTATAATAATATTCCTATGAGGAAATGGATCCTGTTGTACATTTTGACTTCACCCAGCTTCGGGAACTGATTGTATCGTATATGTATCTTCTTTGTGATCTTCACTAATGGGGTAACCTTTTCCTTCCTTATCCTCACCTCTTTTTGCTTTGCCATGAGAAATTTTCTTCCTGGCCTTCAAAAGGATGAAGGACATGTATTTCTTCAATCAATGGTATTTATTAAGCATTTACTGTGTGCGGAGCACTGTACTAAAGGTTTGGGAGAGGAAGCAGATTTTAAGAGAGGCCACTATATTAAGCTGCACTTCTAATTATTCTCCTCTGACCGAGTTTACAAAAAAATGTGCTTGTCTGCTGCCACAAGGATCTGAGAAGGTCCTCGTTCAATCTGGTTGTACTGTAGAAAGAGCAGCAGGGCTGGGTGTGGGAGAGCCAACCTTGGTAGATTATCGCTTTGGGCTGTCTACTCCAAAGAGACCTCAGTTTTTCAAAGTTGGAGAAGCAGCATGGTCCGGTCTAGTGGCTAGAGCACTGGCCTGGGTTCTAATTCCGCCTTGGCCATTTGTCTGCTCTGTGACCTGGGCCAAGTCACTTCACTTCTCTGTACCTCCGTTACCCCATCTGTAAAATGGGGATGAAGATTCTGAGCCCCATGTGGGACAGGGTTGGTGTCCAACCTGATTAGCTTGTATCTACTCCAGCGCTTAGAACAGTGCCTGGTACAGAGTAAGCACTTAACAAATACTATAAAAAAAAAAAAGTAATGAATTCTTAGCTGAGCTACTCCCCTTGCTAAACAGGGTGCTGACTGCCTTCTCATATGAACATTTTCCCTTCTGAAGGAGCCTGTGTCTTCTGTGGCTATGATTCTCTCCCTCCAAGTCATTGCCACCTAGCTCCCAATTCAGTGGCACTGCCATGCTTGTTTTGGACCCCTTACCTTCTGTGAGGGTCTTGCAGTTCCTTCCAATCTACCCATTGTATCTTGATCTCGTCTATCTCGCTGCTGACCTCTCATCCATGTCCTGCTTCCGGTCTGGGATACCCTCCCTTTTCATATCTGACAATTACCCTCCCCACCTTCAAAGCTTTATTGAAGGCACATCTCCTCCAAGAGGCCTTTCTTGACTAAGCCCTCATTTCTTGTTTTCCTTCTCCCTTTTGTGTCACTCCGATTTGCTGTCTTTATTTACCCCTCACTTGGCCCCACAGCACTTATGTACATATCTGTAATTTATTTTAGTGTCTCTCCCCCCTCTATACTGTGAGTTCGTTGTGAGCAAGGAATGTGTCTACCAACTCTGTTGTTTTGTAATCTTCCAAGCACTTATTACAGTGCTGTGCACACAGTAAGTGCTCAGTAGATATGACTGAGTAATTGATCACCTAAAAGCAGAGTATTACTCTCATTTGAGAGTCTCATACAATCAGTCTGTCATAGGGATAAGTAAGACTTAAGGAATTTTTTTAATGGTCTGGGCAGATCTTAAAAATAATATCCTCATTTTTATTTCATCAGTGTGTTAGGCACTTCATTTTAACAACGGAGTGCAGAATTCCTTCTGGCCCTAAGTGCAAAGAAAAGAGCAGGCAGCCAGAACTCTGTTCAGCTCCCTGTGCAAGGGAGGAATGGGAGAGGGGAAAATCTACCTAAAGAACTAATATTTATTATATCAGGGTCTGTATCCTTGCTCTAAACTGAAAGTTTGTCATGGGCAGAGAATACGTCTACTAACTGTTTTATTGTACTCTCCCAAGCACGTAGCACAGTGTTTTGCATGCTGTAAAAGCTCAAGAAATATGGTTGATTTTGCTCTTCTGTAAAATAAGCATTATCCTCTCCTTCTTCCAAGAGGCCTTCCCAGACTAAGCCCCTCCTTTCCTCATCTCCCACTCTCTTCCGTGTCACCCTGACTTGTTCCCTTTGCTCTTCCCCCATCCCAGCCCCACAGCACCTATGTACATATCTGTAATTTTATTTATTTGTATTCATGTCTGCCTTGCTCCCCACCAAACTGTAAGCTTCTGTCCCTGAGGGGTTCGATATTGATCAGTGTATCCTCCTTGCGTTTGGATTTGCACCCTTTATTCACCCCTCTCTAACCCCACAGCATTTATGAACATAGCTGTAATTTATATTAATGTCTGAATCCCCATCTAAGCTGTAAAATCATGAGTGGGGAATGTCTCTTCCTTCTTTGTTATATTGTACTTTCCCAAGTGCTTAGTACAGTGGTCTGCACACAGTAAGTGTTCAATAAATGTGATTACTTGGTTGATTTAATGGGGCAGTGGGGTGTTACCATTCATTACCTTCAACTTTGTTCATCTAAATCTCACGTTTCTCTATGAGATTGGAAGCTCTTTGATGGTAGGGAACACATCTTCTACTCCTTTCATTTGTTCCCAAAGTGCCAAGGACTTTGCTATGTGACATCAGCACTTTCATCGATTTATACTAGTTCCGGCCACTGCGTTCTTCAAGGTACAAAGCGGACAGTAGGTTGGAGATGTGATGATTTATGGAAACTTACGGAAGAGCAAAGCTGATCCCATCCATAGGAACAGTCCCAAGCCTATTTTGCAGTTATAATAGTATTTATTTAGTGCTTACTATGTCCCAAGCATTGAATTAAGCCCTGGGGCAGATATAAAATAATCAGATTGGGCACAGTCTGTGTCTCATATGGAGCTCACAGTCTAAGTGGGAGGGAGAATGGGTAGTGAGTCCCCATTTTACAGATGAGGAAGCTGAGGGACAGAGAAGTTAGTGACTGGCCTAAAGTCAAACAGCAGGCCAGCAGCAGAGCTGGAATTAGAACTCAAGTCCTTTCACTCCCAGGCCCATGCTCTTTCCACCAAGCCATGTTGGTTAGGTTAGTATTAGTGTTTTGTTCATGTATAGTATCAGTATTAAGTGCTTACTGTGTGCAAAGAAGAGTACTGGGGGAAAAAAGACAATACCTACTGTTCTTTCGCAATGCTTATTTTCAGTATGTGTTTTGGGTAAAACATGATGGCAGAATTAGGGAACATTTTCCAGCAATGCACACGTGTCTGAATTCAGCATGATGCAATTACGGCAGACATGGATGGGTACGTGTGCAATGGAGGACACAGGTTGACTTGTCCGGTACTTGTTTTTCTTAATGCAGGGATAGACATGACCACAACCTTTATGTTCCAGAACTGATTTGACTGAAATCCTATCAGTTTATTATTGACCAGCACGTTTCTCAATAGGATGTCATTAATCTGTTCATAGTACTTGGGTGTTGCTGTTTTGTAGTAGTAGTAATAGTATTTATTAATCACTTACTCTGTGCAGAGCACTGTGTTAAGTTCTGGGAAAGAATACACAGTCTCTGGTCCTCAGGGGGCTTCACAATCTAAAAATTTAAGTGGGGATAGGGGGCCAGTTGAGAGGCATATACAGAGAGGGGGATGGATAAAGGGAACAAGTCAGAATGACCCAGAAGGGAATTAAAGAAAAGGAAAAGAGGGCTTAGTCAAGGAAGGCCTCTTGGAGAGGTGCTTTCAATAAGGCTTTGAAGTGGGTGAGAGGAATCCCCCTGTTGCTTTTGAGGAGGGAGGATGTCGCAGGCCCGAGGCAGGTCGTGGGCCAGAGGTCGGTTGGCGAGGTAGATGTAATTGAGATATAGTGAGAAGGTTAGCGTTAGAGGAGGCCGTGACACATTAACTTTGTATTTGGAGATGAGATATTATCCTTGTGTGTAGATGTGGCTGAAAATCAATCAGTGATATTTATTGGGTACTTACTGTGTGCAGAGTACTATGCTAAGCACATGAAAAGACTGTGAGCGGCAGTTCCACACCGTGTACATGTAGAATTCCTCTTTTGCCATATTCTACTATTTCTTATTTGCAGTGCCTGAAGCTGTTTTGGATTCTCTTTTGGTATCTTAATCTTCCTGACATCTCTGTTCATAAAGAACTATGCCATTACTGATTGAATCACACCAGATTGTTCTGCCTGCTGCTGCCTCAGCAATCCATGGTTCTCCCCTGAAAGTGCATTTATTACTAAAATTGTGCCGATTGGTCTTTTTGCTGGAATTTCCCAATATCTTTTGGTTTCTTTTGAGTTGTCAACCATTTTTTTAAACGTTCCAAGGCTTAATTCCTCTATGCTCTCAGGTTTATGGAATAATTTAATATTTTCTCAGTTGCCTTTAAAAATGGCTTTTTATATTTTCTTATACCTCTGAAAAATCAATTTTAAAAGGAAGTTTTGCTAGTGGAAGCTTAGAAGGGATTTGCAAAATGTATATCTTCCAAGAATCAGCTGCATCAGGTGATGCATCTAGAGTGACCTTGAAAGACTGAAAAAAATCTGATTCTTTCTGTTGGCAGCTCTGCAAGGTTTGTGTTGTAAACATTTAGTATAATAGAAGCAACAAGTCTTGGGTTTTTTTGGATTCAGTGTGTCCCATATTTGTAGCATCCATTTATGTTGTCAACAGATTTGATATAGTCAGTTAAGTACGGTAAGTTTAAACTGAAACAATATTATCGGAAGTTCTTATCGTCTGTCCTTTCCCATGCATTTCCCCCAGTTTATTTTCCTTTCTCCATTTAGTCAGTTTAAAAATAGAGCAAGGCTTTTGATCAGTGTGGGGATACGGTAGTCTGTTTTTGGCCTAGTGGGAAGCGAATGGGGTTGTGAGGCAGCTCTGTCACAGTGTGATCTTAGACAAGTCATTTAACCTCTTTGGATCTCTGTCTTCTCATGGGGATAAGGTAGCTTGTGAGTCCCATGTGGGACAGGGACTGTGTCTGATCTGATAAGTTTGTATCCTTCATGGTGCTTAGTGCACAGTAAGCACTTAACAAGTGACACAGTAAGTATTATTTGCAATGCATGATTAGTGTGAAAGGGAAGCAGCATGGCCTAGTGGGAAGAGCGCCAGCCTGGGAGTCAGAGAACCTGGGGTCTAGCTCCAGCTCTGGCATTTGCCTGCTGTGTGATCTTGTGCAAGTTACTTAACTTCTCTGTGCCTCAGTTTCCTTAGCTGTAAAATGAGGATTATACCCTACTCCCTCCTACTCAGACTGTGAACCTCATATGGGGGGCAGGGACTACCTGACCCGATTACCTTGGACCTACCCTAGCACTCAGTACAGCGTTTAGCACCTACTATGCACTTAATAAATAATAATCATGATATTTATTATTACCAATAATAAAGGTTAGGTAGCAGCCTTTAGTAATAATAATAATAATGTTGGTATTTGTTAAGCGCTTACTATATGCAGAGCACTGTTCTAAGCGCTGGGGTAGATACAGGGTAATCAGGTTGTCCCACGTGAGGCTCACAGTTAATCCCCATTTTACAGATGAGGTAACTGAGGCACAGAAAAGTGAAGTGACTTGCTCACGGTCATGCAGCTGGCAAGTGGCAGAGCTGGGATAGTAGCTGTCAGATGAGAAATAGACACCCAGCAGGCCACAGTTCTCCCCATCTTTAAACCCTCGCTGAAAGCACATCTCCTTCAGGAGAATTTCCCCAATTAATTTCTGTTCTCCCCAGTTTTATATTCCCCTTCACTACTATCTCAGCAGTCTTACACCAACTATCTAATTGTGTTCCTCTTCCACACTGTAAACTTGTGTGGGCAGGGAGTGTGTCTGCCAACTCTGTTGTATTGTATTTTCCCAAATGCTCAATAAATATGACTGATTGAACAAATACAATTGATTGATATTCCTTAAAAATATGGCTAGGGGAGCATATTCTTTTTCAAGAGTATTTGATTTTTAGAAATAATTATACCGGTAGTACTTAACTATATGCCAGGCGCTGTACTAAACATTGGAATAAGTATATTTGTACTCTTACAAGTGCTTAGTACAGTGCTCTGCACACAATAAGGGCTCAATAAATGTGACTGACTGAATGAATGAATAAAAGATAATCAGTTTGGACACATTGCTTCCCCAGATAGGACTCACAGTCCTCAGTGGGAGGAAAACAGGGATCAAATACCCATTTTACAGATGAGGAAGCTCAGGGACAGAGAGGTTGAATGATTTGTCCAAGGATATATGACAAGCAAGTGGCAGAGCTGGGATGAGAAGCATTGTGGCTCGGTGGAAAGAGTACAGACATGGGAGTCAGAAGACATGGGTTCTCATCATGGCTCCACTACTTGTCTGCTTTGTGACCTTGGGCAAGCCTCTTAACTTCTCTGTGCCTCAGTTACCTAATCTGTAAAATGGTAATTAAGACTGTGTGCCCCATGTGGGACAACCTGATTACCTTGTATCTTCCTCAGTGTTTTAGAACAGTGCTTGGCACATAGTAAATGCTTAACAAATACCATTATTATTATTATTAGAACCTAGGTTCTCTGACTCTCAGCTGTGCTCTTTCCACATGGCATGTTCTTGCAATCCAAAAATAACAAGTAAGCAGTTTGGCTTGGGCATAACGTTGCTCTGGACATTTGGTATTCGCCCCACTCCCAGGACCACAGCACCTATGTTAATATCGTTAAACTATATTAATGTCTGTCTTCCCCTCTAGTCTGTAAGCTCATTTTGGGCAGATAATGTTTCTACCAACTCTGTTGTATTGCATTCTCCCAAGTGCTTAGTACAGTACTCTGCACAGTAAATGCTCAATAAATGCCACTGATTGATTAAAATGTTAAGCAAAAGAGCTCTAAGTGAAGTTTTTCCTATAGGACATTAATGGGTTACCATGGTCAATCAATCAGTGGTATTTATTGAGCACTTCCTATGTGCAGAACACTGTTGCATTTTTAGAGCAATAAACACAGTAGTTAAGATTATTAACATATATAATCAAATAGCAGTATAAATTATACACCAATAAGGCTATGAATTTAAATGGTTAAATGTTAAAATGCATCCACATAAACAAAGATCTTCAACCTCAAGTTTTGCAGACATGGATTTTATGCTCATTTGAGTCCAAACACTTAATTTAACCACCAAACTTAATCTCTTTTGCTGTTTGCCATTTGCAGCACCTGACTCTCCTCAAAAGCCACCTGATTCTGCAAGCCCGGTTATCGGTCTCCGTTGCTTCCCAGGAAAGCGCTACTACACTGCTTTGTTTGAGTCTTGCTTAGAGGTCACGATATATTGAACCTTTTCAAAAGTAACTACTGTGCAAAACAAAACAACTGAAAAGACTTGTATATTCTCAGTACACAGAGCGTACACAGAACGGTCATAGAAACATGTCCAGCAAAATGTGAAGGGCAAGAGCGCTAGAAGCATACCAGCACTATCTTTCAAAGCTGAAGTGCTGAAAGATAGTTGCCATGGGAATCTCTGTCCGGCAAACGTGGCCCAAGATGGCAACAATCCTATACATTCTCACACCTCAGTTTTCTTATTGTGACTCTGCTACTTCTAGAAGTAGAAGGGTGAAGGTGATATCTCTATCTCTCTATCTCTCAAATGATTTTCTTTTGCACTCATCTTTTTCGCTGTCAATTTCTGCATTAAAAGAGCGTGGATCACCAGAAAAGCCATTAGAACTTCCTTCTTTTTGAACAAGTTCAGCTAGACAGACAATTTGGGCAGAAATCCCCAAACCCTGGCCACATCTGCTTACTAAAAACATATGTTTTCAGTTACAACAGGGAGAATACTTTTATTACCCTCTCTGCTACTCTCTTGCCAAAAAGTCCCCACCAGTATTTCCAAGCCTTCAGCTTCCTCCTCTCTCCACATCTTCAAAGTCCTACTAAAATCGTACCTCCTCTAGGAAGTCTTCCCTGACAAATATCTCATCTTCTCACTCTATTCTTCCCTCTTTCTAAACTCTCACACCTTAGCTTTCCCCTCACTGACTACTGCACCCCCTTTTCTGCCATATAAATGTGCAACTTTCATGTCAGAGTCTGCTCTTCTTTTTATTACCCCTCATTCAATCGGCCATTCAATCGGATCATTCGATCCTCTTCCTCTGTAGCATTTCAGTGATCCCCCTCTTTCTTTCTGACATTAAAATCACTCACCAGAGACAAACTCTAATCCATCTCAACTAAACAGACTCCTTTGCTGGTCTCCCTATTACCAAATCTCTATTTGAAAGATCAACCAAGGAGATACATAATTTTTATAAAACACCACTTTCCTTTTTAGAATCCTCTTAATGGCTCTCTATTCTCTCTCAGAGAAACAAAGCTTCTGTCCATTGGTTTCAAGCCTGTCCGGTAATTGGCTTCGCCAAATCGGGATGTCATTTTTTGTTCCAACCTCTCTTCTGCTCTCCCCTCCTCCCTACCAAAGTGCATCAGGGTCAACTCCCCCGCCTTCCGTCCAGTGATCGTGCTATTCTCTGCCTGCAATACCCTCCCCTTTCAGTTTCCCCAAACTACATCCCTTCCCTCCATCATCTTCTACAAAGCTACCATCTCCGTGAACTACTCCCTGCATAACCCTCCTCCAAGATCTCAATCATGACATCCCTCAGTGCCTATAACCCTGATGTACCATCTTACATATGCATCTATTTGTTCTCAATTGATTTTGCACTTGCTAATTTTAATTTCCCTTGACTCACACAAAGACCATGTGTTGCTTGTCCCATGTGAGCTTGTCATTTCCCATTATTTTGGAGCTCCTTAAGGGCAGGAATTGATTTCCTCTGTGTATTTTCCCAGTTTCTAGGTCAATGGTACTCAATATAATGAGATAGAGTAGCTTTCCCTCCCTTCTCATTTGGTAATGTTTGGAGTCTGGGTTCAAACAAATTATTTCCACATCTATAAGTGGGTGTTTAATTGTCATCAATATATTTGTGCCCAGTCCTCTGCACAAAGTGGATGCTTAATACTATTACTACTAGCCCTATGTACAGTTTGCTAATGGATGCAATTAAGAATGCTAACTGGAATATTTTTTCAATAAATTGGTTTCCCGCTACTGATTTTGAACTTTTGTTCTGTGACTGCACTATTAGGGCAACTTTAACCAGCTGTTTCTTCATGGAAGTCAATCACTTTACATTTGTTAGAAGCATTCTGAACAATAATCATTTCTTTCCAGTGAGAATTAATGTTTTGAATATGGAATATATTTATGCCCAATAAAACCTTCAGAATCAGAAAAGCCAACAGTTGTATTTATTGAGTGCTTACTCTGTGCAGGTCACTCTAGTAAGTGTATGGGAGAGTACAATATAGCAGAGCTGGTAGACGTGGAAAAGGCCTTCAATAATGTATACTTTCTGCCAGTTTGGTAAATGGAGATCTCTCAAGAGGTTGATATGAGCAGAGATCATTCCCAAAACAAATGGGTGAATAACACTGACCACGTGAGTGTATTTCCCTTGTCAACAGGCTGCTTATCGATCAGTTTGGATGAACATTTATTTTATCAATCAATTTAATAACAAGCAAAGGAGTCTCCTGCCTTTCTTCTTCTGAATTAATCTTGTGTCGAGAGGATTGAATCAAGTGCATGGCTCTGACCACTTCCAGAAGGAGCTTGAGTTTCTTATGCGTGGTGAGCCAGTAGAATGAAAGCAAAGCTCATATGTATCCTCCGTGAGGATAACTGCATTCTGTACAGAATCCCATGTTCTCAATTCTTTCATATTGTGTGTATCACTGCTCCTTTGGGATAGGATGCTGTTAAGCAAAAAAGAATCATTCTTCTGACATGGCATTGGTTAAAGCTTGTATTTCTCGCTGCTGACCGCTCGCCCACATCCTACCTCTGGCCTGGAATGTCCTCCCTCCTCATGTCAGACAGATTATTGCTCTCCCCCACTTCAAAGCCTATTGAAGGCACATTTCCAGCAAGCCTTCCCTGTTTGAGTCTTCCTCTCCTCTTTTTCCTCTCCCTTCTGCACCACTCCTACTTGCTCCTTCATTCATCCTCTCTCCCTTCTCCACAGAACATATGTATATATCTGTAATTAATTTATCTATTTATATTAATGTCTGTCTCTCCCTCTAGACTGTGAGCTCATTCTAGGCAGGGAATATGTTTGGTGTTATACTATTCCAAGCGCTTAGTACAGTGCTTTGCACACAGTAAGTGCTCAATAAATATGAATAATGAAAATTATATATATAATGTCAGTATTCTTATTGTGGAGCTTGTCAAGAACGTCATCCCTGCAGTATGGAAGAACTGAATGGATTGCACAGTTGTCACACTTCCCAGTGGTTCTTGAAAATAGCACTGGAAATAGTGACACCCTCTTGCCTGCTTACATTATTGTATTGCACTCTTCCAAGTGCTTAATAAAGTGCTCTGCAAACAGTAAGTGCTTAATAAATCCCATTGATTGATTGTCCAGTGACTTTCTACTGTCCCTTTTCAAGGAATATGGGCAACATTTATATGTTCATTCAGATGTCAGTCATTCACTTGTATTTATTGAGCACTTACTTTGTGCCAAAAACTGTACTATGCATCACAGTTGTAGAATTCTGTCTCCCCCTTCTTTATACTCTGCGTGATATAAGATCACTGCCCGGTAAATGATTATCCTAACACAGCCATCTCTGAAAATGGAATAGTGGAATAATCAGACAGTTTCTGCTAACTCAGAGCAATGTGACCTAGTATCTTAATTTTTAATAATCCAGCCTTTTCTTTCATTGAACCAAACTAGTGTTTTTTAGCAATAGCTCTGTAGTTCAGATAACTGAGACTTGGGTAATCCTTTTTTTAATTGCTTATATAAAATAGGGAGTAAAAAAAAGAAAGGCAATATTTGTCTAGTGTATCTCACCTCCATGTTAATGGGAATAACACTTGCAGTCCACTATATTCCCAAGAAATTTAATGTTCCTGAAAACATGTCAATCTTGGAATGCTCTCTAAATTCCCTTGAGATGGCAAGTAGTGTGATCTCAATTTCAAATAGAAGAGGGTCCATTTATGCTTTATTTTAACCACAGGTCCTCTGATGGAAGAGTCAGACTTCTCTCCAGTAAATAGCACCAATCGCTGATCAGTAGTCTGGTTGGAGGTCTTGGAAAGACACTTTATTTGCCATCGTTCTTTTTACCTCCTAAAGCTTTGGAGGTATAGGCCTAGGTCATAGGGGACGGATTCCCATTACGCTGATTTGAAAACCTCTTGGGACCTAATTTGCATTATGAATCTATTTACCATACCGAAGCAGCATGGTTATATGTTGGTAATGGAAAAATTCTGTTGATGGCCAAGAGTTTCCAAAGAGACAAAGCTCCACCTCCAGTGGGGAAAAGTGACAGTCCTGGAGAGGGTTGACTCCAGCCATGGAGAGCCAGGACAAGTAGGAAGGCCACTCTGCCTCTTCACTTCCAAGTCGACCCAACAAAATCTCAATCCTGCCGTTCCTCTCGCTGCCAAGATGCTTTCTTCCTCGTCTCCCCCTCTGCCCACCTCACCCCCCACCACCTCCCATCTCTCCATTTCTTATAATCCCTCTTATTTAGCAAGGAGTAAAGGATCCTTTTTAATGGGAAAACCTTATCTGGCTAGTTGAAATAGAACAGGTTCCCAAGTCAGAAACTGGTTCAGCAGATACAGTTAATGGTTTTATAGTAAATACTTTGGATTGTAGACAACCACGTTCTGCCATTGAGTAGACTTGCTACTTAGAGTGAAGTTGACTTCTGTATCCTGTCCTTCTCAGTCTGATAACCATTTTCTCATTGCTCCCGCTGTCCATATTTCTCTCTACCTGTGGTAGAATGGGAACACAAAGAGGATTAACTTCTGTGTTTTCCCATTCCTGCAGCCCTCTTGCTCTTTCAGCCCATAAACCTGTTAGACTTCGTGAGCTTTGAAAATTCTGCTACTTGTCAGCTATTCCTTCCTTTCCCCGTCTATATTTCCTGCTATTCCTCCCAGCCCAACTAATCCATAAGCCTCCCTGTCCTTTCTTCAGGTTATACCTTCCTTAAATTTCCTCTGCTCCCTCCACTAAACCACAGCTCACTGTTTTACTCTAGGCAACAGGCAGCATCCACTGAATTCAGTAAAACTTGCCACAGCTGTAGAAGATACAAATTGACGAAGACAAGCTTACAAGTATTGCACAGTATTTACTAAACCCCGTGAGACACAGTTTCATGATGCAAATTTAAACCAAATTCAGAAGGTGGTTAATGTGGTGACGAAACAGCAGTGGAGAATAAAGAACCCTTTCAGCCAGCGTTTTAATTCAGAATTTCTGCAGCGGACCAGTGACATAAATAATAATAATAATATGATGATAAAACAATAAAACCTGAATAAGTGGAGGAAAATCATGTTGCATTTAAGAGAAGCTGGAAACGTGACTCCTGATTTACCTCTGGGCTTTCTGCCATCTTGAACCTCTACTGCTGCTGCTGCCTGTACTGCTCATGAGCCAATTCCACCAACTTCGGGAAGTTAGGGATTTAGAAATAGGAGCCCTTTTGCTGCCTCCAGTAGAGATGGATGTGCATTTCCCCGGCAGGGTGGCATTCCTGCCATCCCAATAGCAAGATTCCCAGATAATGCTAACAGGCAATAGGACAGGAATTAAAACTTTGGGGAAGAAAGCTGGACAACCAGGAAACATTGGGAGGTTCCCAGCATTTTCAGAACTGTACTTAATTTGGTAACCAAAAAAGATTTTAAGAAAAATCAGTGACTTTGAGAAGCTAAGCTACAATTTCATATCTTCTTTGAATAGTGGCACTTTTCTAAAGTGCTGGGGTAGATACAAGAGAATCCGATTGGACACAGTCCATGTCCCACATGGATATCACAGCCATAATCCCCATTTTGCAGATGAGTTAGCTGAGGCACAGATAAATTAAGTGACTTGCCCAAGGGCACTCAGCAGACAAGTGGCTGAGATGGGCCTAGAACCAAGGTCCTTCTGAGTCCCAGGCCTATGCTCTATCCACCAGGCCATACTACTTCTCTATTATCTCAGAATTAATCCGTGGCATGTAATGAGTGCTCACTGTGTGCAGAGCAGCAGTGTACTAAGTGCTTGGCAGCATACAATACAATAAGAAGCAAATCATCTCCTCCATCAAATGTTCCCACAGCATTCCACACCACCACTATTCTCCCCATCTGTGATTTACAATCATGGCAACAGTGCTTGACACATAGTAAGCGCTTAACAAATTTTGGCTCCCTCCCTCTTTTTCAACCCCCTATTTGGTCTTATTGCTAAATCCTATTAATTTTTCCACTGGCAATCCTGGTTAACTGCTGGGGTAGATTGAGAATAATAATAATTATGGCATTTGTTAAGCGCTTACTATGTGCCAGATATTGTACTAATCACTGGAAGAGATACAAGCAAATCAGGTTGGACACAGTCACTGTCCCATTAGGATTCACAGTCTCAATCCCCATTTTACAGATGAAGTAACTTAGGCACAGTGAAGTGATTTGCCCAAGGTCACATAGCAGACAAGCTATGGAGGTGGGATTAGAATCCATGACCTTCTGACTCCCACGCCCATCCTCTATCCACTACACCGTGCTGCTTCCCACAGTGACCTAAAGATAGGAGGATATAAGTGATTGGAGGAGAGATAGAGTGGTCAGGCCTGGGGCTGTTGATTTGGGAGGTCGTTCTTGTAGAACTGGGATTTAAAGCCTCTAGACTGAGCTCGTTGTGGGCAGGGAATGTGTTTACCAATTCTGATGTATTATACACTCCCATGTGCTTGGTACAGTGCTCTGCACACAGAAAGCGCTCAATAAATACACCTGACTGGATGAAAGATCCAAAAGAATGAGCTTGGAAAAGAAGAGGAAAAGGATCCACGACTCAATCTTAAAGGGCTGACGATACTGTGTCCTTGAAACCAAGACTAGCAAAGGTTTTGAAAATGATAATGGAGGGATTTATTTTGTGTCAACATAATTAGATTAGAAGTATATGAGCCTCAGAAGGCTTTCATTGGCTTGCTCTGAGATGGTCCACATCCTTTGTATTTTTTTTCTTTTCTTGGAAATGATCAGCAGGATTATCACAGTCTTTCTGACAAGAAAAACAGTTGCTATTTTCGTTTCATTTCTCACTGAAACAAAGTTAAGAATTAATGACATACTGTCTAAAATGTTTCCAGAATGCTAGAGATGATAGCTGTTTTGTGGTTATGCTCTAAAGAATGTTTTTAAAAGACGTGCTTCATTATACTGTGGTGCCACCTCTGGTAATTGGAAGATCTTTTGATTAAATATCTCTTCTAAAAACATTATCATTCTTTTTCAAAAAAACAGTTAAAAGTCTGTGTACAGTTGGGTAATTGTTTAAATGAGGATGCTATTGCAGCCGGTTTAGTGTGACTTAGTTTCGAATTAGATACCTTTTAGATTTCAGAAGAGGAAAAATGAGAGCTCTGGATTAGATATATAGTTCTTCTGTCTTGAATTCAGCCTTTTACGTTTCCCCATCAAGAATGGAGACAATTTCATGCAAGTTATCAGATGTAGGGGGCTGATGTTATCTAAAACTGAATGGGGCCCTTTCCTGCTCTGCATTATGGAAGCCTGGGGTAATTTGGCACGATGACCCCAGCTGAAAAGGACATTATGGATCCTGGGTCTGCAACTGGAGATTTCTTTAACTGTGTCCACAACTCCTGATCTGTTTCTTGCTGGGCTTCTGGTAGAGGCTGTTAATTCCCAGGAAACCCAGCAAAATCTGGAATAGCAGCAGCCAGAGCAGGTAAGCGTGGTTGCTGTGGACATTTCTTACATTCCACTGGGCTATGTAGAACACTGAGTTATGGTTTGGACACCAAGGGATGTATATTCGAAGAGATACGAGTAATCATTTCTCCTCTTGATCACCAATGGCATTAGTCACTCCAGCTGACATGGACATTTGTGTGGGCTTTGGCACAATTCACACATCCACATGGGACCATTCCAGATGAAATATCAATGAGATGTAACCCAGTTAAGTTTGACTGCTGTGGCAGTAAGTAAAAAATCTACCATAGACAGGGAGAAGCAATGCAATTGTGTTTTGATTTGGACATTTAAACTGAACATCGGCTCCCCCGGTTTAGGGCAATTAGATTAGGAATCAGGAGTTGAGGGCTTCGTTTCCGGTTATTTCACTTTTACTGAAGAAAGTAGTGGTTTCTTGGTTCCATGGTTTCTTTGTTGGGAAATAGGCCATTTATATCACCTGCTTCCTTCTTAGCGTTGTTGTGAGGATTATTACAGTAATTTATAAGTACATGCTGTTCTGCCACAATACATGTTTTCACCATTCATTGTCAAGGAGTTAGGGAGCATTCAACAGACAATGATAGCCTGTTTGTCCATGCCACAACCTGGAGAGTGGAAGAAATGGTTTATGTGCATCCTAGTGGCATTGGATGTAGTGAGTATTAGAACACGTTTACCTTAACTCCGGGTTTTGGAAGAATGCACCCCCTGCATTGTAGAGATTTAGGTGTATTAAAGTTTCCTGAAGAAAAATGTTTTTACAAACAAGACATAAAGGCAACAAGACATAAAGCCAATACGTCTACAACTAGAGAAAATGTGTCCAAATTTTTGGTGGAGTTGTGTTCTGTTTCCTTGGCCTTTGGTGTTTTTCTTGGGAGGGGCAGTATTAAAGCATGCCAACTGACAGGTAGAAAGGAGAGAAAGTGAGATTTTTAGGTTTCTTCTGACTTCTCTATGGGCTTCAATTAGATCTTGCCTCATAGCAGAAGGAAAAAAAAGATTTCAGGGGAAGAGTTCCTATTATCAATTATAGATTAATTAAATATATTCTCTGGCGAATATTCTTTCAGGGGGAGGGCCAAGCCTCATGAACCGGAGAGCCACAAACCAAAAGCATAATATGGTGGAGAGCTGAGTTGACCGGAACCACAAATAGTAGTTGGGGACAGAGGTGGAAGTAGCGATCTGAGATTGGCGGGGGTGGGAGGGAGGGAGGGGAAGCGAACAAGAGACAGATGGAAGTGGGGCCAGGTGCTGCAACCCTCCCTAGCCTGACCTGCAGCTCCCCATCCCCACCACAGTGAAATAATAAAATTAAGACAAATGCACGGGAACCTCACAGTGAAGAAGAGGAGCGCACCGTTCTAAGTGTTGGAGAAAATACAAGTTAACTAGAGCAAGTACAGTCCCTGATCTACATGGGGACCCCCAGTCCTAGTAGGAGGGAAAACAGTAAATTCCCGGTTTTACACTTGAGGAAATTGAGGCACAGAGAAGTTGTGATTTGCCCAACGTCATACAGCAGACAAGTGGTGGAGTCGGGCGATTAGAACACAGGTCCTCTGACTCTCAGATCCCTGCTCTTTCCACTTGGCCATGCTGAATTTTTATTCCTTTGGTTTTTTAAAAGAAATATTTTCATGATGAGACAGGTTGTTTTAGGTGTTTTCACTGAAAACTGCATTTTCCTGGTGTTTTCTATGAGAAAACATACACTGCCACTGTTTCCACTGCAGTTTCTGCGCAATAACTGAGTCTGTTAGCTTTATCTTGCCTCCAGAGATCTGAGCCTCAACTTCTGAAATTGGAGGTGACAGTGGAGAAGACTGAGGTTTTACTAGGAGGAAGAAGGGAGGAGGAGCACATAGCAGTTCTGTAGTCATTCCAGTAGAAATACAACTTGGCCTAGTGGATAGAGCTTGTGCCTGGAAGTCAGAAGGACCTGGTTCCTAATCCTGGCTCTGCCACCTGTCTGCTGTGTGACCTTGAGCAAGTCACTTACCTTCTCTTTGCCTAAAGAACCTCATCTGTACAATGGAAATAAGATTGTGAGCTCCATGTAGGACATTGACTGTGTCCAACCTGATTACACGGAATCTACCCCAGTGCTTAGGACAGTCCCTGGCATATAGTAAACGTTTAACAAATACCATTAAAAAAAATACAGCATCCATTTATAATGGAAGTTGAGGGAGGAGTGAAAAAGTGTCTTTGTTCTGTTTTTCCACATTAGCAAAATGTGTAATAAGTTTTTTTTGTACTGTGTAGAAATCCTGTATCCAATTACAATCATAATGGAAGTCAGAAGGGAGGAGCCAAGAAAAAGTGGGTTGGTTCTGTTTTTCCACATTAACAAAATGTGTAATAACTTGGTCTGTGTGCCAGCTCTGATTACTAGAGGTCATGGCAAGCTGCCTCCTGAACAGGCATGAGAAGCTCATTATGCTACCTTCCATTCCCTGTGCTAATAACAGTGGAATTTTGGATTCTGGTTTTTGGCACAGATTTTAATTTTTGAATCCCTGAATGGGGAAGGAACTGATTTCCCTATGAAGTTTCTCTTACTCTTCCCCTAGCCTTGTGCCCTCCTCTTATCTGTAAAGTACCAACTGCCTGTCCCTGAAGGAAAGCAGGCAAAGTCAAATCAGATGAGGGCTAATTAAAAATGAGAAGCTGCGTGGCCTAATGAATAAAGCACGGGCCTGAGAGTAAGAAGCACCTGGGTTCTAATTCCAGCTCTGCCACTTTTCTGCTGTGTGACCTTGGGCAAGTCACTTCATTCTTCTATGTCTCAGTTACCTCATCTGTAAAATGAACATTAAGATTATGAGCCCTATGTGGGATATGGACTGCATCCATTCTGATTAATTTGTACCTACCCCTGTGCTTAGAACAGTGCCTGGCACATAGTAAATGCTTAACAAATACCATAAGAAAAAACAGGTTGTGTGCATATAATGTGTAAGAAGGCTTTAAATGGTGGAATAAATCCTTCTCATTATGAAGTATTTTGTCAATGTGCTAAGACTAAGGGAAGCATTTCATTTTCTCTCATTTTTCCCATGTGGTTACCTTTACCAAAGGATCCTAGTTGCCTACCTCCTCACATAATCATGTCTCTATTTCATGCATAGGTTTGGGGGAACAAGAAGAGAAGTGAATTGATTTTTTTTTCTTCACTCGAAGTTAACATAAATAGAAGTTTTCCAGATAAAACAGAGAAGCAGTGTAACCTAGTGGAAAGAGCATGGACTTGGAAGTAAGAAGGACCTGGGTTCAATTTCTAGCTCTGCCACTGGTCTGCTATGTCACCTTGGGCAAGTCACTTCACTTCTCTGTGCCTCAGTTACCTCATCTGTAAAATGGAGATTAAGACTATAAGTACTTTGTGGGACAGGGACTGTGCCCAACCTGATTAGCTTATTTCTGCGCCGGTGCTTACTACAGTACATGGCACATAGTAAGTGCTTAACGGATACCATAAAAAAATAGAGCCAGGTGTGTTGTCAAAATTGCTCATAACAGAACATGTATCAATCAATCAGTGGAATTGAGTCCTGACTGTTCAGAGCACTATACTATTACTTACATTGTTACCCCAGCAATTAGAACAGTACTTGACACATAGTAAGGGCGTACCAAATATTATTATTCTAATCATTTTTATTATTACTGAGCCCTTGGGAGTGTGCAATGCAGCAGAATTGGTAGTCATGATTCCTAACCTCAAGGGGAAGACTGAGATTAAAAATAAATTACAATAGAGGAAACAGCAGAGTAAGGATATGTGCAGAAATGCCCAGGGGGGGTGGGGGTGAGTAGCAAAGTGCTTAAAGTGATGCAGAAGGAAGGATGAATAGGATGGGGAAATGAGAGTTTAGTCAAGGAAGTTTTCTTGTAGGAGATATGATTGTGGTAAGACTTTTAAGATGGGTCAAGGAGTTCCAGGCTAAGGGGATGTGAACAAAGAGTTGGTGATGAGAGAGACAAAATGGAGGAACAAAAAGTAAGTTGGCGTTAGAGGAGTGAAATGTGAGGGCTGGGAATGTTGGACACAGAGAACTGATTGAGTGCTTTGAAACTGA